>NW_022145613.1:29913799-30353603 GCF_000002235.5 Strongylocentrotus purpuratus
GACGTGTCATTATTATTTTGTTCTCGCTGGCAAAATATCGAAAAACGAAACAGCATGAAAGCTGCTATTCCGCCTAAAACTTAAGACCCCCTCCCTGAAGAAAGGGGTGGGAATTGTGTATTTCAGCTTATGAGGAGGTATAGAGAGTTCCAGTTCCCCCATGAGTGTGTGTGCCTTCCATTACCGCCAAGAGATGAACGATCATTTGGTTGTCATGCAACAATCCAATCAATACTGTTTGTCAACGTGTCTACGTGCTCGAGTATAAAACATGTATGTGGCTCTCAAAAACTGCACTGTGAAATCTTTTCACGTGTAATTTATCTTTAATATTCGATACTGTTTTTTAAAGGTTCGTTCCGTTTATAGGTATAATAGTCTAAGAATTCACATTTATAATAATAGTGGGTTCTTATGTCTGTCAGACTTGACACTCCTGGCGCTAAACAATCCTCTTTGTATCAAAGTAAAACAGCGGAGGTACAATCACCGCATTGTTTAACAATGTCTAATGTTGAATGCATATTTCATTTGGTAGAAGTGATAAACGAGTAACATGATTTGTATTAAGAGAAGACAAAAAAGGATCGAAGCGTTTTAAATATCTCCAGGGCATACTTTAATTTTGAAATCTTATAAGCAAAGCATTATGTCTAGAAGAAAGAAGAAAAGAAATCATCATTTAATCTGTCATAGGGAAACGGAGCGATAAACCTGTCAAACTAAAAAAAGAGGAAAGATCCCACTTTCATAATAACAATAATAATATAAAAAGATAATAATATAAGTCAGAGGTCAATCAATTTTTCACAATTTAAGCTCATAGTTTTGTTGTACTATTGCAGGGCCCCCGAGTATAACAGTGTTTTACTCACTGATGGGGTTACCCTGGGTAAATAAAACAAAATAAATAAATAAATATCTATACTGAGAAAAAGAAAAGATCGGTGATCATAGTGGAATTTGACTGATTGCTATATAACGCTGAATACAACAACAACAACAAATCTTAAAGATCACTAAAGATCTGTTGCCATTTCTGTGCCATTCTCATGAAGAAGAATGAAGCTGTGTGTATGTGTGTGTATGTGTGTGTGTGTGTGGGGGGGGGGGCAAGTTAAAACGGTTCGGTCAGCATCATATCTGTCTGCCCATGCGCACTACATCATCATTAAATTTTCATTAATTCGCTTTTGAAGCGCAGTCTTGTTATAGGAGGATGAAGTGTACACTTGTATCAAAGCATTACGTAGACTTACACGAATAGTGTCTCTCGGATGTTCAAGTTTGTTTCACACGATTGCAGTAGGAGCCTCATCTCATTCAATCAGAATCCAGGTAAGTTATTTGGTAATATTTTGCAATTTTGCTAATATTTTGCTCATATTTATCTTATTCGGTATAATATATATTTGTTATAGTGCTAACCCGAGTGCTGTGGTTCTATGAAAACTGATGGGAATCGACGCAAGAACTTTGAATGCTCTTAAGTTTTCGGTATTAGCTATGCTACCGTACCTTTGCCTCTCTTCATCCAGGGGTATAACGGGTACATGGTAGGAAGGAATTTCTTGTATGCTATTATCACATAAATCATTAGCCTCGCTAGATCTGGGGTAGTATATGAGAGCTTGGCCACATTACATGATACATGTAGATTTGAGCGCTGCATAAGTGTTTAATATTGTCATCATTGTAATTGTATTGTTATTGTTATTGTTGTTACTATTATCATCCCATCATCGATATCATTACTATTTGTATTATTATTATTATTATTATTATTATTATTATCATTATTATTATTATTATTATCATATCGTTATCATTAGTAGAAGTAGTAGTAGCAGAATTAGAATTAGTAGTATTTTGTTGTTATCATTATTATTACTTTTATGATTATTATCATCATCATCATCATCATCACCATTTTTTTTACTTCAATAGTAAGTTTTTACATTAACTATATGTAAACCTTCTTTAATAAATGTAAACAATATTGCCAATATAAGCACTAGACATTAAAATAAAAACCTCTTACGAAATTATATGAACTTAAGGGACTTAGTAACATTGATGAGAGAGTAAGGTGCTAAGGTAGTGACTTCAATGCTAAAGATAATCTGAAAGTTTGAGTGAAAACAGACCATTATTAATGATAACAATTGGGGAAAACTGATCTGATCGATTCCTTAATTATCCCAACTTCATCATGACAATTGAATTATATTTTATGTGAATGTAAGTCGTCACATAGCAATGAATTAGCTCTATATACCATTCCAGACATTTAAGTGGTGACAGATTTTTAATAGCCTGTTCTATGTCTTATCTTCATGGAAAAACGGTTGGGAAAATTCAAAAATGGTTGAGAAAATGTACTGTTAGAGGGTGTTGCACAGTGACGCTTTCAAAGAAAACCATAAATATTTTGTTCAGGATTTTGTGCATGCTAAAAGGTTAATAAAGGTTAATAAGTACCATTTTATACAAAATTATGCAGCTTTTTCATTAACCTTCAACAATGTTACCGAGTAAATTTAAAATATGTAAGAAAATAATTGTAAAGAGCACTGGCGTGACATTATGAACGATAAATATTTCTTGACGAACGTGGAAGGAAAGGAAATATTAATAGTTCATAATTTTGTGTGATCCACATGAATATTAAGTAAAGATGGACTGCTTTAAGGAGATCTCACAAACCATTTGATTAACCATCATCAATTTGTGAAGTTTCACATATCGACTGTATATCAAATGTTCACACCAACCAAAGAATTGTGAACGTTTAGAGAGAGATAAAATATATATATATGACCCTGCAACGAATTAGTTTTTTCATCCGAAATTGATTTTCAGGTAAAACATAAAAATTACTTGCCCACGGAGCGTCTTCTCATACATTAAGAATTAGAATTGTGCATTTGGAAGATATTAGATAATAAACAGAAATTCAAGTGAATTAAAAATCAAATTTACTTTTTACTTTCGTTTGATAAATTAGTAATGTAGACTCGTGTGCAATATTCATTACAAAATAGCATTATTGAGGGGTAGTCCAAAAAGCGGGTATTTTCATTATTTTAAATGAGGCGTTTGATAGTAGTAAGGGAACCCGAGAGAAAGAAAGAAAGAGAGAGAGAGAGAGAGAGAGACAAAAACACAAATAAAATGGAAAAGAGGGAGGAGGCATCATATACTTGTATATTTTTAGGAGATAACAAGGGTAAAGAGGCTTTAAAGATACTATGTCCCTTTTGCAGCCAACATCAAATTCTGTAGAACTTTGCAGGAATTATGAATATGTCATAATATTTGTCCTATCTGTGAAATTTAAACATTAGCAGTGTCCTAGTATTCAAATTATGCAAAGAAAATCGTTTACCTTCTAAACTTCACTGTCAGACATTATTGAGTGAGTGACTAACATTTTTTTTCTTTGGTAATAACATACATAAACAAAGAAACCCGTTTACCTTCTAGACTTCACTGTCAGACACTATTGAGTGGCTGACTAACATCTTGCTTTCTTTCGTAATAACATACATAAACTGAGCTGTAACAGGTACATGAGTATCTGTCTGAATCAATAACCCACTTTTTGTAATGGCCAAAATTAAACTGATTGACTCTTTGTGCAGCACAAAACGTAAGTGAAAATCAGACTTTTACTCAGGTGATTGCAATCACTGAAGTCGATTCGACAACTAATGGTCGTTATTTTCCAACTAAAAGCCATTTCAAGCCCTTTCGTTTTGAGGGAAGTTCTAAATTAGAATTGTCTTTCAAATGCCGTTGCAATTCAACCTTTTCATTTTGTTGGTCTGCAAATGGGACATAGTACCTTTAAAGCATAAATAAGAGTAAATTTTCGGTCTAATACAAGCGTTACTTCCCAAAAGAAATTTAAAACAAATTTTGTTAAAAGGCGCCTCTTTTCTCTACCCCTACATGGGCCTATTAATGACAAGATATTGTGCGAATCTACTGAAATGTTTTAGTATTGCAAGTGATTTTGAACCAATAGTATAACTTAAAAATGACTAGATCGAAATCTGGAACGTCAACGATTAGGTATGGAGGAAACGAAGGGGAAGGTTAATCTTTTGGGACACATGATTACAAAAAAACATACAAAAAGAGAGAAACAAAACACATGAATAATCAGAATTAAAAAAAAATCCTTGAAGAAAAGATCGAAATGACGTATGGATCAAATTTGATCAATAAATAGCGCTTTTCGAAATCTATACTGGAACTATGGAGGAAAACAAATTAGTTACAGTTCGTTGCTCCCCTTGCAATTTCGAATCAGTCTCATAAATTTAGTCATACATTTCTAAACACTTAATCATGAAAAGCAGACATTCTGTTTTTTGCTCGACATTCCTCCTCTGTCTTTAATTTTGAGAGAAAACCCTTCTTTTAAATTCAATTATTATCATATGGCATTTGTGCTACCTATTGTGATTAAGGTAAACTATTAATATCACCTTAATCAGTATCCTTTGTTTAATATCGTATTTAAAACGATATTATGGTATCCTCCAACAATTTCTGCAGACTGTCCATCCAAAGTATCCTCCTTCTTCCCCTACTCCTTCTTCCCACAATTTTCCCTGTCAAAGCAAGATTCTCAAGGCCTTCTGTAATGTGACCCATGAACTTCAACTGCCTAATCAACATCTCACGTATCATTTTCCTTTGCACTCCAGCTCGTGTAAGAACTTCCTCATTACTAACTTTGTCAGTCCAGGGGATTTTCATCATTCTTCTTAGAGACCACATTTCGCAACTTTCCAAACATAAGTACTGGGTAGATGTAACAATTCAATACCCTCATTCTGGTCCTCATACACATTGTTCGATTTGTCAGAATTTTGCCTAACTTCGAAAATGCAGATTTAGCGAGAGCTATCCTTCTCTTGATCTCTGTCTCGTATCTGGCATCCTCGGTAATCATGCTGCCGAGGTAGTTAAATGAGGAGACTTGTTTAATAGTCTGTTCTTTCAGTTTCAAGTTACATTTTGGACTGCTCTTCTTGGAGACCACCAGGCATTTTGTCTTGGTATAGTTGATCTCTAGTCCCATTCGCTCACTTTCTTTTACGACTACATTCAGGAGTCTCTGGAGATCTTTCTCTGATTCAGAAAAACAGTGTCATCAGCATATCTAATATTTGTGATTGAATGACCACCCACTTGTATCCCATTTTCCTCTTCCAATTCTCTTAGAATGATTTCACTATACATATTGAACAGGTCTGGCGACATAACACAACCCTGTCTGACTCCCCGTCTGATGTTGATATATTCACTACACTTTCCTTCTACCCTGATGCATGCAAACTGATTCCAATATAGACTTTGTAGCAGTCTTAAATCTTTCCTATACATATCTAGCTTTTTCAGCTCTTCAAAAAGTTCTGAATGTCTTACTTTATCAAAAGCCTTTGAATAATCAATAAAACACATGTACACATCCTTTTGCATTTCGACTGCTCTCTCCGTTATATTTCTAACCACAAATATTGCATTGCTTGTGCCCGCATCCTTTACAAAACCAAATTGTTCCCTTCCGACCATGGGAGTTATGCTACTTCTTGCTCTCAAAAGCAGAATCCTCAAAATAATCTTAGTGATATGGCAAATAAGGCTGATTGTCCTATATTGCTCACAATCCACGGCTACTGGTTTCTTTGGGAGAGTAATGAAAATGGATCTGCCCAATTCATTTGGAAATGTTCCGTCATCATATATTTTGTTGATAATTTCTGTTAATCTATCAACACCATATTCCTCTAATGCTTCAAACATTTCAGTGACCACACCATCTGGTGCAGCTGCTTTGTTCTTCTTCATCTTTGACATTGCCCAACGCACTTCAGATTTAAGAATTTTCTCCCCTTTGACTTTATCTGCAAAACTCGGCATTGCTTCCCTACTATCCCTTAAAAAGTTCGCCAATGTATTGCGTCCACCTACTCATTTTGTCCTTCATTTCAAACAGGATTGACACATCTTTTCCTTTGATACAGCCAGGGTTTGAACAACCAGACTTTTTACCTGAAATCTCATTTATTCTTTGGTAAACATTACTATTCTTATCGAATTGATTTTCAATTTCTACACATTGTTCGTTTAGCCAGCTCTCTTTTGCCTCATTACATTTTTGCCTAATTTGTTTGTCTAAGTCCCTATATTTCTTGCATTGTCTATTTCCAATTTTCTGTCTATCTTTCATCATTAAAAGAATCTCCTCTGTCATCCATTTGTTCCTTCTTTTTCTCTCTTTCGTCGGCACATACACATGAAATTATTTTATTTAATGGGTGATTTATTAAATGTTGGGAAGGTTCAATCTGTTAATGATTTTTTAAACATTTTAATGCTACATTCTATGATTCCTTTAATAAATGAACCAACTCGTGTTACTGACAGATCTTCATCATTATTAGATATATTTTTACAAATGATTCTTGGTATATTTATTCTGGAATATTATTCACTGACATTTCTGACCACTTCCCGGTATACTGTATCTGTGATACTGATATTCCCAAAAGTTCCTGTGAAACTGACTTTTATAAACGTGATTTAAATGAAAATAATATTAGAATGTACTTTTTACAATTGCGGTACTCAACTGAATGGTATCTATCTAGTGATGTGAATAGTAGTTGAATAAGTAATGAGTAATAAATTGAATAATAAGATTAAGATTGAAAAAAAGAATTATTTCAAGAAAAGTTTTAAAGATTCTACAGGAAATATAAAGAAAACGTGGGATGTGATCAGTAAAGCAATGGGGAAAAAATGTAAGACGACTAACATTAAAAAGATTTATAAAAATGATACAGTGATAACTGATAAGAATGATATTTCTAATAATTTGAATGAATATTTTGTAGATGTGGGGTATAATTTGAATTGTAAATTTGATTGATTTGATGATTCAGAGTGTATCAAGTATATTGATATGAATGACAAGCCTATGTTCTTTAAACTTGTAACAAGTTCAGAAATTGAAGATATTGTTAAAAAACTAAAAAATAATACAAGTGCTGGATATGATGATGTTGATGTTAAAATTGTGAAAAGATGTATCTATTTATTATGCAATCATTTATGTACAATATTTAATCAATGTCTTGAACAAGGAGTATTTCCAGATAAAATGAAAATAGCTAAAGTGATACCTGTTTTTAAAAATGGAGTGTCTGAAACAATGTCTAATTATCGCCCTATATCCGTTTTAACAGTTTTTTCAAAAATTTTAGAAAAATGTATGTATAATAGATTATATGCTTTTTTTAACTAAGTGCAATATTATTAATAATAATCAGTATGGTTTTAGAGCTGGACATTCTACTTCATGTGCAATAATTGATTGTATTCATAAGGTAGCCTCTGCAATAGATAATAATGAAGTTATGCTTGGATTGTTTTTAGACCTTAGTAACGCTTTTGACACGTTAGACCATCATATACTGTT
This sequence comes from Strongylocentrotus purpuratus, assembly GCF_000002235.5. Taxonomy (NCBI): domain Eukaryota; kingdom Metazoa; phylum Echinodermata; class Echinoidea; order Camarodonta; family Strongylocentrotidae; genus Strongylocentrotus; species Strongylocentrotus purpuratus. The sequence continues at coordinate 29,921,298 of NW_022145613.1, forward strand.
GGTGAAATTATGTCAATATGGAATAAGGGGAATCGGTTTAGATTTTTTTTTAAAGTTATTTGTTACATCGTCATCAATTTGTTTCTATTGATAATGTAAAATAAAATTACCAAGAAATCAAATGTGGAGTACCTCAAGGATCCATATTAGGCCCATTATTGTTTATTTTATATATCAATGATCTTCCTAGTGTGTCGAGAATTTTAAAATCAATTTTATTTGCCGACGATACAAGCATTTTTTTATCCCATCAAAATATACAATTTTTTCAAGATATATTTAATCGAGAAATTAAGTTAATAAACACATGGTTTTCTGTAAATAAATTGTCAGACATTATATGATTTTTACTAATAAAAAATGTGACATTGATTCTATTATTATTCGTTTGTGTAATACAGAAATTAAAAAGGTCTCTTCACTTAAATTTCGTGGCATAACCATTGATAATAAGTTGAAATGGACTGATCATATAAATGCTGTTTGTAATGTATTATCGACAAATATTGGTGTTATGTATAAATTAAAATCATTTCCTAAATGTATATTGAAGATGATATATAACAGTTTGATATTACCATTTTTGTATTATGGAATACTTGCATGGGGGAATGCACATGAAACCCATATTAGGAAAGTGATTTTATTGCAAAAACGTGCAATTCGTACTATTTGTCATACTTCTTATCTTGCCCATTCACATCCACTTTTTAAAAGAAATGAAAATATTGAATTTTACTGATATGTATAATTATCAATGTGCAATATTTATGTTCCAGTGCTATTTACAAATCCTTCCCAAATCACTTTTAAAACTTTTTATACTAAATTGTAATATACACTACTATAGTACTAGAAATGCTGAGAATTTTCACTTGCCACTTGTACATACAACTTCATATAAACGTACAGTAATATTTAATGGACCTTGCTTATGGAGTACTATACCTCGTAAAACACGTGAATTGAAATTTGTTAACACTTTCAAACGTAAATACAACTAGAATTTAAATCGTCACGAGGACGATTAAGGTGGTCTGTCTTCAAGTCTTATGATAGATTATAATATTTACTATATTGAGAAAGGGAGAAGTAATATAGACAAGTAAACAATGATGATCGTCATGATGATCATGATGATGATGATCTTGATATTAATGTTGATGACGATGATGATGATCATGATCATGATGATGATGATGATTATCATCAACAGACCATGATGACATCAGACTGACAAAAATGAGAGAACATTTAGATAGTATATAGTCACAGCTACAACATACTCAAAAATCAACAAAAATCAAGCCAAAATAACGGCGATATTGCTCGCAAAAGACAAGAATGTAGAATCCAGATTTGAGACAAAGTCATCTCCAAAAAAGGATTGCACGCAAAAAGTAATGGATCAAGTGATAATAGGGTAATAATAAAGTAAATATGGTTGTTTATTACATTATTTGCGATTGTACGTGTTTTAATATTCAAAGGAGATGGTACAGTGAAAGGTCAAAAAGAAAAAAAAGTGAAGAAAACAAATTGTTGGAGACGCCCGGACTCGAACCAGGGATCTCGAGGTTCGAAGTAAAGTGCGTTACCGATATACCAAAACATTTCCCATAGCGATTAAACGTAAACGAGAAATGGAATTCTCAAATCCCACGTTGCAAGTGAAATATGAGCATGATCTCGGCATCTGATCGAAAAATAAAGGGCACACTTGTGATAGCTTATTCTCTCAGCTACAACATACTCAAAGCTCAGCGTAAACAAAGATAAAACGACGGAGATATTGCTCGCGAAAGACGAAAATGTAGAATCCAGTTTTGAGAAAAAGTCATGTCCCATAGAGAATACACGCAAAATGTGAAAAATTGACATGCCTCCTTTAATCGCAAAAATACGCCATGATGCCTTTGTCAAAATGAAATCTCGTGTAGAATGCATTTGTAGAGAATATTCTAAGGTAGAACATATCAAAATTTGAAAGAAAATTGATCAACATTTGCAGAGATACAATCAATTTTCCAAAAATCTGCTGACGTCATAATATGAAAATTGAAATTTTGAGTTCGGAGGCCATTATGATGACGTCATGAGTTAATTGAGGGTCAAATGAAACATGAAATCATATCTCCGATTCATACTCTATCAAAATATGAAAAAAAAACTTGGGGTCACCTTACATCCTAAAGCGCTACAATGGATTTTGTACAGGCATGTTTTTGCCCATGTATGCTATGTATTACAAAAGCTCGCGCGCACGGTAATTATCTTAAACGGACGCTCATTCCGTTATTAATGGGCAGAAAAAGTTGAACAAGGTATCAAAATGCTTGAAAAAATGTGCCAAATATGATGACAGAAAAAATTTGGCGATTCTATGTTGGAAGATGCAATTACGCGCGAAAACGCGCGCGCATGTGCGTGCGCGCGTTTTTTTGCAAAATGCTTAAAATGGCCTGAAACGTATAGAAAATTAATTTGGAACGAATTTGAGCATTTTAAAATTTTAATGCGCGCGTACGTGCGCGTCGAGGTGCGCGCGCAAAATTTGATGAAATTTTTAGTTGACCTTTGACCTGAAATTGATGTATACCAAATATGGTTGATTTTTGATGACTCGTTATTGAGAGATGATAATGACCTGATTTTTACAAAATGGCGCCTGGATGACGTCACGATGACCCCATGAACTTGAAAAAGGTTTCGGGAACTTCATATCATAGGGCCTGATGACTAGCAGAAATTTGAAGGAAATTGACCAGGTCGAGTTCGAGTAAACGTATACACAAAAAAAGTGTACGGAATAAATAAAAATAAATAAAGAAAGAATAAAGAATAAAGAAAGAAAATTCTAACGAAATCAATAGGTGATCTGTCATCGACAGACCACCTAATAAAGAAAGAATAAAGAATAAAGAAAGAAAATTCTAACGAAATCAATAGGTGATCTGTCATCGACAGACCACCTAATAAAGAATAAAGAATAAAGAATAAAGAAAGAAAATTCTAACGAAATCAATAGGTGATCTGTCATCGACAGACCACCTAATAACGGCGATATTGCTCGCAAAAGACAGGAATGTAGAATCCAGATTTGAGAAAAAGTCATCTCCCATAGGGACTACACTCAAAAAGTAATGGATCAAGTGATAATAGGGGAATAATAAAGTAAACATGGTTGTTTATAACATTATTTGTGATTCTACGTGTTTTAATAAGCAAAGGAAAAGGTACAGTGAAAGGTCAAAAAGAAAAAAAAAGTGAAGAAAAAAATTGTTGGAGACGCCCGGACTCGAACCAGGGACCTCGAGGTCGGAAGTCAAGTGCGTTACCGATGTACCAAAATATTTCCCATAGAGATTACACGTAAACGGAAAATGGAATTATCAAATCCCACTTTGTAAGTGAAATATGAGCATGATCCCGGCATCTGATCGAAAATTAAAGGGCACACTTACGATAGCATATTGACTCAGCTACAACATACTCAAAGCTCAGCGTAAACGAAGATAAAACGACGGAGATATTGCTCGCGAAAGACAAGAATGTAGAAACCAGTTTTGAGAAAAAGTCATGTCCCATAGAGAATACACGCAAAATGTGAAAAATTGACATGCCTCCTTTAATCGCAAAAATACGCCATGATGCCATTGTTCAAATGAAATATCGTGGAGAATACATTCGTAGAGAATATTCTCAGCTAAAACATATCAAAATTTGAAAGAAAATTGATCAATATTTACAGAGATACAATCAATTTTCCAAAAATCTGCTAACGTCATAATATGCAAATTGAAATTTTAAGTTCGGAGGCCATTATGATGACGTCATGAGTTAATTGAGGGTCAAATGAGACATGAAATCATATCTCCGACTCATGATCTATCTAAATATGAAAAAAATTGGGGGTATCTATCCATTCTGAAGAGTTAAAATGAATTTTGTATAGGCTTGTTTTTGCACATGTAATGTGGATAGGGATAATGCAGATCCGCGTGTGCTGTAAACTTTGACGGACGCTCATTGCGTTATCACTGGTCAGAAAAAGGTGAACAAGGTATCAAAATGCTTGGAAAAATGTGGTTGATATGATAGAGAAAATTTGGCGTTTCCATGTTGTAAAATGTCAGTACGCGCACTTACGCGCGGAAACGCGCGCAAAAAAAGTGCTCTCGCGCAAAATCTTGAAAATGCTTACAATGGCCTGAAACGTGTGCAAAAAAAATTTGGGACGAATTTGAGCATTTTAAAATTTTAATGCGCGCGTACGTGCGCGTCGAGGTGCGCGCGCAAATTTTGTTGACATTTTTAGTTGAACTTTGACCTGAAGTTGATGTATACCAAATATGGTTTATTTTTGAAGACTCGTTATCGAGATATGATAATGACTTGATTTTTACAAAATGGCGCCTGGATGACGTCACGATGACCCCATGAACTTGAAAAAGGTTTCGGGAACTTCATATCATAGGGCCTGATGACTAGCAGAAATTTGAAGGAAATTGACCAGGTCGAGTTCGAGTAAACGTATACACAAAAAAAGTGTACGGAATAAATAAAAACTAGAATTTAATTCGTCACGAGGACGAATAAGGTGGTCTGCCTTCAAGTTATATAGACATGTAAACAATGATGATCATCATGATGATCATGATGATGATGATCTTGATAGTAATTGTGATGACGAATATGATGATGATGATGATCATGATGATGTTGATGATTATCATCAACAGACCATGATGACATCAGACTGAAAAAAATGAGAGAACATTGAGATAGTATATAGTCTCAGCTACAACATACTCAAAAATCAACAAAAATCAAGCCGAAATAACGGCGATATTGCTCGCAAAAGACAAGAATGTAGAATCCAGATTTGAGAAAAAGTCATCTCCCATAAGGATTACACGCAAAAAGTAATGGATCAAGTGATAATAGGGTAATAATAAAGTAAATATGGTTGTTTATTACATTATTTGCGATTGTATGTGTTTTAATATTCAAAGGAGATGGTACAGTGAAAGGTCAAAAAGAAAAAAAAGTGAAGAAAAAAAATTGTTGGAGACGCCCGGACTCGAACCAGGGACCTCGAGGTCGGAAGTCAAGTGCGTTGCCGATATACCAAAACATTTCCTATAGAGATTACACGTAAACGGAAAATGTAATTCTCAAATCCCACTTTGTAAGTGAAATATGAGCATGATCCCGGCATCTGATCGAAAAATAAAAGGCACACTTGTGATAGCTTATTGTCTCAGCTACAACATACTCAAAGCTCAGCGTAAACAAAGATAAAACGACGGAGATATTGCTCGCGAAAGACGAGAATGTAGAAACCAGTTTTGAGAAAAAGTCATGTCCCATAGAGAATACACGCAAAATGTGAAAAATTGACATGCCTCCTTTAATCGCAAAAATACGCCATGATGCCTTTGTCAAAATGAAATATCGTGGTGACTGCATTTGTAGAGAATATTCTAAGGTAGAACATATCAAAATTTGAAAGAAAATTGATCAATATTTGCAGAGATACAATCAATTTTCCAAAAATCTGCTGACGTCATAATATGAAAATTGAAATTTTGAGTTCGGAGGCCATTATGATGACGTCATGAGTTAATTGAGGGTCAAATGAAACATGAAATCATATCTCCAACTCATAATCTATTTAAATATGAAAGAAATTGGGGGGTATCTATCCATCCTGAAGAGTTACAATGAATTTTGTATAGGCATGTTTTTGCACATGTATGTTATGTATTACAAGAGCTCGCACGCACGGTAATTATCTTAAACGGACGCTCATTCCGTTATTAATGGGCAGAAAAAGTTGAACAAGGTATCAAAATGCTTGAAAAAATGTGCCAAATATGATGACAGAAAAAATTTGGCGATTCTATGTTGGAAGATGCAATTATGCGCGAAAACGCGCGCGCATGTCCGTGCGCGCGTTTTTTTGCAAAATGCTTAAAATGGCCTGAAACGTATGCAAAATTAATTTGGAACGAATTTGACCATTTTAAAATTTTAATGCGCGCGTACGTGCGCGTCGAGGTGCGCGCGCAAATTTTTTTGACATTTTTCGTTGACCTTTGACCTGAAGTTGATGTATACCAAATATGGTTGATTTTTGATGACTCGTTATCGAGATATGATACTGACCTGATTTTTACAAAATGGCGCCTGGATGACGTCACGATGACCCCATGAACTTGAAAAAGGTTTCGGGAACTTCATATCATAGGGCCTGATGACTAGCAGAAATTTGAAGGAAATTGACCAGGTCGAGTTCGAGTAAACGTATACACAAAAAAAGTGTACGGAATAAATAAAAATAAATAAAGAATAAAGAATAAAGAATAAAGAAAGAAAATTCTAACGAAATCAATAGGTGATCTGTCATCGACAGACCACCTAATAAATAAAGAATAAAGAATAAAGAATAAAGAAAGAAAATTCTAACGAAATCAATAGGTGATCTGTCATCGACAGACCACCTAAAAAGTACTTGATGGACGTATATTGATATTAGCTACAGATTTTAACGGTTGTTAAATTCATTATATTTTACATGTAATTGTTGTTTGTTTCACTTTTTATTACAGCTTAATTTTTTATATTTGATTAATTGGTCAGCCGCATACAAGCACCACCTCCTTTCTGGCTGCTACCAGCATTAGCAATTTCCTTTGTATTATTCATGTTTGTAATTGATTCTGTGTATTTCTGTGTTTATCTATGTTAGTAATTGTAATTGTGTGAAACTTTGTATATTGCTTTTGTTTTACCCTGTATGTTTTTTATTGCTTGGCAAAATAAATTGAATTGAATTGAATTGAATATACTCTTCCGTTGTTTCTACCAGAATATTTCTCATTGTCTCCCACGTGTTTTCTTCACCTTCATCCATGAGCAACTCAAACCTATTCTTTACTTGTACAGTAAATTCTTGACGTATGTTTTGTTTACTCAACTGTTTAAAATCCAATATTTTCACAACTTTTGGTCTCTTGAGTTTCTTTAATTTGCACTGAAGTGTACATATCACCGGCACATGATCACTCCCGCAGTCAGCCCCTGGATACATTTTTGATTGTTTCACTGCTCTTTTAAATCTACTATTTATGGCAATATAGTTTATCTGGTTTCTGACGATGTCGCCAGGACTCTTCCAAGTGTACACTCGTCTAGGGTGTTCGTTGAACCAAGTATTAGTGACCATGTTCCCCCCTCACACCTCTGAACCCATCTGTCCCCTCGTTCATTCCTTTCACCAATTTCATGCGGACCTACTGCTTTGCCCTCTGTACCTTGACCGACTTTAGCGTTCAGGTCTCCCAGGACAATGACAATGTCATTCGATTTGCACTGAGATTTAGCTTTATCTAAGGAATCGTAAAAGGTGTCAATAACTTCGTCAGCACTATCTGCCGTTGGTGCATAAATCACTATGATTGAGATGTTAAAAGGGTGTCCCTGTAATTTCACTAGGAGCACCCTATCACTTACACACCAGTGTCCCAACACACTCTTTGAGATATCTGGATCCAGCAGTAACCCCACACCTCTTTCATGCTTTTCACCTCCTGCATAAATCAATCTGTACTCATCTATCACAAACTCGCCGTTATTCAGCCATCTTGTTTTATTTAGTCCCAATATGTTGACATTTAGCCTCATCATCTCTTGTTTAACATTTTCCAGCTTTCCGCTCTGATACAGTGTTCTCACATTCCATAATATAATAGTAATAATGTAGTGCAGTTCAATGTATGTGTCCATGACCATTCATAACGGTATGGCTGGTTGATTACAAGTAATTATATATTTTTCATTTTATGGCTTGCCCCCACATCAATACAACTGAAAATAACATCTTCATCAAGTAAGCAGTCAATATATTACTACGTCAATGTTACTATTAATTGATTGATTGAAGTAGTTCGTCACGGATCGATATAAAAGTGGCTCGATACCAACGTATATGTGAGGGAAAACATCCAAATATCGGCAGCCCACATTGGGGGTTTAAAGTAGGTCAGAGTTAAACGAGAGGGAAATGGCAGGAGGGGAATGTTAGAGAAAGGGGAATGGTCGGAAATGAGAGAGAATAAGGACAGAACTAAGCGTGAAAGGTCATTTGGCAAGACATTACTCCACATATGCCACTCTCTACCCCGGTGTATTTTGGGAAACTGGGGGTAATACTAATGGCAGGGCCCTCAGCGAAGGAAAGCAGTATGTGATTCTGATATGGCTACCTTGAGTAAATTAAACTCAATTATTATTTGTTATTAAAAATACCAAACATATTTCATGAACAAAAACGGAGATCGGTATCATTTTTATTAACAAAATTAAGCACAACCTTTCATCATCTTTGTTTATTTATTTTCTCACGAAGTTACAATGTCGCTCTAATGAACTGTATATTGCTCTGTGGTCGCTCACAAATTAAACAAATATAGACAAAGCATGTTCTGGCGCCAGACGTCAATCCAGGCCAAAATAAGTTATACTGTTATTGTTATTATTGTTAATATTATCATTACTATTATTATTATAATTGTTATCATTATTATTATTATTATTATTATTATTAATACTACCATTAACATAATCAATATTAACATATTTATTATAATTATCATTATTATTATTATTATTATTATTATGTATTATTTTTTTATCATTATCATTAGAAGTACTAGTTCTTTATATTTTTTTTAAATAATCGTCCTTTATTTTTTTAATTTTAATTAAGCATGATAATTAACTTTTATGTAATTATATTTAGTCTGCGAATAACCTTGATAGACCTGTTGGCCTTCGTTATTCCCACCTCATTATGAGTAGGATTGTCCTTTATTTTTTACATTTTAATTAAGCACGACGATTAACTTTTTATGTAGTTTAATTTAGTCTGGGAATTACCTTGATAGGCTTGTTAGCCTTTGTTATTCCCACCTCATTATGAGTAGTACATGTTTCGATTGAATCTGTGTTATATTTATTTCGCACGGATGATAGGAAATAACTAATACATAGCCACATCATCTAATAATACATTTCAATCACAATTAATATATTCTGCTTCGGTACACCGCTTTAATAAGTGCATGTAGTAGTAGTATTAGAATAATTATAATGTTCATGTATTTCCAATTCATCCTATTTTTTTTGTGAGTTATTTTGTTACTGTTCAATATTTTTCTATTTTAATGAAGCACGATGAATACAATTTGTATGTAATTATATTAAGTCTGGGAATAACCCTGATAGGCGTATTGGGCTTTGTTTTCCCCACCACATCTAATGATACATTTCAATCACAATTAATCTATTCTGTTTCGGTACACCGCTTTAATAAGTGCATGGTGCAGCTTCCATAGTAAGCGTTCAAAATACCCCTTGATCATGTTTTATCATTTTTTTTTTTTATCCGTAATGATCAATAATTCAATGCCTACGCCAAACTGATTAGACCTTAATCTCACTTTGAGGCCAGAGGACCTTTTAAAAATGGCGTAGTGTGATTCTGCCCATGAAAGGGGCACTGAAAAATAAGGGGAGGGGTAGCGAATAAAATTATAATTTACAAGTCCAGGGGTGTTTCACAAAGACTTAGACCGACTTTAAGTTGGAGTTAACTGTGACAGGCTTTACATGCCACTGTTCTCACCATTTACTGACAATGGTCTTTCAAGGGAAGTACAAATCATGGTCACAAATCTACAGAATTAAAACATTTTGATAATTAATTATCGAAGGAAAAAATATTATCTAAAGATCATAATGGTGAGAGCAAACAGTGGCATGGACATCCTGCCATAGTTAAGTCCAACTTAAAGTCAATCTTAGTCTTTGTGAAACACCCCCAGAGATAAGGGGAGGGTGCGGGAGATGGTTTAGGCGTCTTCCCATTTTTTGTCCCATTCCCATTCTTTCGCCCCCTTCTCTGTTTTATCGTCTTTTTTTTTCTTTTCAATTCACCCGTCACTTGAGGGGGCACGTTCCCCCGATACGTAGCTATGTCACTGCCTTTGTGGTTGATGAGGGAAAATTTATTTCTATGCCGACTGCGGTCGAAGTTATTATGCCTGTCAGAGCATGGACCTAGGTCCATGGTCAGAGTATCTGCATCATGGAGCCGAAATGAACAAATGAAGATATGATTAATTTTCAATTTAAAAACGCCACTGCATTTCGTAGGCATAAACGCTTAAGAATAAATCCCTGTAATCATCTCACCGAGAGCTCTTCATGATGCGGCAATTAAAATAAAAGAATACGATTGATTTATTTATGAAACCTCTGTGTTTATAAGGTCAATGCAATCACCGTGGCAATAAAAAGTGATATATGGCAATACGTTTAATTGACTTACGTCCATTGTGGAATTTTAGAATGATAACACATATTGGTTACAAGCGCAGTAATAATGAAAACAAATCGCCTTCTTAACGAATTTGGGAGTTTTATTATCTGATTCAACGTAGGCAGACATGCTAACAACCATGACATATGAACAAGGCAAATTTGAAACATATACAAGTATAGATTATTGTAACTTTTTTTTTTCTTTCTCATCTGAATGCACAGGTTTCTACATTCAACGTGATCTTATTGAAGCCGATACGCCAATATTAATACCGAGGATGGGGTTTAGGAACTAATAGAAATAGCAAATTAAATTTATCGTGTTGTATTTCATTCAAAAGAAGAGCTTGTTTTCTGTTTATCGCTAATTCAATATCAAATAACTCATAACGAAAGTTTACAGACTTTTACAATTTTAACAGACTGTACAACAATCCTTAATTTAGAAAAAATAATTTCATCATATTTCTTTTCCTTTATTCCAGAATTGTTTTTCTACTTCATTAAGCCGCCAAGGCATGGCACGAAATATGTCTCAGGCAATTTTCTCCCTTCTGCTGATTTTTCTTCTGCGGCTACTTAGTGTTGCAAGAGCACAGACATGTACAGGTAAGTCCTTGCATAATCGTTGCTTAGGCTTTAAAGCGCCACTGTACTACTCATAACTATTTGCGCCCTCTATATAGCAAACTATGCCTAATCGGTGACCACTGGTCCCCCGTGTTCCCCTTTTTCTTATGTTAATTGAGAGCTGCTTTGATGAGATAACCACCTGACAGTGACCTTGCAGGAAGGTCTAATCCCTCCTGGCCAAACTAGTGCAGACAAGCCCGTTGCACACGAGGCGTTATTTGCTGACGCAGGACTGCGTTGGCGACTGGCGTGGTCTTAGACGCGCCATGTGCGAGTGATAGCGCAACAAAAAAGGGGAACGTAAAACGAACAGTGCAAATATTGTGTTGTATCACTGACACACATGCTTACTACCCTCATAATTATGTTAGGTATGGCGAAAGTATATAATGACGCAATCGAAATAACATCGCGGGTGCAACATGCAATTATGTAGACTAGTCACTAGAGGATAACTCATTTTTGTTCTCATCTACTTTGCTCAACTTTAAATCTGCTCTGTGTTGCTATATTTCCAATGATTTTTGTTCTTGAAATCCCATGCAGATTTGTTATCCATTTTTTTAAATTTTTGGTTGCTCGTACAAACACGAAAGAAAAAAAATCCACCTCGACTTAGCACATGGGTGCTCATTTAGGGCCGGAAGGAAATTGGCAAACAAACCAGTTCTCTAGACAATTGTAGATATATGTACAGTAGATTGACATTCAGAAGATGACACGGGTTGGGGAGAAAACATTTCTGCTACACAAATGTGGTAGATCATATTTGCACTTCTATAATCAAATGTTCGAACACAGCGCTTCTCGGATTATCACAGGCCCGAATCACACAAGACACACGTTACTGAGAGGCAAAGGAATTACCTCCCACCACTCAGTCATACAAATGGCACTGTTAATAATGTTAATAATTCCAAACCGATCCAAACCGATCGGAAATCCTCAAGTAGTGTTTTGTGATATTTTGGTTCGGTCTGTCGTCAATCTAATGTCGGCCTCATTAGTGAGACTGACGTGTCAGAGACACTTGTTTCCCCCGAGTAGAACACACGGTTTAAACACTAGGAACGCTGACAAATTTGTGAACTTGCGGTATAGGACTGAATGACACAAAAATAGTCAAATTGTCTTTCCCTGTCCGCCTATTGGTATCTTAAAGCCCAACTGTTCTACTTGTAGCTACTTGCTCCCTCTACATACAAAACTTTCCCAATCGGTGCCTGTTGGTCCCCATGATCCTCTTTTTCTTATGTTAGTTGAGAGCTGAGTTTAATAATGAGATAGCCACCTGTCAGTGACCTCGCTGTGTGGTCTAATCCCTTCTGGCCCAGTAGTATTGACGGTCTTTAACTTTAAACCGGATACTGGGTAATAGGTCCATACATTGGCATGTATTTTAATCGTTTTTTTTTTTTAATGGTTACCATTGTTACGTATCATATTTAAGTCATAGGTAAACTTGTTTTCTTTTGGGACCAACTATACTGGATTTATCATCAAAACAAAACCTCAAAACCATGATATTTTTCATGTTTTCAAGTTGTTAAATGAAGCTGACATATTACTAGTAATGTCAATAACCTTAATACAGTGCGTCACATTTATAAATAATAAATGACATATATTATGTGTAAATAGCTTAGGTTCTCCTCTTTCATTTGATGCAACTAAAATATTAGAACGACTCGTTTATGATAGACTATATACATTTTTGACCGACAACAGTTTACTTAATAAAGATCAGTATGGATTCAGGAAATTTCATTCAACGGAATTTGCTATTATTAAATTATATGATAAGGTATCATCCTCCTTAGCCAAACACGAGCATGTTATAGGGGTTTTCATGGATTTAAGTAAGGCATTTGATACCCTCGATCATGACATACTTCTACACAAGCTCTACCATTACGGGATACGTGGTATACCTTAAATTGGTTTCGTATTTATACACATATACAATATTTAATAATGCCAAATCGACCATGTCATCAGTTAGGTATGGTGTGCCCCAGGGCTCTATTTTAGGTCCGCTCCTTTTTAGATTTATGTTAATGATATTTCTAATGTCTCTTCCTTACTACAATATATATTATTTGATGATGACGCTAATATTTTTTGCTCTAATTCCAACCTAGAGAGTCTTGTTCAAACACTAAATACTGAATTTCCAAAATTATCTAACTGGTTTAAATGCAATAAATTATCGTTGAATTTGGGTAAAACTAACTTCATCCACTTTAAAACTCGTGCTCATACTGAAGAAAATAATGTTTCATTAAAGATAGATAGCATCTCCATTCAACAAAAGAAAAACACAAAATTCCTAGGCATTTATATTGATGAGTGCCTGTCTTGGCATGAACACGTACGTGATCTTTCTCGAGTTTTGTCTTGTTATATTGGTGTTATGTACAAGTTAAAGCCTTTTGTTCCACTTAGTATTTTGTTCATTATTTACAATTCCTTCATTCATTCACGTATTTCTTACTGTAACATTGTATGGGCTATTAATATATTAAATACTGATGGTATCTTTAGATTGCAAAACAGAGCCATGAGACTTTGTTGTGGCTCTGGGTACTTTGATCATACTGACCCATTATTTTTCAAATTGAGAACCCTGAAAGTTACTGATATTCATCTTATGCATATTGCAGTGTTCATGTACCGACTTAATAAAAAAAACTGCCTTTATCATTGTGTAACGATTTTACTCTAAATAGAGACATTGACAACTACCCAACCAGACATTCTTCTAATTTCCATTTGTTTACACCATGGAGCGCCTTAGCCCACAGATCAATTAGATATGTAGGTCCTGACATTTGGAACGCTTTGTCACCTGAAATACGAGCTTGTAAAACCATTATGTTATTTAAAAAGAAAATGAAGGAATTATTTCTCTTAAAATATAACTGTTAACTTTTGAGATACATTTTGTATAGTGCTAGTTATGAGGTTAAGAGGTAATGTGTATTTCATTGTTTTTGCTTGTTATTCAAATACGTTAATGGGCATGATTTTTGTATTTTGTTTTATTTTTGTAACGAATGTCTTATTTTAAGCCATGTTCTATTTTTACCTAATAATTATTAACTTTGTTACTTAGGGACGTTGCGCTTCAAACACTTTTTGTTTATGCATTGTTCCTACTATGTATTATATATCAATGTAACCCACTGTATTCTATTATCTGTAAACAGTTATTTTACATGGTGAATAAAACAAACAAACAAACAAACAAATATGATGCATATTTCACGCATGAGTGATTAAAAACAATTTGAAGAAGGGTACCAACAAATCATTGGGCGAACGGTATCTGAATTCCAAAGAGAAAACCATATTTCTAGGAAGTTCGTTCGTTCTGCCCTTTCATATGACACCTCAATCAGGAAAAATGAGCCAGGAATAACAAAATTATGTTTGTTTTAAGTAATGCTTGCATTTTCATAATTGTATTAACAAAGAAGATGAAAGACTTCATGTATGGTTGATTGCCAACTAAACGGAGTTAAGTCTTATGTCGACTCTGTTTGTTGCTACGGCAGGCAGCAAGTGAAAATGAATTCGTCTAATATTTGGTAGCTGAATAATTGAATAAAAGAAAACGTTATTCCTGAATAATTTGTACCCTTTATTTCAGATCTTGAGTTTACGAATTATGCATATCACCCCAAACTTGACATATGTGGATACAATTCCGTACAATATATCCCAAAGATCTATACCCTTTTCAGATTAAGAATACAATGGCAACAATTGCAAATTTCATTCTATGGCACATCTTAAAGCTATTTATCTTTGATAGTTTCGTTCAGACATCGTCCTTACACATGCACTGGCAAGCTCAAGTTTGTGGTTTGTGGCTGGTTGGTGGTTTGTACGTATCTGACTGCTAAGAAAGTAAGTGGATGCTTGTATTGGCAACCAGAGGTCCGAGGGCTGCAAGTCCGCTCCACAGGGACTTGGTAATATACAAATAGTGAATGGTCATGAGTGCAATGGTACAAGATTTTGCACGAGGTGAAAGATAAGAGACGCCAGGGGCGTACGCAGGGGGGGGGGGGGGGGGGGGTTTGGGGTTCAAAACCCCCCCCCCTTTGGAATTTTAATGTATGTAAACCCCCCTAAAAAAACCGAAAACCCCCCCCCCCCCTTTGGCTTTTTTTTAAATATTTTTTTAAATTATAAAATAAAAAAAAAATAAAAAAATTATACCCACGGCTAACCTAAATAAGGTGACCTTACCCCCCCCCCCCCCCAACGAAAAAAAATGTCAAATTTTGAAATTTTGAGACCAAAAAACAAAAAAAAAGTGTCTGCTTAGGATGCGCCAAAGACAAAATCCTAATGATTTGAACCATCCTGGTAGACTCCCTCAGCAAGTAAAAGTTGGTTACCAGTAGACGTATGAGGAAGATGCCTGAACCAAAGTCATTAAAACAGTCACTAATAACTTTCGTATGTGTCATATAACAAAGTCTTCATGATTTAAACCATCCTGTTGACTTTGTTCAAGAAAAAAGACTGAAATAAAGTTTAAAGTTTAAATCCATTGCATTTATCCCAACAGTCGGAGATCATGCAGATTCTACCCGATTCGGTACCGAATTTGTTTTCGGTCTCCCGGTGAGCGGCCAGTACAGTTCGTACCTCGGAGATTACGGGAACTTTATTCAGACTTCCAACTCGGGGGGTACTTATTACTACGCTTCTCGACCGGCCAGATCTGAGTCTGGACAGTTTTCCACAAGTGGAATGCCATCGCATGCCAAAATAGAATATACAGCAGAGTCGTCGGTTACCAGGGACACGGGTTTACACGACGGGACATTACGTGTCCTCCCTGACTACAACCTTATCGTGTACCTATTTGGATCTAACACAAATGTAAGTATAAATAGAGCTGGACAAGTTGAAGTATTTCTTGGCATTATGATACGTGGAGTATAACAAAATGGAACGGCATCGAGTTCTATGTATCCTCTGCCCGAATTCAAGGTGAGCCTGTACAGTGTGAGTCAAAAAAAAGTTTACACCTAGAAACGTGCTAATTATGTTTAAAATCATCTATAAAAAGTAAAATATTATACATCTTATGAAAGAGTGTTTTATCCCAAATCATTTGGTATCATTTGTGTGTGGTATGTGTTCACGCTTGGATGAACAGGAGACATTGTTTAAGAGAGTGCAAAAATCGACTTGCACCAAGGTAATGCTTATGTGATGTTTGAATAAAACAATTGGGATTTGGGTATTAATTCGGTCTTCGCAGATCCAAATAACATCCCTAACAACATTAATCACGCCACACATATCCAAGAACATTGTGCCAGTGTGTGTCTGTGTGTGACTTTGCTTCTGCAAAAAGCATATGCAATGCATCTATTTTTAAATACATTCAATTCATTCTCTCACTTTAGTACTTTTGGGTAAGTCGATTTTTGCACTCTCGCAAACAATGCCTGCTGTTCATCCAAGCGTGAATACCTATCACACAAAAAGGACACCAAACGATTTGGGATATGACACTCTTTCAAAACATGTGGGATAATCTTTCGTTCATAGCTGACTCTTAAAATAAATGACGATTTGCGGAGTGTAAACTTTTTTTTTGACTGACACGGTAAACGTCAGAAGGACGAAATAGTAGGTGGATTAGGTGTAGGATACATTTTAGGTTAAAACATCTGGGCAAAACTTAGCCTTGTCGGAAACCTGATGATTTAACACATGCTTTTCTGCTTGACCCTGTCCACTCCTGCAAGCATCGTGCAGGTGACAACACTCGGTTCTGTTTTTTTGTTGACAGGTGTGTTTTCCTTTACTTCTATCCTTTACAGGAAGGTACATATGGGGCAACCGCCGTTACTCCTCTCGTATATCTAGGCCAGGAATACTTTGCATCAGTCCTAGCAGGTCCAGGTCTCGGACAAGTGGTTATCTCTTCGACCGGTGAAACAACGTTCATCCGTCTGACACCGAATGGTCCATTTACTTATGACGGCATAACGTACTCTAGTCCCTTTTCGGACCTGGAAGTGGAGATTCCGGCCTGGTATCAGATGATTATCACTACCTCATCTAACGACTTTACCGGGTCGAGAATACTGGCAAACAAGACTGTTTCGGTATTAAGTGGGTCCTCTTGTGCATATAGTCCAGAAATTAGCAGCGGATCTTGTGATTATGCCATAGAGCATCTGTTGCCTTACGACAAATGGGGAACCACCTTCAACGTACCGCCGTTTCAAGATGGCTCAACGGGATACTACATCCAGATTACTGCAGGCAGAGACGACACGACCATCAACGTCGATGGTACATTGGTCAGCATTGGACAGGGGCAGACTGAAAGCCGAGAAGTCACCACGAACACCATGCTACGTATTACCAGTGATAAACCCATCCAAGTAGTGCAGATCCTAAAGGGGGCCGCATCAATGGTCGTCATACCACCTGAAGAACAGTACACCCTGATGAACAGCTACTTTCGTATATCAGGTGCCGACACCCTCGGTATATATCTCAACCACTATTTTACAATTGTGGTCCCGTGCTCCTCTCAATCGGGAATTTACGTTACTGGCACTGCCCCTGGTGATAATGTCTACTTGAAAACAGCGTCGTCTTCAACAGCAAAGGGCTCCATGTGTGCCTACTTTTACACGGGAGGCCAAACATTTACATACACCATATCGCAATCTGATCCCAACGGAGCCTTCACTGTGCTGAATTACGCAAGGGATGGTACAGCTGCTGCTGGGGATGGTTCAGCTGGTTATGCTTATGTAGGCGCTCAAAAATTCCAGACGCAAAGATGCTTAGACTACCATACCATAATATATGGTAAGTACACACATTTCTTTGAAAATGACACCGGAAATGACTCTCTAGTTTTAAGCTTTAAGATAGTTGCTTTAGATTACGCGTGAACATATCGAATTTCCCGGAGTGAAGGTGTTAATATAATTTTTTTATTCAAGATAAAATAGAATACATACGGAGTAAACCTGGTATAAATCCAACATGGTTCGAAAAAAAAGATTATACAGCTTTCGGAAGCATTTACATGTAACAATTTGTCATCCATTATCTAACAATTCTCCTTTTTATCAGGAAAAAAAGAAATCACAAAACTGTAAAAGCTTCAGAACACCGTAGTTAATATTGTTTGTGACACCTGAATATGACTAACATGTTTATGGATAAAACTACCAGGTCTATTTATATGACTTTTCTTATTAGGGTTCTCATGTTAAGGATATTAATTGTGATACCAAAATATGAGTTATGTCAAAGATCATCAAGCCTATTTATATGACTTTTTTCATTCTAGGTTTCTCATTATTTTAAAGGACTCGTTAAGCAATACAGCAATAATAAACAAATAATGTTTGATAAAGTCTGACTTGTACGAAGATAGTTGAATTCACAATACGAAAGAAGTTTAAAAAAATTAGGGACAAAAGCATACCCATAACTCAGCCAAACGTAATTACGTCAGTGGTTACAATAAAATAACAACTCGCTGTATTATCTCTGAATCAAGAATGATATCTATATTTGTATTACGCTAATGTTGTATTTTCCGGTATTTTTCTTTGTATATTATCATGTTAAACCCTGTAATGATTTTATGCTTTTCAATTGTACAGATATTGCCCCCTCGAAAAGTTATACTCGGTATTAAAAGCGGGTCCATGTGTTAAAAAAGAGGCTGAAAGAGATAAATAAATGAATGAATAAATAAATGAATATTTACATACCGTATTTCAACATATTTTTTCTCAACACAGGTAGTGACGTAACTACCCAAGCAACAACTACCCAAGCAACAACTACAAAAGCAACAACTACCCAAGCAACAACTACAAAAGCACCAACTACCAAAGCAACAACTACCCAAGTAACAACTACCCAAGCAACAACTGCCCAAGCAACAACTACCCAAGCACAAACTACCAAAGCAACAACTACCCAAGCAACAACGACCCAAGCAACAACTACAACGTCAACAACAACAACAACAGAAATGCCTTCCACTACACCAGGTACTGAAAACCCGACAACCACAACGGTGATTAGGGGCTGACTCTCCGAAAAACCTTTTTTGTTTGTTTTGAATATTTGATATCATATAATTCCACACTAATATATTGACAAATATAATATAAACAATTGCAGCTACAAGTGGGCTATAAGTCAGGCTACCATCAAGATGATCAATGACTTATGATAACATTTTAGTATAGTATTTATTACCCTCCTCCCCCCCCCCCTCCCCGTTCATCCAATCAATGTAAGAGTTTACAAATTATCATTTTACATCTGTCCCCTTTCTCTTTTTCTTTCTTCCCCCTTTTTCTTTTTCTTTCGTCCCCCTTTTATTTTGAAGTGTGAAAGTAAAAATGGGATATCTCGAACTCATTGGTTTCTCCCGAATATCGAGCTTTATACATATCTTCAAACATATCAAATGTGTTTTCCACGGGACCTGTGTATATCTGTACCTGCTATCAGTAATCACTAAAAAATATTTACAATTTGTTTAATTGATTTCTTTTTCACGTTTTTTAAATATCTAGTTGCTCCTGCCCGGAAGTCCTCAGGCAACTTCTGTCTTCGTTTTACCGACAAGAATGTTGCCTCGAGCAAGCACATTGAAACTGTTGAAGGTCGAACAAGCCATATCCGATGTGCACAACAATGCCTGGGTACCTTGAACTGTCAAGCGTTTACATGGGTAAAAGCGAATCAGCGTTGTGTCCTCAGCGGTTCCATCGACTCACCAACCGACCTAGTCCAAGAAGTTGGAGTCAATGTTTTCGTTCGTTCATGATGAAAATGGCCAAATCGATCAGGTACACACTTGATGTGAAATCGTTTACTCTTATGGTTGACTTTACCATTTTTGACGAGATTTTTTTAGCGTACAACATCGAGGAAAGATGATAGAAAGCATCCGTTTCTCGCATGAAGGAAGTTCTAACATGATGTTTGTAAATACAAAGAAAAAGATATTTTTCATGAAGTTTTAATTGATTTTGGTAATCGAAATATGAAGTTTAAGCTTCTACCAACCTTGAAATTAAGTAGGAAGCTTCAGAGACTGCTGCCTCGAGCAAGAACATTGAGAGTGTCGAGGGTCCAACAAGGTCCAAACAAGCAGTGGATCGGCGTTGCTCCATTGACTCACAAACCGATCTGGTCCAAGGAAGTTCGAGTCAATCTGTTCGACCGTCCATGATGAAAATGCCGAAATGTTCGTACTCCACCAAGGACACGCCTGATGAAAAATCAAACACGATATGATTGGCATTCCAAATTACGGCGTGAACATTTGTTGTCTTTAATTTTGGGAATAAATTGTAAACAACATAACGTCGGCTTGGTAAACAACCTTGTAACTATTGATTACAAAAAGGATCTTTCCTTTTAGAGGTCGCGTGTTCCATTATTTTGGCAGGTATGCATTACATAGGTGTATCCGAACATTAGCCCCCCTCCTCAAATATAAAATCAATCTGACCATTTTTTTTGTCATAGAGGGGGTTGTCGGATTTTTATATAAATGTATATACATGTACAAGTAAATCTATTTAGAATAGGTTGTCTGACCACCCGATGTACAAAGTCTTCAATATAAAGCAGGGTGTTTATGCAAGCTACACTGATGATAAGCATTTCTTAAATTATTTTGAAAAATATTAAGCTTCATTAATGCTTAATACGTGATGCAACAGATTGAAAGGTAACATCATGATGGATGTATTAGAACCTTCTATTATCATCATCACTTGATTATGTAAATATAAAGTCACCTTGAAATAAATGCTTAGTACATGTATTTAACTGTTGAAGGAGATGCAGATCAAATTATTACCCTATATTTATATATCATGTATATAAAGAATTACAGAAACTTGTTTCACTGCAATAAATTAATTAAGTTTGATGAAAAACGTATTCTGGTAAAGATATTCCCTTTGTTGCCATGTGTTTAATATCCTTGCAAGTAGGGTTGGATAGAATTCGCATATTTTAATTTGCTATAAGATGAATAGTTGTTTTATAGGCTCAAGGGATCACCCCTAGGTATATACCGTAAAAAGAATACATGTGCGACGTACCAATCATAGTAATCAAGTTTGTTTGCGCTATCGAGGTCTGTGTTAATAACTTGCAGGTAGACCTAGAGATCTCGTCTTCGATTTTTTTTTTACAGAGAATGTCACGGAACTTTTGGTGTTCTTGCTGTCCGCAGAATTAATCAAGTCTTGTAATTGATCATCACCAAGAAGTTCAAATCTAGGAAGAGTCTCGAGTCAGATGTTTTTACCTTCTTTGGACATAAAATAAAGTTTAGAAACTAAAAAATCGGAGATTAAATGTAGATCTAGGCGTACAATCGAGATCGGCCGTCATCTGCGCTGTGTTTGTAGCGACCACATTAATCGCACAAAAACCTTATGGTAGCCGCGCTGCGCACAAACTAAGTTTTAACACGTAAACCAATGAGGATCGCAACTATTTTCCTGGTACCCGGAATCTTTCTGGAATGTTACTCATGAATGGGGATCGCAGCAAAATTTAACTATTTTCTTGGTACCCGGAATATCACTCATGAACTATAACCATTACTGGCATTGTTCGTCTCTTTACGGGAGAATGGCTAAAATCACGACTGCAATTTTGACCAATAAGATGGCTAGATTTCTATTGGCACATATTAAATTGTCCCATGACCTATACGCTATGGATGTGTTATCATCCCATGAATATAAAACCAACAAAGCAATCCGGGGAAAATACTCTACACGAACATTTGGAAAATGTTCAAATGTATGTCAGATATAGTTCATTTATAATGACAGTGTTGGACTTGTCAATATCCAAAATATATGTTTATGATAGAGCGCCATCTGTAGTTCTCATTTTCAAAAACATCTATAAATCAGATCTGTGATTCAAAAGAACCGATGTAACCTTTAATTAAATGCTTTTTTTGTTGTGCTTCCCGTCTTAGTTGCAGACAAAGAGATACACACATCAATTTCTGAGACATCGATTTTCACGGTTGTTAACAGCCAAAACCTTTCGATGAAAAAATATATCTATCCTTTCAATAATAAAAAGAAAAATTTGTTGACTGCTAATAATTTTGTTGGTTTGGTCAATGTCTAAAATAGCTTCTTTAACGAAAGTGCGCCAGCTATCGTTCCCATTTGCCAGATTTCCAAGAGAGATAGGGCAAGCAGAGAATCAGACTGTCGAACAAACTGCCACAAATCAGATCTAAGTAGATTTTAAACGTATAAGTTGGTGCCTCTCGAATGGAAGTATAGCGGAGTCCCTTTTCGGCCCTATGATCCGGCTTCTAATATTTTGCAGCAATATTTTGCCAAATCTATAGTTGCTTGATTGACTGCATGCCTCAAAAATGTATTGATGTGCGTATGGAGAGATTGATTGTTCACTTTATTTCGTAATAAGTGATTGATTGATTGATTGATTGATTGATTGGTTGGTTGACTGATTGATTGTTTAATGCCAGATTGATTAATTATTAATTGATTTAATATTGAATGTTTTTGCATCGGTTGTTGATTGGGTGTTTCCGCCAATAGCATCTTTAAATATCATTTAATGTTTAGGCAAGTGTTCATTTACCCGGTTATGTTTTATTTATCAAAGTAATTGTTAAAATAATTAACAGGTATTAAGAAAATTAATACTGAAAGTTTGTATTCAATTTGGCGCCGCTAAACATTGCAAAAAGTCTCTGAGTTTACATCATGCGTTTGTTTTGTAGGAAAAAAATCGAGCTATATGAGTGACCTTAAACATGTTAAACTTGACTTTGTACTATTTTTTCTAAATAATGCCGAGAAACGTTCAGATTCCAGGATCGTTTGAGCAGCTTTGTGTGTTCTCTGCTACGCACTTGAACACACATACACCCACCTTCATTCCACAAACACAAACTCCACGTACGTTCAATCCACGTCGACATACGCCCATACGTCCACAGGAAACTAGACCTACGTTTATGTAGGCTTGATTGCCATTTTAAATTGTTCTATTTATAATTTGTAAGTGTTATAAGTGGCCCTCGCATAATATAGTGAAACCTGGATAGTAATTTAATGGATAATCCAACGGGTTGAATGGTATGAACCTAGAAAATCATTGAAAATAACCATTTGCTTGGGGGTTTCGTTTTTCCCCAGGTGCACTGTACGGATGGCTCTGTGTTTAAGCAGCATTGTGCGCCCTCTGCCACTCGCTCGAGCACAAATATCACTCCACACCCGCGAACTTTCGACAAACGCACACTCCACACCCACGAACTTTCGACAAACGCACACTCCACACCCACGCATTATCGACAAACGCACACTCCACGTACGCACACTCCACGAAAATACACGCCCATACTCCCACGGGAATGAAGGCTTACCTTACTGTACGAAAAAATGCAATTTGTAATTGTGTTTATAAATTATTCGTGCATCCCAAACGTATCTGTACCTTCGCATAATGCAGTGAAATTAGTAATTTAATTGGTAATTCAACGAGTTGAATGGTCTAAACCTAGAAAACAATAACAAATCTTGGTGAAAGTTTGAAAGGACTTGGATTTCTTTTTTAATTACAGTTTTAAACGTGAAGAAAAAACGTCAATCAAAATCGAATTTCGGGATATGTCTCCCATTTGCTGTATACTCGAACATCACCATTTTTCACCATTTTCATCAGTCTACTCGGGCGTTACGCAACATATAATATAAATATCACTTTGTCACGTGTCCTTCAAACTAGTTCAAATAGTCCAGTCATTTTGTGCGTAGAGGCACATGGGAGACATTCCAGTGCAGCGGTGATATTATATAAGAAGACAAATATAAAGTTTGAAGTAGTAAACTGATTGAAACTTTCGAAACCACAAACTTTTACCAATCTGTTTCCGTGATCATCTGCTTTCTTTGCAACTAAACTGCCGGTGAGATTTCCTTCAAGAAAGTCATTTCATCAGGGATTAGGAGACATGAAATTATGGCCTAGTCTAAAAGCAACCTCATTGGCAATCAAGTAAAAAGGATGAAAATATGGAGGTCGAAATCGGAGGAAAAAGGGCATCTCGTTTATCTGAAAATGGGATAATAGAGAATGGTCAAGGCAAAAGGCGACAACGTTATTGATCCTTCTTCTTCACTTCACTTCACGAGATTTGAAATAATTTCTTCGCATGTTTGCAGTGAATGCAGTGACCGCATGCGAATCGTGTTAGCAAGCCAACTCCCGGCCGTCGCAGCCACAAATTAAATCTTTCATATCTTTTAACAAATTACAAAGCCAACCATGAAAAGGGGTATCTCCCTCACTCTTCCCTTTTTTCGATTTGAAATTGGTATACTGTGATTTAATTTTGCAAGCAGAGTAAGGAAATCATCCCGAATATCTTCTTACAATAAAAGATCGTATATCGCATGGTTGGGATATCAATAAACCATATGATTACATAACAAATATAATAAAGGTATTGATCTAGTTTCATTATTGCCCATAAGTTTTAAGTAATGATACTGGAAAACAAATATTACCACGGATTAAGCCTTGTGAAACAATGAAAATCTGATATCTTAGCTCACATTTTTCATTTTTTGTTCCTACAAAATAGGTTAAACTGAAGTCGATTTTTCTCTACTGAGTTTAAGAATAAATGTTCTCTTATTTAATACATTTTCAATAAAAAAAAATACGATTGCAATCTCATATCATATCACCTGCAATAGCGGTTCTGAAAGGGGGAGCCCCCCCCCCCCCACAAAACAAAAATTATACATGAATTTAAGCTAGGCATATGTACAGAATACATGCAAGAACTCTAAGCCCCCGGCTACGACAGCACACTCAAAATATTCTGCTGGAACCGCCTCTCCTACGTTTTCTCCAATCTCTTTAACACAAAACAAGTTTTAAAGGTAAAGACCAGTTATGGTCATGCGATTGAATTGTGAAAGAAACGTTGTGGAATCGACCAGAAAAGGTTGATCATCTAGCATCTAGCATCTGCAAGGTTCTGGAATCATCAAAATGATAAGAAATTTGGCCCATTCTTCGCAAAGTTACAAGCACTATACACAGAAAGATGTATATGGGACTACCCTATATCTCTCACAGGACCATGAGAGAAACAAATTTACCAAATATATGAATTAGTAGGCGGTTTCCCGGCAAATTTTTTATCATCATGTATTAGTCAAAACATATTCTTTCACATGATTGGTAATGAGAGCTTCCATTTCATTTTTTGAAATTTGGGCGTTACCAATACTGGTCTTTACCTTTAAATGGATCGTAACGTATTCCGTAATGGTGACGCTTGTATATGGATGAGAAGCAAATGTATTAGTATATATACTATGAGGATTTTTATAATGGTAAACAAATAATTAGACAGGATCTAAACTTACACTTTTGGCATTTTAAATATCGTAGAAATACGTGTTTTTCCTCCCGTCAGTAGCGACAGCAAAATCAGTTGCTGTCCTCTCATAAAAGTTTGACATTATTTTATTGATAAATACTAAAACATTAAAAAAAGACGTTAACAAATACAAATTATGCGAAAGTACATGTGATTATTTCGTGGAGCTTTCTGTAAAAGTCTGTACCACTGGCAATATAAACGTCGTTCAAAAAGGCACTTTTAAGTAGTCCATCAATGCATATACTTGTGTAATTTTTTTAAAAGTGGTACACACTAAGAAATAAGGGTGCAATAAGGGTGAAGATTTGCAAACACCTACGCGTATTTTGCAGAGGGTGCTGTTATTGTAGCAGAATCGCACCCTCATTTCTTAGTGTGTAAAGCCTCTTTCACACAGCGCCATGCGTAGAGTTACGTAGTGTTGCGTACTTTTGCCGAGTGTACGCTGCACTACGCTGGCCTACGTAACTATACGCTGAGGGACGCAAAGGGGTAAGCGAGATGAACGCAAAAGATTAAACATGTTTAATTTTTTGGCGTACTTTCGGCGTAGACACTAGACGCAGAAAGTATACATATTGTACGCAAGTTTACGCAACACTACGCTACAGTACACAAGCCTACGCAACAGTACGCTACCCTTTGCCAGTCCGAAGAAGCAGTAAAAGCTTGCGTACACAGTAAACAACCGTTCTCAACCGTAAGCAAACATGTACGCCAGGCATACGCAATTGTACGCTTAGGTACGCCAATTGCATACGCCGTAGGTACGCGGTGCCTATGAACAGAGTACGTAAACTTACGTCATCGTACGCCTGCCTACACATAGCCTACACAGGGACTACGCCGAAGCAACATTTCGTTCATGAAAACGCAGCCTAAATTCGGCGTAGTCGGTACGCTCCAGATCATTGAAATGATTTTTGTATATTCTATTCTCGAGAGGTGTCATCGACCTTCGCTTCTTTGCAGATGTGCGTAAGAAGTTTGATCAATTTTTCCTGATCTTAAGCATTTTATTTTGTTATTTTGTGTTCTTATTTTGTTATTCCTAGTGGGTCAATTTCTTTTAAAGCGAACTTTGTCCTTAAATCCTAAAAATAACAATATGTTTATTTGCCAGATTAGGATCTGGCTTGTTTATAGACGCCAAGATCAATACCACTAATAACTCTGCGATTCTGCCCACGTGAGCTTACAGACATGCATAATATATAGTATATCCTAATGATACAGTAGACACCAAAGACGCTGAAATAGTATACAAATATACACTGCCTTGAGAGGTTCTGGTTAAAACTATGCGCAAGAGGTGACTCCAATAGTACTATTTGCTGAGGGGCGCAGCCCCGAAGCAAATGGTACTTTTGGAGTCACCGAGGCCCATAGTTTAACCAGTACCTCGAATAGAAGGCATGGTATATTTGTTTTATATCCTGCATCAACAATTTATTTAAAAAAAAAAAAAAAAACATTTTTGGGAAGAAAAAAAAATTTGGAACAAAAAAAATGTTAATTTTTATCTAAAAAGATTTAAAATATTTTATTTTCATTAAATTAAGATTTGAAAAAAAAAAATGATTCAATTCAAAAAAAAAATTCACATTTTTTTTCAACTCCCAAATAGTAAACCAAAATAGTACTCTCATATAGTACTTTCTAAAAATAGCTCAAATATTTTTGGTCATGTGACGAGCTCTCAACCAATCAAAAGCCAACAAATTTTTGATGCAGGATATAAAACTTACTAACGACTCGCTTTTACCTCACTTCGGAAATGAACATATTTGTTTCTTTGCAACACTGCAGGTTTTATTGTAGTTTTGCATGAAGGTAAAATGATACACTCTCCTGGGACAACGTCCAGCGCGGTATCCAAAATCCAATTATTTTATGCTCATAGGATGAAGTCTGCATAGAACCGTTCTGGCTTTCTTGCTTTCTGCTGTTGTAATTGCCTTTGCATTTTTCCCCTTCACGCTCTTCTCTTAGATTGATTTGACTCGAAAACAGCCTAAAGGTATATATTCGATTTGCGAGAAATTTGTGGAATTCAACTTAACAAGTTAACATGTTTTGTGCGTATTGAACATCCCCTTTGTTAGGCAGTTTTTGTTTGTTTGTTTGTTTTTGTTTTTATGAGCTCTCCTTGTTATTCCACCTCCAATGCGGTTAAAAACAACAAAACTTACAAGCAGTAGTCATTTTCTTTTTTCAAAGAAGGTAAAGAATTGTTGTCAACTTCTGATGAGACTAGGGAATCCGTGGCGCTGAATGTGTTTTGGGTGGGCGTGGGTGTGTATGTATTTCTCTTCCCATCTCATCCACTCCGTTCATTATTATCTTTGCTTAACTCTCTCTCTCTCTCTCTCTCTCTCTCCCTTTCAAATTTTTATTTATTTTTCTTTCCTCTTGTCCGTTATGTTTTTGCTTTACTATTTATATGCGAAAATTGTGGCAAATATATTAATTCCTATCGTTAGAATTTAACATTTCATTTGAATAAGTGTTTGAGCAGGTACTGTTGTTTTAACAATTCATTAATGTCACCCCTTCCCACATGCATTTCTACGACAAATGTTCTTGCGACAATTTCTCCGCTGCCAATTTCCTAACTTCAACCCTCGGTTCCCCACTAAACGAAACCACAACCATAATCATAAGCGACACCTAACATCCCATTGCAATCCTTACCCCATGCCTTTATCTTTGAAGAAATAAAGTCCGGAGCTATTGTCACCGGAGCATACGTTGAATCACACGAAATGAAGGCGTGTCAAACAAAACTAAGCTTATTTGAAAAAGTAATATACATGTAAAAACTAAATAGATATTCAATGAAAACGGGGAATAGATGATTTGATATTATAGGAAATTGCATTCACGGCAAACACTGAGTGCTCAACCGAGCCAACATCTTTCATAATCCTACCATAATATTAGGACGTTTCGATACCAGCTACATGGCATGGTATGACGTAAGAGTAAGCCATGGTGGGAATATTACTTCAATACGCTAGCCTGAAGATGTAGGTATATAGAATGAGTACGGAAGGACTAACAAATCGTCGCCACGAACGATTAATTGACTTACAATGGCCTGCGGGTATAATCTTCTAATGAGTCAGGTGAAGTAATAATGTATCTCTTACATCCTTTCCAAAGCCCACTGCGACACATGTTTCCGCCCACAATTCGATAAGCAAATTCTCTTCTTTTTTAGACCTTGTCGCATTTCCAAATTACCTTATCAATTATGATAACCAAAAGGGAGATTAGATAGATAAATTGGTCAGAATCATTTTTCTCTAGACACAAAATTATTTTATAACTTTTGCCTAAAGTAGGAGGTATCTATTTTCATGATCATGAACATATTTTGTTACATCTTTGGGATTTGAAACCGTACACTGGCAATGTAGCTTGTAGCTTTTTCATGATTTCAAAATACAAACCATGTACTGACTATGCACTTGTGGTTCGACTGGCGCTGTTACACCATTCTATTTTGATTACAAAGCAGGTCGGCTTTGCTTTTATTGATTAATCAGGTTGTGCATTTTTATATCGCCAATATATTTTTATTTGTTTGTGTTTTCAGGCTTCAAACAATAATTTGTCCAAAGTTGAAGCCGGTTTCGATATAATAAATTTAGGGTCGTGAAACATTTTCTTTTTTGGCGTTATATATTTGTTGAAGAATATTTCAGAAATGTAGATAATCAACATTATTGATCAATAAAAGCAAAGTTGATCTGCTATGGTTTTACATCGCTAGTGATTTTTTTAAATTTTTTTTAAATTGAAAGACACATATTCGATTTAAATTTATAGCCCGACGCTGTGTTTTAGTACGGTCTAAAGTGAAATTAAAGCAAGGAAGCCACTTTTACACGAGGCGCCGTTTGGTTGACGTTGGAATACGTCAGTTGACAGTCGCGGCCTTTGAGCGCCGTGCGAGGATGACATCGTACAAAAACATTGATTGCTAAATAGATAGCCGAAACACCGAGTTGAATTTGATACGATGTATCGGTAAATATCAGTGCAGGTCAGAACACAATCGAAACAACCTCATGCGTATTACGCGCATACCCAAAATTCGTTACGGATTGAAACGCTAGAATACCACAATGTTTTGAGAGTATCATATTTCATACAAGGTGTACGCCGTGTGACAAAAGTCGACTGTGGCAGTTCACTGTTTGTTCAATTAACTTACTAAAAGCGAGCAAAAGGTTATTTGAGCATGATTTGGGACCCTGCGTTGGATTTGACTGACGTAGTAGAATATGAACAAAGGTGTTTTGAGTACATGGTTTTACCCAGGGCTTAACTATTTACAAAGAGTAACGAAAATGGGCATCGCTTTTGACTGGTCAGTTATTTCATGGAGCTTCGAATGGTTCCCTC
Organism: Strongylocentrotus purpuratus; assembly: GCF_000002235.5. Lineage (NCBI taxonomy): Eukaryota > Metazoa > Echinodermata > Echinoidea > Camarodonta > Strongylocentrotidae > Strongylocentrotus > Strongylocentrotus purpuratus. Next base: position 29,951,239 of record NW_022145613.1, read on the forward strand.
TTATAGAGATTGCGTGTGGGAGGAAACTATTTGGAGCTACATGATTTAACCCATGACCGCGCTAGCATGCGCGTATATTTGCGTGTCACCGGCTTTCAATACGTAATTGTTTGACCAAACGAAATGAACTCATTAAACAAATGGAGTTGGTTAATCTTAGCAATTACCATAATGTCGAGAAGGCAGTGTATTTTCCTCCGTTTGGAAAATGTGGCCCAAGAATTATCAATTAGCGTATTAAAGAGACCATCCAGTGCTTACGAGATTTCAAATCAAACAACTGCGCTTGAATATCAATCTTGGAATGCCGGTACCAGGCGCAGACAATTGAGCCACGGCGCTATCGATTTGCCATCGTTGTCATGACAGCAGCGGAGATCGTGAGTGATGTTTGGTGAGCAAGGCTGTCGTTCGTGTAAATACACTCCTTTTTGATCCGGCCCATCACCGTGCATCTGAAACATAATACCCACATTAGCTGTCTACATCGGTTATCTGGCGTGCTCTAAGCTGGTGTCGATAAAAGCTTGGATTGACGAGATAGTCTGTCTCGGTCCTGAAATGGGTCAGTCCTCCGCCCCCACGATTTTTACATGATGCCGTCATGGCGCGGTTCGCAAAATTATTACAACGTACCAGTACCAACGCCCTTCCAAGTAATTGATATGCATCATTTGAGCGTATAATTTTTTCTTATCATGTAAGAGGCAGAAAAAAGAATACCCTGTATTCTGCTAAAATTCATTCCCGACGCCTGGCATTATCTTGAGTTCAAAATCGGGTTTAACAAGTTAGAATCCTAGGTTTAAATTTCAAGTTGTTAATCGTGATCTTTGACCCATGATTAAGCTTAGCTAAATTAGAAAGAACATTGGGTCTTAGTAATACAGTCAATCTTTTAGTCTAGTAGGCTCGAATATTACAAACTTCCCCTGATTTGGTCATCTCTTATCCACCATAAGAACAAGCATCTTCCCAGTCTTTCCTCGAGAATTCTAATGTTACTAATGGAACTCCTGCGACACCTTTTCCCCCTCGTGTCACATGCTAATTAGATAAAGGTTTCTTCGAATTCGAACAGTTAAATGAGATCTCACAAGATTGAAGTCTGTAAAAAGAAGGGGAAAAAATCTTCTGTGAAAAGAAGGTTGGGTGTCCCTAATACATTAACCTACAGCGCATGCATCAAAGTTGTTCCTATCAGTGCCAGAACGACGCTGAACATTGGTTTCTAGTTCACCAGATTTAATAGGCTACCGTGGGAAAAATGATGGATGACTGTCACATTAGGTATGTGCAATTACTTTCGGGGCAATTTCACGTTAGATCTTCAGTAAGGAAAGTTGCTACCCCCAACCTTTTTAACTCTAACAACTTGACAAAGAGATGTGCCAGGGTTTGGATCTCTGGCGTATCCGTAACATGATAATAATAATAATAATAATAATAATAATAGCCTAATAGTCCACTCCAAATTTTATTAAACCGAAACGGAAATTGTTTTTGCCCAATTGATCGTGAGCCCGGCAGCCACTGAGCAGCGCCAGATCGACGTTGCTCTATCCCTTATTGTTGAACGCCAAACAAGGTAGCAACAACTCCCATCTTTGAACGTATTTTGGTATGACGCGGCCGGGGTTCGAACCCACGACGTCCCGGTTGTGAGGCGGACGCTCTACTGACTGAGCCAACACTCCGGTCTAACGGGTCGAGTCCTCTTCAGGAAGGCGAGGTCGAATAGACCGGTTTTACTAACACATTCAAATTTGATGTATACCTTTAAAACAAGGGTTGTTCTTGACAACCTGAAAGATGGCCTGATGCTTCCCCGACTTAGAAACAAGTAATATATGCCGACTGGGCTCCGAGTATTGTAGTTCATTCATCAATAACAGGTTAATGGAATAACTCGTCACAAGGTCCCAAGGAAAGAACCAACCACACATTTAATATGTTAGTAAACAGGTCTATGAACCCGACGAGCCAAACGTACACACAATACATGTGATATGTTTACATGTATTTTTTCTTTTCAGGGTCTTTAAATGGTGTGGGGAGGGATATGAACGCGGGGCAAGGAGTTTTTGCAGTATCTTGACCGTTTTTCACCTCGTAACCAGTGCGAAACCAAAACAAATTTATCTTTTCCAGATACAATAAAATTCTGGTCTAATGAAAAAAGTGTATCCCTTTTAGATAATTAAGATTACATTTTGCTTATGCTTTATATTAAACCAGCTTTTAAATATGTGAAGAATACATCGTCTATTTACGATCTATCAAAATTAATGCGCTCTTGCTTTGATAAATCACTAACGAACGAGGCTAATCAACTAATAGACAGATCTGCTCTGGCTAATTACATTTCCTGCTATTAGAAAGAAGAAAAATTGGTCAGGACCTGGGGATTTGAAAGCTTTTTCAGTAATAATGCGTCATGAGGAGTTAACCCTATAACTTTTATACAGAGTAACCCGTTTTCTGTATTTCATGACTAGCGGTGATTAAATCAACAGTAATTTGATGTTGTGCATAAGCGCATACGCCTGTAGCAGTCGTAAAAGAAGATGCAATCTGTTAATTACAAAAGCATTGGTCGCCTCCGGTACAAGTGGTGAATAGGGGCTCTCTCATGCCATACGTTTTGACATAGACCATTACTCTTAAGTAAGTAAGTCTTAATTTTATGTTCCATAAAAATAGACCTACCCGAAGTAAGATATATACGTTGGCGTCTCCGAGTAATAAAGGGACGAAAACGAACCATAAAATTAATTAGCTTTCAACGTATGCCTTAAAGCATCGCGAACAATGAGTTTTGTCTCGAAATAAATCTTCATTCTAGGTAGAGTGAGGTGTTGTGGTATAGTGTTATATTCACTTGACTCTCAATCCAAGGGTCGGGGGTTCGAATCCTAGCCCAGCAGTAACGGCCTCCATCGAGGTGTAAATAATACTCAATAATGGCGAGGGCAATACTAATTGACTGGCCTTCAGGAAGCAAAGTATTAATACCGGTGATAGTTCCGTGTGTAAACTAAATAATAATCGTTATAGTTATCATTGTTTTTATTATTTCTTATTATCATCATTATTATGCCATTATTAAGATGTAAACGTAATATTCATCTGAATTCGACAATGAGCTTTTTATGATCTTGACATAGTGACTGGAATGCTTACTTATTGGTAAATGTTGAGAAAGGAAGCTTTTGTTTCATAATGGAAATTTATCTCTTTCTGAACATGCTGAATTGCATGATGAGTTGTGTCAAAACACCGAATAGAAGACTCCCTCTCGCCACAAAAATCTTTAAAGCTTTCTATTTGGATGCCATGTTTCATTTTGGTATTTTCTCGTTCAATTTACATTATATTTTTTTCAGTTTTTTGGTCTGGCAACTTCACATCATGTTTCATGTTGGTATATTCTGTTTGACCTATAATATTTTATTCGAATTATATGTAATCATATTTCCATTTTTACGTCACGTTTCATTTTGATTTTTTCTGACACAGGTTTATCATATATATACTTAGATTTGCTCTCTCTCTATATATATATTTCTTTATTCTTTAGTCTTCCCGTTTTTACTTAATTTCAGTGTTGTTATTTTCTGATTTACTTGCACCTTTGTACTTTGTTTCATTGATTTTATGTAGATACATATAGAGCTTTTTGTGGGGGGAGGGGGGGACAACCGCCACATTACATTTGGGCACCTGCCATCTTATATTTGGGAAGTAAGGTGGTGTCATTGTGAGTTTCCCGTCATTAGATTTTGATGATATAAGTCGAACATTTGCTTTCTCGCATTGACCGCTCACAAAATTTTAGAAGCTGGAAAATCTTGTATTCGTAACCCACCTCAACATATTTACACACATACTCGTTCTATAGCAAAATAGTTCTTGATATCCTTTAAAAAGACAGGACCGTTCATTTTTTTCTCAGATTTACAGAAAGATATTAACTCTTCTTGATAAACTGATTTTTAATAATAGAAATAACGCAGTCGTTAGACTTTGGATTAAGTATGTAAAAACATTTGAATGTTGGGCTTCCTCGGAGCAGTTTCAATTTTTGAAACAAGAATTCTGATTTGCAAAAGTCAGCAAAATCTCGGATCCAGTGGTCCTTCAGGTTCTAATCCCCCTGGGTGCAAGCTAACAAATTTTATACAACAATTTTAACAGGGAGCGTAACAATCAATTGTATTGTCATAATGAATATTAAAAGTCAGAATGAGGCAGGAGAGCCGAGATATTTGTTTCCAATACATCACGACTGTGCCATGGACCTGCGATGACCTGTGACCTGGTGGTATAGTCAGTGCCCGGCAAGCAGCTAGATGACTGGTTCAAATCCCGCTGGTTCCATATTACAAGATCGAGCACGCAATTCTTATCTACTGGGTGAAAGCAAAAAATTTTAACAACAATCTGAAAAACATATTTGTATGCAAATTACCAGATCAACGGATCTTGCTAACAAAATTGGAAAAATATACTAAACGGGTAAAACATGCATTTGGGTTAGAATATAAATCTTATATTTTGTGGGAGATGAATTGTGATCACCTTGACCCAATAGAAATCAGCAGATTTTCAGAAATTCGATGATAATCAGGGATAATCTTATAAAAGTATCTTCCACTTAACAAGAAAGATAGTGTAATCAGAGCGCAAGATTATTTTGTCAGGCTTTGGATTTTGATGATCTAAGTTGAAAGGTTCAGTGTGAAAGTTTTCATGTGTGAAGGTAGCGACGACTATGCCATACATGAAAATGAAACGTAGTTCTTTGAATGAACATTTAATATATGTATGATGAATATGAAATAAGTGTAAGGAAATGGAGAAAAATTATTCAATGAAAGTTGTAGGGTAAAAAGTTTGTCAGTCTTACGGGTAACCGAATTCGGTGTCGCCGAAACCACTGCTCGTCTTTACTGTCTAGGAGGAATGGCATTTGCGTCCTAAACCAAGGAATCGTGCTGGCTCGAATCCAGGAGGAGACATTTCTTCAACCTTTGCCAAAAATTCTTAAGGGAGGACAGCAATAGGAACTTTCATCTAAAGTAACGTATTGCCATTATTTTCTCATTTAATTTCAAATTACATATATATATTAGAAGAAGAAGTCACTGAGACGTTAAAAAACATGTAATTTTAAAGGCAGTGGTTAAACTCTAGGCTCATAAGCAGAGCGATTTATGAATCATGATTTCAAGTTTAGAGTACGTTTATGGTCATTTTGATTTCGATGAATCCTTGCCCAGTTAGCCAAACGATTTCAACATGTTTTACTGAGGTAATTATTAATCATGAACAGCCATCGAAAGATGTCGCAATTAAAAGGCAACGTTAGCGTTTTGCATTATGGGATCCCTTTTGCCGGGTTCCCCAGGTTTTTTTTTAATTTTACGTTTTTTGTAAAACAGTCGTCCGAAAAAGAGCATTAGAAAGAATTGAATAATCCCCTCACGATGACAACAGTCACACGAGATATTTTATGGTTTCTAATCATATGAATTTATGGTTATTCTCTTACAGATTACTTTTTAATTACCATCTGATTGGTAGTTTGATCCCTACGGGATAGCATTGCTTTCGCTTCCGGAAATGAAATGTCATATGCCCCTTGATTTCGGAATTTACATAATTCTTTAAACTAGGAAGCTTTACCGGAGATGGCGAACAAGATGACGGCATGTACCTAAACTCGGGCAGTCACGATCAATCATATTCATCACTGAAGTTGTAGCATTGTGCAGTGCTACCCCTGTTGTACTATATGACCTGCTAGGCTGGGCAGTAATTTGTGTTCTAATTTGACCTTATTTGCCATGCGGAAATGAAACGGTTCCTTAATCCAGCTCTCTAAGTTGAAGCGCCCAAAAAGGAGCAATAAATGAATAATCTCACCCCTAATTGTGATTGATGTCACTGCCAGCCGTGACACTGATGTCGAAATTTCTTCTCTGTTCGAAAATCATGAAAATATAACTACAGACATCGCCGTGTTTTCCCGCCGATTGATGACAACACGTTCTAAATCCACCTGTTCTCCCGTATTTATTGTTTCCTCTGTGACCCGTTTTAGTCGGTAGACAGGTTTTCATTAAACCCCGGCAGTATAGAAAACCCGCGTTGTATATTAGATACATCGTGATATATTGGCCGTTGCCCTCATTATAAGTGGGAAATATATCCGACTATAAAGAGGAGGACGCTTTAGGGACGCTATATTTGAAAATATACTTATAATAGAAAGCTTCGATTGAAATATAATCAATAGTCAATTTATTGATTAAAAAGAATATTGAATATCATATTTAACTACAGATGAGCTGCCCAGTAAAGAAATGGCTGCTATAATCTCATGATATTAAACGTATACGAATAATCGAAATATCTTTCAGAGAGAAAAAAAATAACTGTTAAAAATGACTGTTAAATTTCATGGGTTTATCAGGGACATGACAAAAAAACAATCGGAAATCATCAAAAGTTTATTGTATAGGTCGTCACTAAAATTATACAAACAATGTTACGAGCAGACCAGTTAGACAAAGCTGTAAAATAGACAATCGAAAATCATTGAAGATTTTTACAGAATTTGTTTTTCTTCAAATGTATTGAGAAATTGGGAAAGTGATTAATTGACCCTAGGATCATAAATTGAAAGACAATGACGGAAAAAAGACATCGTTCTTGAAACATTTGCAATGAGATTGGTATTAAAATCTATTGAGAAATGAATGTTGTTATATTTGAATCTTATAAACACAACTGTATTATACAACTCAGGAAATCATTATAAAAAAAATAAAATTGTATGGTTAATACGGATATTGTTAATAAAGTGTATTGATATGATTGGTAAATCTCTAGTTTTATCAATGGAATTATTATGCAATCAAGGGCAACGGTATGAAAGAGTACCAGATATAATGCACAAGTAGAGTTTTAATTGTTTTTTGTATTTATTAGAAATTATTTATCATCGAATTCTTCTACACTGTAAAAAATAGTTATCTTGCAGAGATCTTCATGTGCATTATTTTGTTAGTTTATTAAAACAACAGTTATCTTTTATATAAATATTAGAATGTGTGATTCTCCCCATCCATCTTAACATTCTTCTGTAAATTTAAATTGCCATTTCCCGGGTTATTTTTGTATTAAGGCTTTCAAAGTGGTAAAGAGGCACACAAACAAATGATGCTTCAATGATAGAAATATCTTCACCAACATGTTCAACTCAAATTTAGCAGCCGTCCTGAAAAATGACGTAGGCATGAACTGTTTCGTAACCATCAATTATACCTCCAATCATTTCCAAGGAGAAAACACTATTGTGCCGATTGATTAGTTCTCTGAATAATTAATGTTCCATTCTGGCATTCCGGTTTCTTTTGTCAGTCCATTATTGATAATGGCAAGATACAACATGGTGTTTCAGCCACAACGAAACAATGCCGCTCACAAATTAATGAAATATGAAATTGATAGGAGGAATTTGAGAATATTTTGAAAACCACATATTGTTCTCTTATATCTTTCAATTTTTGGGCTTGAGAGCGCTCTCTTAATAAGAAAGAGCTGATGGGAGGGCGACGCTTGGAGGTTGACATGCACTCTGGTAAAAGTAGTGTCCACCCTGTTCACAAACAACTCAACACCAACGAGTAAATAACAACGTCTATAGATACCGGAGTTGTCTACTGGCGAATGAAAACAAAAATCCTGTTATTAAACGGACTGAGAAGCTTATATTTCGGTTGTTCTTATGAGTAAACTTTGTCGCTGTTTCTAAAAAATCTACCGATACTATGTCTGTTATCCTAGAAAGTTCTTACCAGCGTACACTGATGGACTCTGTCTGAAGGTTAGCTTAATTGACACAATACCAACAGTCTCCACCATTACATATCGATCTGGGTCCATTTACGCCATCCCACAAACATGATAGTTCTCGCCCTCGGTATTGAAATAAATGAATAAATTCTAGACGTTTAAGTGAAGATGTGGCTATGTATTGTCCCCACAATATCGATTTCCATCCGAACATGATCATTGTTTTCAAATTTGCTTACACAGAATGGGATACAGCATGTGGAGACATATTTGCCGATTGTAAAGATGTCCTGCGGATGCATTTTCATTTTTCCCACTCTGTTTCTTTTATACTTTCAGGAACAAACGCAATTACCAACATGTTCAAAGTGCAATAATCATTAGTCTTTGAGCCCTGATAATATGTGCTTTGCATGTTTCTTTCTGTTACAATTATTTTATTTATTTATTAGTCTTTTTTTAGTAGAGTGGCTCTATCGGTAGTTAAATACTGTTTTCCGTGGAGGCCCTACAACATAAATACAAAATTTACAAACATATTGATGTAAACAATCCAAATCGAAACAAAATGAATGAACAAAAGAAAGAAAAAAAAAACACAATGGACCAGTTTAATGATTTAAATTATTATAACGCCAAAACAAAAGAGTAAATGAAGAATTTGATGGCGCATTTTTTTAAAAATTAGGTAAACTATTCCGAAAAGCCGCACCATCAAATGAAAAAAAAAATGTTTTCCCATCTGCGTGTTGTGCACAGCGCGTTCTAATGTTATGTACAGATTGGGTTAATGAAAATAAAACGATTACGATGTAATGCAAAATATGCAATTTCTTCACATTTGTTGTTTACCATGTTTACTCTAGTCTATTAGTAAATGTTAGTATTTGTGGATTTAAAAAACCCCAATATTAATGGTAATTATAACAAATTTGGATTTATATAGCGCTAAAAACGAAACAATGTCTCTGAACGCTTTATACAGATATTATTATTATTACCCCGCTAATTGGATTATTCCACGCTTTCAGTGTGAACCAACTCCACTCCCTGGGGAGTATTCCTACTATGTGGTCACCGGCATATGGCCATTACTATCACAACGGCTTTCAACCCACCAGGTCCCCATTTTTCTTCTGGGTGTGGAGTGGCAAATGTAGATTAATGTCTTGCCAAAAATATTAAGTGCTGTATCGGGGATAGAACCCACGTCCTTTGCATTTCTAGTCAAGTGCTTACACGACTCGACTAAGACACCTCCGTATTATTGAAGAATGGTTTACATATGAAAATCTTGCAAGAAATACTGGCAAAGTAGGGTTTTTTTTTTTTATTTCCGAGAGGTTGTGTGTCCCCATCTTCTATTATCCCCCTTAACAATTTTTAAAAAAAACGACCATTTTTCTCTCTTCTAGATTTAATTTTTCACCTAGGTTATATGAGAGATTTTTTCGCTCCAATCTACTATTCAAATGCCAGTGCCAAATAATTGCATTCGCTCCAGCAACAACTGAAAAGCCGTGTTACTAAACTTATTCATATTCGTAAGTCGCTCATAACATCTGATTGGAAATCATGATATTTCATATATAAAATTAAAGCTTTTCAGAGGCTGATTAGATGAAATAACTGCAGAATTTTTAATCATATGTGAACAAAAATTTAAACAAAGGGAGAAACTGTTTTTACAGATTAAATTGTTCCCCTCATTAATACATTTAAATGATCCGGACAAACTATTTTGTAAGCAGAAGTTCAGAAGTCATATCCCAGTTTGATAACAGAGGGATAAACTGCAGTATAACAGAACGAATCCAATGTCATTAAACTTTGAATGGATAAACAACACATCTCCGTCCAATCATTTCACTGAATGTCAATTTGCTGTCGGGGGTTTGATGAAGTTATCGATTTTGTGCCCAGTCTGTGATAGATAATGCCTTTGAATTGAAAGAAAGACGCCTGTGAAGGACGGTAAAGGGGATGAATGAAAAGATGAATGACAGGAAAGTACTAGGTAGCACATCTGAAGGTCCGTCGCGGGGATCTTGGGTGGATATGAACACAGTGTGATTTTTGCACTTTGATTATCGACTTGGAGACTCTCCATTCATAACCATGACACCATGACATAATGGTATGTACTTAGAATAAGCGATCGCAAACACTTTCGTAAAAATATAATGCAGTTTGAATAGCCTTGTTCATCACCTATTGAAATACACGAAGATTAGAACGACGTATTAATAAGTAAAATATTTCGGTGGAATATGCAGCACTGTATTAAAAAATTCCCTTGAGTTGGTTTTAATTGGTCGCTTTTTTGCATTGAAAGAAAATAAACGTCTTAACTTATGTTCTAATAACGAATTCTCTGGTGTCAAATTTTTCGAGGTTAATTCCATACATCAGTCAGATCCATTAATTCAACTCGTGGCCCGACCTTTACAAAAACATACTTCTAAACCTCACCTTAAACAAAATCGCAACTCTAATCCTAAGTCTATTTTCTACGAAATAAAGCCCGGATAAAAGGTCGTAGGAGCGCATGTCGTATCACATCTATCTCTGTTATGATAAACCAAATCCCCTTTCTATATACTGAATGATATTGAGTGTGGGTGTTTTTTATTATAGAAGCAACACCTGCCACATCGAAGGTATTTCTTTCTCAATATCAAATTTGAGATTATCTTAATCCCCAGCTCATCTCTTTTTATAATATTTCGTTTCTGTTTGGTTCTACAGCAAAGCATTGGATTTCTCTATACCTCCTACGATATTTTACAAGCTCTGATATCACTGTGTGGAGCGCGAATCCAGAAAAAATATCGTCTTGCTAGCCAAAATTGCGTCGCGAAATTAATGTCAAATTTTGGCGTGGCGTAGGCGCGGTGGTAATGATTATAGCTGGGTAATCCAATTGGAGTTGCCCTTGACAAGGCTTGGGTTGATTTAGCTCATCGATAAAGGTCCGTTCACATTACCAAATTATGACCCGTGGCTGATTGATATTTAGCAAACGGTGCCAACCAAACGTTGTATATTACTTATTTGAAAGTGGTCAAATGGTATATGGACACGTATTTTCAGATTTCGTCATTCGCTGATAGGGTCAGGAGATAAATGACACGTCTTTTCTTTCATGATGAGGAACCTGTTCTAATTTTCTTTCTAAATTACGCATTTACTGTCTAGGTTGACTTACATAAATCCTTTCCCATTCAAAATACATGGCTTTGTTCTGAAATTGTTTCGATCTGTTCTTTCCAATAGTGATTAAATTATTTCTGTAAATAATAATAATGACATGAATGCAGCATACAATTTTGGAATAATTTGTATTAAATCTTTGAGTTATTTTCTTAGATTTCTTTTCTATTTAAATAAACCTTATCTTTACCCAGCCACATAGAAATCCGGAGGTACTCATTTTTATTAGGGTCCTATAAATATAGCGTACTAAAGCCAGCAACTTCGTGTTAACTGTTACTGTCTACTTCATCAGAACCTCATCTTATAAGCGTATTAGTTAATAATAACTTATCACAAGCCCTCCAAAATAACCGCCCGGCACACTTAAATTTCGTTTACAAACATTGCCAATTTTATGACTTCTCGACTCCATTCCAGTTATCTCAAACAACCTTCTTGAAACGAGGAAAAAAATCGATCCCGATTGCGATAGCGTCCTTTTGCAATCGTTAATGAATTTGCTCCTATGATCATGTGATCAGAATGTCCGTAAAATAAACGCCTCCACATTACAGTTAATGCTATCGGATAAAGCGATATCAGATTTGATTCGTCGTTTGTTTTGTTCTTGTTCTGGCCAGATACTTGGCGGGCATCCGGGCTGACATGAAGATTTTTCTTTAGTTGATTTGCTGTCAGATTCTGATTCAAATTTGAGACATCAATACGCAACAAACCACAGGTAAGCTATTTCGTAGTGGACATTGTTTAGATACGTTATGATTATGTACGTTCGCATAAAGCGTAATGAGTTAATCCGGGATGACAGCGTGGCTTGTTTTCCCTCAAGGTTACATATTAGGAACTTTTATATTCATTATTCCGTTGAGCGTTGTGGGACAGTTAAAAATAAACCACTTCAACAAATCAAACATGAGTGCATGTATTATACCTAAAAGAACCTTGTTATATTGTAGCCATATGTACATGTGAACATGATTTCAGATATTTCAAAAAGTGTTTATCTTGACCAACAAATTAATGGCTTTCGTCGACGTGTTTTTTTAATCGCTTTGCTTCCCGAATTCTCATTTTTATCCACACAATCAAAAACGCCACTTCTTTCTGGACATTTGTCACCTTTTGATGGCTTCAACTTGGGTTCTCGAGACCATTTATAATCCACACGTTAGCAAAATGAAAATATTATGAAGGCAAGTTTGGGTACTAGGCATTACGTTAATAAGAAGAACATTAACATACCCTTGTCGCTATGGTCGGTGGTTGTCCAACTCCTACAGCAGATTAAATTTGCGATGGCAATTTGTCAGGATTACGAGCCACGGTGTCTATGATACGAATTAAAATCTGTGCACCCAGGATTGAATATATATTACTTGCTGATATAAATTGATGAGCGATATAAAGTAGATAGTTAATTAGATATAAAGAATGGATTAATTTGATGAGAGTCTGAAGGGTGATATTTTGATAAACCAATTTATTGTAACTCTACAGACATGTGTTGGTCAAATACAAAGAAACTGGCCGTTTGTTGGATGTCTGTATGTTTATAGGTTGTCAGTTTAGTAAGATCAGGTAAAGATATTACTTGAGTAATGACCAAACACGAGAAATCATCTTTTCTATCTCAATTTACATCAATGGTAATACTATTACCAATGTAATAATGATTCTCGACACAAGATTTGATATAAATTGTTTACCTCGCAATATATGTGACGAAAGTGAGAAGTATTCTAATTTTAAAACTATAACCCTTATACCTGAAGGATGATATACTGATAAACCAATTTATTGTAAATCTACAGACATGTGTTGGTCAAATACAAAGAAACCGGCCATTTGTTGGAAAGTGAGAAGTACTCTATTTTTAAAACTATAAGCTTATACCTGAGCACGTAGATTGCTTCACAGTGACTGTGAATTTTAAGGAATATTTAGTTTCATCTAAGGACGATGATTCTAAGAGCCACAATTTTTTTTATAATATATTGTATTATGTTGTATCGTATTGGTTTATCGTGAAAGAAATCATCGAACATGAAGCTAAGAGCTAAAGTTGATCTATTTTTTAGAGTAGAACTTACATGACGTAATAATACATTGATGATACATTGAGATATATTTAAAACTGAGAAAGTGTTTTGCATATTAACCTGCAAGTTACAAGTTTCCTTGTTGATATGACATTTCCATTTGTTTTAAGTAAACATGAGTTTGAGGATTAATGCTTTACATGTTTATTGCAACAAGGACGCATTAGATTATAGCCCAAGAAGACTGGTGGAGATTGCGATTTGTAAATCACATAAAATGGGGTTCCTAGTTGATACCAAGAAGGTAGAAATAGAAATTAAAAATTGTAAATGCAGGTTAATTTCTTTTTAAAAAGATCTATAGATAGATAAAGTTCAATATAATATGAAAGTTTGGAGCTAAGTTAAAAGATTAGTATAACGAGTTGATGTTCCCGTACTCAAAGAAATTGGAAAAATGTTCATGTAGGCTAAATATTGATATTACATGTGGAAGTAATTGCTTTATAAATCCTCAACATAGACTTTATGTTATAAAAGTTATCGAATACTTCTTCAATACTCATCTGCAATTGGAGTGATTTTTGAATACTCATTTTGAATAGTATTTTCGTTGACAAAGTAAGAATAAGAAATCTCATACATTTTTATTTTCTCTCATTTTTTCTCCAAAACTGATCGTTCCATTAGTTGGTAATCAATCGTGCAAATGTGCCTTAATGTTGGTTTATTACAACCCACACATGCCAAAAATAAACTCAATAGTGATAACTTTTGCTTTATTTTTTGTGGCCAAAATTATTGAGTATCTATATCATCTCCTGATTTCTACAACCTCAAATTTCATCTTGATTTCTTAAAGTAATACAGGTAAACAACGTACACATTTTCGTTACAGACATTCGGTATTCGGTAATTAATATCACATGTACAGACGAAAGCGTTTATGTGGGCTGAACAGAACATTATTTACGATGCATGACATACGATTGCGCAAGTATTTCATTATTCATCATTACACCTGTCATCGCTGATTTGCAATCCATGAAGGCGATGTACCTTTGCACATCAATATATCATATCAAATAATTGGTCAGGATATTTCATTACGCGTAATGAAAGACCATGTTCTGTGACGTATGTCGCCAACAAGAGGGACCGTGTGGTGCTCATCTTTCTCCGAGCAGTTTCATGTTGGGGGAAAATTTCATCAGATCGATGAAAAGATCGTTTTACCATATTTAACGACCCCTTTTCATGTTTTAAATGGGTTTGGCTTTCGCGTTCTGACTGTGGCTAGCAATCCCCAAGTACATTGTTATCTGAAGCTGACTGAAATGACACTTGACAAATAGGGTTGCTTGAATTGAGGACATGAACGTGTCGAGGTTTATTAGGTAAAGCACTGGAGGGCCTGAAGATATGAGTTTGGTAGAGGTATTAAGGTAGAGGTGTTGTGGTCCAGTGGATATATTTCTGGACTGTGAACCACAAGGTACGGGGTTCAAACCCCTGTCACATCACGAATGTATTTTTGTAAGACATTGATTAGCGGTTTGAGCTTAGTCGCGTTATGATGATATATAAATGCGTTCACAACTTAGCACCTTCTTACCTTCAGGTAGGCTTAATCAATCCTAACGATGTACATGAGCATCATACAAGGCAAATAGACAGTGGATTTTTACGTGTGCCTAGATTTCACACTGATTGTTATAAGTGTAGCCCAATTGTTTCTTCCATATTTGAATGGAATAAGCTAGATAATTCGTTGAGAACGGCTTCCTCTGTCAATTCATTTAAGAGATTGTTTAAACAAAGTTGTAATTTGTGAATGGCTCAAGCCGAGCATACACAACGTGCATGTTCTGTAATATTAACATGACTTATTCACATAATTGCGACTTAATCAATATTTTCCTATTGACATTTCTGTTTACTAGGTTAATGATATATGTTTATTTTGCAAATGAGTATTATTTGTTTAACTGCTTGTATAAATGTTATAAAGGATGTAAATATGTTCATGTTTATGCAGGGCCCCATGGAAGACCACTACTTGTTGGTGAATGGGCTACCCTGTCAAAAGATTAGAAATGAATAAATAAATAAAATAAATTGATTTACATTTGCCACACTCCACCCAGGTGAGGTAAATGGGTACCCGGCAGGAATAAATAAATGCGCGAGCGCTATAATGGCAACCGTTTTAAAGCCGGGGTAATAATAATGCAGCATCAGAGGGAAAATGTGCCAAACATGAGCGCTTTTCAAGTCTCCATTGTATTATTATTATTAATATTACTCAGAAACGTCCCTAGTAATAATGATTAAGATATAGCGTACATTGATAATAATAATATTTAACAAGAACAATAATAACAACAATCATTGCTACTCATTCGTTATCTTTCAAGCAAAACTTTTCAAGGACAGAGTGTATTCGTATCCCAGTAGCGTTATTTGTTACCCTTAAGCATACCAGGTACCCATCTTCACCCGGGTGGAGAGTGACAAATAAAGCATCAATGCCTAAAAGGTCGTTAGTACCGGGCAGGGATTCGAACGTGTAACCTCTCGATTGAGAGTTAAGCAAATGAATAAACCACTATACCACAATATTTCTATGCACCTGTCTCAAAAATTGATAGCAGCTTCCATTATTTCTTGGTAAACAACACTTTATTATCATTAACAGTGCACCTACACACCCCCTGAAAATTTAAGATTATCGTCGACAATCATTCCTTGGGTGCAAGTATCAAACACGACACCCTCTGAAGGGCAAAGGAATGCTTATAGTGAAAAGGCGTACGTGTTACACCAAACCGACACCGATTGCATCTGCCAGTGCCACTGGGACCACAACAATCTGTTTTGCCCCTAACGGTTCTTCTTGTCGAATGTGAAGTCTCTTGTTTCTTCGTGGTGTCCGGCATGGCTTGCTCAATCTTTATCACATTTCTGCTTTTTTTCTCAGTCTGTCTTTCTCCCCTTCTCTATCTTTCGTCTCACTTTCTCTTTAGTTGTTGCTATTCTCGCCGACCCTGGCTTGAACAAAGGTGATGTGAAGAAAAAAAATGCTGAAAAACAGCATCTTGTTGTTTGCTCAACTTGCGATATTGTCAAGGTAGGTTTTAAGGGTCGGACTCATATCATCCATAACCTAATAACGATAACGATAAATATGATTATGATATCGGCTTTAAATGAATGAAAAAGCGACGGTACGCGAAGAAAAAATTCCTCCGAAAAATATGAAAGGAGTCATTGATCTAGCGTGCAATTACGCTATCCTTTCCAGAGTATTATTCCTGGTTGGACGACTTTGTGACATAAAATGACGTATCATTTAGAATACCGTAATAAATTGAGATTTTATTTCCAAAATATAAGGTCTTTTCTACATGTAAACACTTCCGTCCACTGATTGATTCAGTCTTAACCCAAACAACTTCCTGAACACGTCGTAAGCACGGTGCGGTTGGGCTATATTTCCATGCGAAAGGTTTCTCCCCGTTCATACGTCGATTTTGTGCTCCGTTCTCTCTTCTGTCTGTCTAAAATGGTCGAGGAAAAGGTTAACCAAACTTCGGTAAGCACAAGAATGGAGGAGAAATCGATCAGAATTAAGAGATTCCCGACCACATTTGGGAAATAAAGATGTAAATAGAAATAGGCCTACGCGTAATTGATAAGGTAAACAGACAAAGTTATGCTGAATGTCAAAATCTGGAATTTTAATGGCTACTCATTTTGATGACAGTGATTTTTGAAATGATGTGTCCTACTTAATACTGGTTTATCTATATATTATATGTTGATGAATCGATGTTTTAAAAAGAGAAGAGAAAGATAATTTTTCTAACGTCAATTAGGTTGTCATTCGCGTACTTGTTTTAATCCTAGCTTTTGGGAGAACATATTAAAATTGTTTTGACATGACAGACAATATCCGCCAAATAAGTGTTGAAGACTTGTTTGATGTTTACACAACATGCAAAATAGATTTCGTAAAACGGAGACGGGTAGGTGAGAGCTTCATAGCTATTCAGCTAATAGATATATATATATATATATATATATATATATATATATATATATATATATATAGTGAATATGACTTCGAAGAAGCCTCTGAATTTAACATTCGTTAATTTATTTACACGAAATAATTATGTAGCAATCGTTACTCAGGAAAAAGTATTATGTTTAGCTTAATATGATAAAAAAAGGAAAAAATAAAAATATAGTAAATTATGAATGTGCGTGTGGGTGGAGAAACGAGGGTGTGCGTGTGTGTATGTGTGTGTGTACTTGCTTTGTGCCTATATATACTTCCGAATTATGAATCGTGTATGCCTGCAATCGCGCATCATCGAACACAATACCTTCCGCGAAAGTGAAAATAAAAATCTTCTTAGGCGGCATTTCTGCGCCGCCAAGGTCGTAATATCTGTCCGACCTCACCTCAAGGGGGTCTATGAATCTAATTTGACGTCTTAATATGAGGCAACACGTAAAGTATGAATTAAACAAACACCTTTGTTGATGAAGTCTCTTGATAAAAAACGACCCTATTGTTGTCAACGTCGGGTTGTATCCTGCTCTTTGGGGGATCGTGTAGCTGCAAAGGTTAGCCGAATCAAACTTCATCAACGGATAAGCTGGAGGGCATTACGGTAATTCAGAGGATATGATCCTTGATTAGATTTTGATGACGTGAAGTGAAATTATTGTGTGGCTTAATATCCATCTTCACTTGACGAGTGTCGCGCTATTGCGTTGTCATATCATTCATGTTCTCGCCTGTATTCGCTGCACTGCATTTGCCTCTTTCTCGCCGCGCTTCGTGTTGTGGTAAAGTGATGTAAAAGGTAGTGATGTGCCTCACACAGTTTATTGTCGGGTGGTCTAGAGGTTGGAGGTGTGCAAGAAAGCGACTGGTGATATGATTTCACATGGATCGTTAAATGGGAACTGAAAATGTGATTCCCGAACTCTGTTTAAACAGTGTAGCCCCAAACACCCTTTCCACGGCGGTACTGTTTTATCAACTGCCATGGCTGCCTTGCCGGTTGCAATCAACATGAGATGTAATATGACCTTATAGATATAGCCTTAAATGAATTTACACCTTTCGGTTAACAGCACACAATTTCCCATCCTAGGGCATTCGGAGAAACCAGTGACGTAGCCTGTAGGTATCATGTAACCTTTTTAAAGTTCGCAGACCTACCGAATCTCAAATAACCTCCCCTTCTATGCCCCCCCCCCCAAAAAAAAAAAAAAAAAAAAAAAAAAAAAAATATATATATATATATATATATATAAGCATTTAAGGGGGAGCTGAGACATTTTATAGCGATACTTTGTGATTGCCTCACCTTGAATTCATCTTCGTACAGATCATCAGGCAAACATTGACTGTAGGAGAATGCTAGCGTCACACTATTCTGAATGCTTCACTTGATGCGTAGATGTACTTAGTTAATAATTCAATGAACGACAGGCAATCTCACTAGGTTAACATGTCAATTGCTATGAATAGTTCATTAGTAATGTAAAGCAATGTGTGTCATGAACTGTAACGAAAAAAGGAAGAAAAAAAAAAAAAAAAAACAAGACTCAACAACACAGCCTTAATGTGTTAAGAATTAGGACCAATTGTGCTTTTCAGCTATCATATAAGGTAGCAGTCAATCGCTATTGTGTGAGAACAGTCAAATTAGTGTCAAGAATGAGGACCAATGGTGCTTTTCAGCTATCATATAAGGTAGCAGTCAATCGCTATTGTGTGAGAACAGTCAAATTAGTGTCAAGAATGAGGACCAGTGGTGCTTTTCAGCTATCATATAAGGTAGTAGTTAATCGTTATTGTGTGAGAACAATCAACTTTGGGCACATGCGCTTTGTTTGCAATTATATCGCTCGATCTTCACTCGGTCTGCCATCCCAAACACAATTGTTAGAGTAAATGTAGTCAAACCATTGCATAGAAAAGTTGTATGTATGTGTGGATAAGGGTGTGTTTGTTTTTCATGGAACTTAACTTTCTTTTCCTTGTCTTTTTCTACATATATAACAAGTGGTCGCACATCACGGGAAAGTGCACCTTCAAAATGATCTCTTTATATCGATAATAATTTGGGCGAAAGTTTAAAAAAAAATCACTGGTTCTTCAGGGTGTCTGGTATCTATCCTGTATCATAATTACACATGAACAGATACCAATTTAATGCACAAAATTTTGAAGATAGGAGAGACAAAAGATCTCTATACTGTGTTGAATGTGGGAGTTGGCGGGTGTGACTGCATGTGCAACGACCTCTTTAGACCTTGATCTGAAAATCTGCAGGTATTTATTTATATTAAAAGTATATCTACAGAATGAGTTGACATTCTATGACGAACGTGAGTCTTAGCAACATGTCGATCCTTATGTGTATAAAGAAAACAGACCCCCAGAATGTGGTCAATTCATTTCAGGTGTTCCAATCGACGAAATTTAATCTTTGACCTATCACACTCCTCGCCATTTCCCCCTCGAAACTGTGCTGCATTAAACCAGTTTCCCCACGTGTGCAATGAAATAAAGGACGTTGCCAGGGGGAGGATACGTAAGGTTCGCAATGCGCGAGACTCGGAAATAACCCATCGTCATTTGAGTCCCGCAAGACATTTCTCAAGACAGCTTAATTCTGAAAATTGAAAAACAGCAACCGGCTCGGTTTCATTATCAAGCCCCTGCCCCCTCCCCCGGGGCTGGGACTGAAACATTTCACCATGTTCTACAACTGACATATCCCATGCAATCATCGTACGTCTAGGGAGCAATTTGTCGTTATAAATAAAACATATATGTCGTCGTCTACCACATACGTGATTTGTAGGACATATCGATGTATCATTAAAAGCGCTCTGAAAGGAATATTTTCCTTGAAATATTATTCATTTTTTAGTTTTTCATTCCTCGCGGCAGATCGCATTTATGAATAATCACGACCAAATTCATCCTCTACAGTAAAAATATGCATCCGGATAATTAAACACACAAACGTGTCATGTTATTTGCGTACGCTTAAAGGTATCGTCGACACCTTTAAAGCCCCTTTACATCGGATATGCGAAGAGTTGGGTAGTGTGGCGTACCGAGTACGCCAAAATTAGACTACGTACTCATGAAAAAAATATTGCTTCGGCGTAGTCCCTGTGTAGGTTATGCGTAGGCTCGCGTAAGATCGCGTATGGTTAAGTACCATGTGCATAGGCACCGCGTACCTACGGCGTATGTATTTGGCGTACCAACACGTATGATTGCGTGTAACAGGCGTAGGGTTGCGTACGTTTACGTAGGCCTGGCGTAAAGGGTACGTATGTTTGGTTACGGCTTACTGTGTGTAGCTTGGATCTAGGACGCCTTTAAACGCTTTTACTGCTTCGTCGGACTGTCGTAGAGAATCGCACTATTTCGTAGGCATGGCTTACTTTCTGCGTCTAGTGTCTACGCCTTACCCCTTTTCGTCCCCCGGCGTATAGTTACGTAGGTCAGCGTTGGACATCGTACGCTTGATGTAGTCAGTACGCAACACTATGCAACTCTACGTATGGCCCGGTGGCCCGCTTTAGACCCTGATATACATCATAACAGGCATTATTTTTTTTACATTATGTGCACTATTTTTTTTCTCCATTCCATTTCATTTGTTTACCCACAACGATAAACAGTATTAAGCAGAGTATGAGAAAGCAGAGATAAACGTCCATTTCCTTCATAAATTCCCATTTCCCCCCAATATTCACGTGAGATGCACTAAGCACAATGCAATTTCACAAGTTATTTTCTCTTACAGTTATAAGTATACAATCTTACAATATCATTCAAAGAGCTAACCAAGGAAAAACCGACGCGGAGGTCCTTTGCTAGAAGTTTAATGTTCAACTAACAAGATATTCAGGAAAACCACTCCAATTATCACTTCCCGACAACTACCCCATGGTACTCCCTTTGACAATTAAACCGGAATATTTACCCGGACCACTAAGCCCTTCGACAATTAACTCCCTTACCCTTTAATGGTTTATTCCTAATTAATCTCCAAAACTCCTTGAGGGTAATATGCGGTATTTGTCTGGGAGCAATTCGTCTGGGAGTGATTGTCCAATGTGACACTTGATTAATTTATTATTGTGATAGTTGTTTTTCATTTGTCCGTGCTTGTAGTTGAGTGTAATTTCCTATAATGCTGAAGATATAGTCAGTGCCGAGGTTCGAACCATTGGGGACGCCGGGCTTGCTGTATGGTTGTGTGGAGTGCGAGCGAGTGTAGTGACAGAGCGACCTAACGAAGAGGGGATGGGTTATTTTATTTTTATATTATTTTATTTCTCTCTCCCTTTCTTACATCATCCTTATCTATCTCTTTCTCATTTTTCCTTCATTAAAAGGGGGGGGGGGGTATTCGCTGGAAAAGGGCACAGGTACCTCAATACTCTAGAAGATATTTCATGCTGGCCTAGAGCCTTATCTATACTTTAAAAATCCGTTTTAAATAGAAACAAAGTACGACTTTTCGGTAAAGTTTAAAAATGTATAAAATCCTTAGTCCAAAATCAGTTAATTTCTTGGGTAGCTCGTTATAATATTTGATTTGAAAAGACGTTCAGAAAAGAACTGTTGGAAAACGGTACTTTAAAATACCATAAGTAATTGCGATGGAGCCATCCCTTGTGATTATGAAACTGTGTTGCATATTTGGACCCTACCCCCCCCCCCTCCCTCTCTTCACGTTCTATGTACACTCTTCCACTTCCTGTATGATCCATCGGGTTTTAGTCGTCATCGCCGTCTTCAAGTTGAGAGGGAGAATGCATCGCCTTTTTGTTGGGAAACGGCAAACAAATGACTGGTGGTGCGACCGGGCTGTTTATCTAACTTCATGAACGCTGATGATACCCCGAGTGCTCTGCAAATATAGCCCTTGATAGACATAAAATCTGTTTCAAAATAAGAAGCGTGCTCGCTCTCTTGGGTTATTGTTATCGTACCCTAATAAAGGATAGCCAAGAGATATTGACCGTTGATGGTGTGATTTTCAAACGCTATTGCAATAACCCGCCAACTCAACTGATGAGGAAGTTATCCATCGCCTTTTTGTAATGCTTGAAATAACCTTTTATATATGTTCCAAAAACAGCATAATAATGACAAATTCCGTTTGTATCATCGATATTTTGATGCAATAGGAGGTAGAACACACTTTCGGTAGAATTCCCAAGGATAAGAAGAATTCCGTTGATAATCTCGAACAGACGACTCCACACAGAAGGGTTACATTTGCGGCTGTATTGCTGGATAAAAAAACTACAAGTTTCTTGTCTTGTCTTCATTCAAGATTATGTGTAAAATATGGACATTGGAAATAAGATTTCATATTCGGGTATAATTATGGAGTTATATGTGTGCTCAGTTTTTGTTATTTTCACTTCCTGAAATATAACTATCTAATTTCGGAATCCGAAACTACAATGACACCCACTAATTTCTTAGTGATGGAATTATAAGCCATTGCACGCAGTTCGATTGTGTTAATCGAAATATCTAGACAAAAATGGTAATGTCAATGATTAAGGTAAATTATGATGTGATTAATAAAATATTCATCGCAAATAGCTATCAAGAAATCATGCCCAGAAAGAAAAGAAAAAAAGAAACAAGATAGTGTACTTAAGATTGATTTATTTGTTTAAAAAAACATTATAATGACTCCAGGTTCAGACAACTAAGTGGCAATGTAAGAACAACGTGAACATTCACAAATCATACCCTAGAATGAAGATTGAAGAATAAGAAATAAACAGACGATGGAGGTGGGAAAATAATCGACAAAGCGTAAGAATAATGTTGGCAAGGACTTAGATTTTTTCATTATATAATAGTAATTGGATCTTTTTACCCAGTGTAGCCACATCAGTATTAGAACTGCTCTTCCTTCGATCCCAGAAATTATTAAAAAAAACAAGATTTGTTAGATTCCCATTTGCACCGGAGTGTGGGTGTAAAATGGGGATTCTTTTCTTTCCAAAGTACATTGGTAGCGGGCTGGGATTTGAACCCTGAACCCTTGGATTGAGATTCAAGTGAATAAACCACTCTACCTCAACACCTCTAAAAACATGTCATATAGTAACATAATTCCCTTACCCATGCGATGTGATAAAAATATCACTTCAGTACCGCGATTAATACTAAGGTTAGTACATCATTATGAAATAGTTTGTTACACAACTCTTTAAAGCCCCTCTAAAGTGTTGGGAGCCCAAACAATTATGATGGCAAACATTTCTCTTAAATTGTGTCATTAAGATGGAGAGGATGTCATTTGATTTCGAATAATGATGAAAAAGTACACAACTTTGGTTTTCTGAGTACGACAGAAAACACAAATTATGTATTCTTTCATCATGATTTGTCTTCAAACGCATTTCTGGGGGAAATCTTTGCAGAAGTGTGTCCAAAATGCATCCTCTTTCACATTATGATACTATTTAAATGCAATTTTGCCATCAAAGTTTTGGCGAACGTAGGGCTCCCAACACTCTAGAGGGGCTTTAAGTAAACCTTGCTTAATGAAACTGAATAACAAACAAGATATATGTCACATGTCTTTTAAGCATAAAAGCATTTTGATTTTTTTTTAAAAATTCAAATATAACCTGTACGACAAGCAGTTCGTATTGCTGATGACGTACTTGTACATTGTACATGTTGTGTGCGACTCAGTTACTTTCGACCCATAAATTCGCTACCTCATTACCCTTCCCCCTTTCTACTCACGTACTATTTACCAATCGATGATGCAATCGATGGCCACTTGATTCAGTATATCACAAATATGGCCGACAATTATTCAGTATTATTTTCATAATAAACTACTTTACCATGCATTGTTGCCCGCATTATCCCGAACTTTTCATTAGCTTGTGTATATGATTTTTCTGCTTCCACATAGTTCACAAGTGGATGAGGGATTTAGTATCCATTCAAATAAAGTCGAAATAAAGTCGAACAGGATAAATTTTACCAAAATAAAACACAAAAATAAAATCTCCTTGTGTCACAATGGGTGAGTTCAAGTTGGGTGTTTACGGCTGGTGTTAGTGTTTAATATACACTAAAGCCAGCCTAAACACTGAAATAGAAATTAGCCGCTGAATATCGTCAACTTCCGGTAGCTAGTGTTATAGATGTTGACAAATTGTCGTCTGCTGAACCGACATTTGTGGCTGGTGTTAATAGTTTACGTTCAAATGTCCTATTCACTACCACTAGCCCCTAGGGATTAAGCAAATGTTGATTTCGAGATCTTTTTTTTTGTAATAGTTTTTTATTCTCTTCTCTCATAAATTTTTTAAAAACATAATTTATAACACTTTTTACAAAGTTACAAATAATCTTCACATAGGCCTAAATACATTTTGTAAGTCAACTTTAACGTTTACATACCAGGTTACAAATACATTTTCATATAACATATATTTGCAAGTAAAGTTACACTTTTACAGAAGAAAAATATTCACATAAACAAAAATATAGTTTCACATTTTAAACAAATCGCACATAAATTTTGTTACAATTTCGGTGTTTTTAAAAATATCTTTTTATAAACTGTACATATACATTTAATGTACAAGTACGCTCATTATTTTCTTGAACGTGTGAATGCACATTATTTGACTTAACTTCTTTGTCTTTAAATTATTTTTGAAAAATTCAAAAGTAGGCCACATTTTAATGAAAACATAAGAGACATTCAAAATCATTTATCTAACACTTATTTATCAAGACATCTTTAAAAGAAACATCATTACAAAAAAACGTGTGTCTTTAAAACAAATATTCTTCTCTCATATAATATAACCTTAATTATTTAGGATAATGCACAATATTCAGCTTGCATGAGCTGCTATTCACCATCAAAACAAGTTTTGTAATCTGTTATTTTGCTATAAGATAAAGCAAACAAACACAAAATGTCGACATGGTCATTTAAACATACTTATTATAATACAAGTAGACAAATTCACAAATTGAGTTTCAGAAATAAAGAGTAATTATTCATTGAAGTGTCATTGACTTATTAAATCACAAGTGGAATGGTTTTCTCTGATACAATATTGTAGACATGGAAAAGCAATTAATCAATGTTCTGGACTGTGAGGTTGTTTCTTTAATTTTCATGCATATGAATATATATATATATATATATATATATATAGATATATATATATACTTAGATTTGGTCTATTCCTCCGTACAGTGCTCAATGCTTATGGGCAGAGCAAAATATATATTGGATAAGTCCTGAGTTGCCTGATGATCGCTCGCAAGGCGTGAAACTCGGAGTTGCAACCATGTTCCATTAGTCTGCCTTACCCAATATATATATACATATATATATATATATATAAATAATGTCTTATGAAACATTGCCAAATTTCTAGGAGCTACTAAGTCTTGCCCGCCCCTTTCAATCTCCCATAATTTGTTATATTCTCTTTGTAGGAGGGGGAAAGGGGGATGTACATTGCTTTGTCTGGAACAGTAATCTCAAGGTACTTGACATATAAAGATAGAAGACATCTAGAATATTGTCTGCGATTAAGAGATTGGAGATTGCCTTGTATTCCTCTTGAGGGTAATGGAGGATAGATCACCTCTATTGCAATATTTTAAACCTAATTGTGGAAAACAAAATAACTTTCTTGTACATTGAATGGATAATAAAGTCACTTCCAGACAATCAACTAACTGTTGTAATATTATGTCAAACCTATTTTTGAAAAACAAAATCACTTTCTTGGAGATTGCATGAAAAATAAAAAGTTGAAGCAAAGTCACCTCCAGACAATCAACTGACTCAACTCATATTTGAAAACTCAGCATCCATATTTATTAGTTTGACCCCATAACAACAATATATACATTTGCAAAATAAAAATTAAGTGCCCACAGCCTCTTTCCTGCATATCTCTTAAACTTTAAATAAAAATGTTATAACAATATTTGATGACCCAAATTTTTCTTCTTCCGGGAAAACAGAAAGCGAAACAAAAAGACTTTTTCTTTAAAGGGGAGGTGCACCCCGATAATTAGCTGGAACCAACAAAAGCAGAAAAACAAGAGAAACAAGTCAGTGTAAGCTTGAGCAATATCCCATCAAAAATAGGAAAGCTATAAAGCTTTGAAACTGTTAGTGTGTTAAGCTATCTATATGGATATCGGTATCGGGCTCTTAATTTCATCAGCAAATGTTTAGCTCGATTTAAGAGCTCTTGACTGTCTAAAGACTAACAATAACACTCACACCCAACTTTGAATCACTCATTGTATTGATCATAGGGACATGTATATTTATCAGAGGGTTCAAGACTATTTACTTGTTTACATTGCAAGATTGATCTCTACAGGTATTCAGGGGATTGTCATGGATCTAATTAAAGATAAACTTGAGTTCTGGTAATGCGATTGCATTGTGAAAGAAAAGGTGTGGAATGGATCAGAAAAGTTGATCATATAGCATGTACATGTAAGTAATGGTGTGTAATGCAAGGCTCTGGAGTTATCAAAATCATCATAAATTTGGCAGAGTCTTGGTAAAGTAACAATCACTTACACAGAAAGATATATATGGGACAACACACATGGTGTCGGGGCTAGTACTACCCTGATTTCCTTATCTTTCTATGCTCATTACTCAGCCAGTATACATTTTCTTCCAAAATTGTTTGGCACATGACATTTATTTGTAATCTTGAACATATAGTGTAAGTTTCGTTAGATTCTGTGAGAATTCATTTTCTTTTTTTAACCAGAACTCAAGTTTATCTTTAAGATTGGAAATTTGTCATTTTGCAACGTCATTGTGTTGCCCAAAGCAATTCTTGTGTCAATTGGTTCGTAGTGTTTGGTGTAAAATAGCACGAGTGGCTAACGAGCGACCGGGGGGAAAGGCGACGAAAGCAGCCGAAGTGCTAGTCAAGAGATGTAACATAGATGGATGTTTTCAACATCCGGCTTAATAGAAAGGCGACATCCGTGACTTCCGGACGATTTCAGCAAACTATACGACATGAGGTACAAAATTGAAGAGACCAAGGCTAAACGTAATCGAAAACGACGATCCTGCTTGCAACACTTTCTTTTTTTTTAAGCATTTGAAGCTTACAGGCTTGTTGAAACAATTCTTAATTACCCTGTACACTTAACATAAGTTGATGGATTACTGTTTCATCCCCGTACGTGTAGTAAACACACTCATAACATCAACTCTTAGGCAATTTCATTACCTCAATTTATCCCCTAAAGGAATCGTGTTCGGATAATCCTACAGCTTCTTGTTCTAATTTACATATTTTAATACAAGTTTCGCTCCTTCTGGATCTGAATTTTGAAAATATGAAACACCTTTGGGTATCTCAACACTCTACAATGATTTGAGGAGAAAATAATGTTAACTCTTTTGGTTAATAAAAATATTTAAGCTCTGCCGATTCAATGGGGAATTACAGTATAGATTAAGAACAGGTTAAGAATGGTTAATGTTCAGAATAAGTATGACGTAACAAGGAACCCAGGTTAGATGAAGTAGTCTAGGCGGTAGAAATACCAACGCTCCACTGATGTCCATAAGGATATTTCTTCAATAAAAAGAATGAAATGGTAAATATTACAGATTTTTTAGCCAATGATCAGGACAAATCAGGAACACAGATCCGATCAGTTTTTGAATCAAAATTGGTGCAAGAATAAAGAAACTTAAAATAGTCGATTTAGTATTCGTGACATGAAAACTACACTTGGACAGTATTATTCATGATTCCCCTTATAAAAACAGTTTAAATAATTGAGTGATTTGGAGATGACACGTGACAGTTTGTGTAACAATGTGTAAATCTTTACATAGCAATTTCTGACAATCCTTTATATGGCACCCACGTCACGTTTTAAGGATGCTTTCTTTCTCCAATTTCACAAGACAATGTCCAGTTGGAATACGATATTAGAAGGGTATCATTCTTTGAAAGCTGCATGCACTTCTCGATATGTCCAATGTTTATTTGAATTACTTAACTTTTCTTCTGTATTGGTCGACTGATAGAACAAACAGGAGACGGCTACAGCTGACTTGTGCCGACGAAATATTAACATGTATATTGAAGATATTTTATTTAACCTTAACCATAAAAACACACAACAATTATTCAAAATACAGTGTGGAGTATGGAAAGGACCAAAAGAAAGGCAAAATGCTTATGAGGAATGGCCATGAAGAGAGAGAGAGAGAAAGTACGAAACAAATACCAAATAGATATAGATTAAGACTAGTGAATAATAGAAACTGAATTACACAAATAAACACACAATGGGCACACACACACACACACACGCATACGCTCCTAAACATTAATTTCTGGACCAGTACTCGAACACGTTATGAACCTACAATTGAGGTACCCCAATAGTTTGACCAAGTGGTGTCAAACAATTAGGGTGTTGAATTGTGTTTGTAGTGTCAAGAAATTGGGGTGTTGAATTGGTGCATGTGTTTGCAGCATGGGTGTCGATCCGTAACTGATACCTATTCATCAGGGGGGGATGATCTATTCATTCACCCCCCCCCCCCCCCCTGATGAATAGGTATTACGTAAGTATCGACACCCATGGTTTGCAGTGTCAAACAATTGGGGTGTTGAACTGTGTTTGTAGTGTCAAGAAATTGGGGTGTTGAATTGGTGCATGTGTTTGTAGTGTCAAACAATTGGGGTGTTGAATTGGTGCATGTGTTTGTAGTGTCAAACAATTGGGGTGTTGAATTGGTGCATGTGTTTGCAATGTCAAACAATTGGGGTGTTGAATTGGTGCATGTGTTTGCAATGTCAAACAATTGGGGTGTTGAATTGGTGCATGTGTTTGCAATGTCAAACAATTGGGGTGTTGAATTGGTGCATGTGTTTGTAGTGTCAAACAATTGGGGTGTTGAATCGGTGCATGTGTTTGCAATGTCAAACAATTGGGGTGTTGAATTGGTGCATGTGTTTGCAATGTCAAACAATTGGGGTGTTGAATTGGTGCATGTGTTTGTAGTGTCCAACAATTGGGGTGTTGAATCGGTGCATGTGTTTGCAATGTCCAACAATTGGGGTGTTGAATTGGTGCATGTGTTTGCAATGTCAAACAAATGGGGTGTTGAATTGGTGCATGTGTTTGCACTGTCAAACAATTGGGGTGTTGAATTGGTGCACTGTGTTTGCAATGTCAAACAATCGGGGTGTTGAATTGGTGCATGTGTTTGCAGTGTCAAACAATTGGGGTGTTGAATTGGTGCATGCGTTTGCAATGTCAAACAATTGGGGTGTTGAATTGGTGCATGTGTTTGCAATGTCAAACAATTGGGGTGTTGAATTGGTGCATGTGTTTGCAATGTCAAACAATTGGGGTTGAATTGGTGCATGTGTTTGCAGTGTCAAACAATTGGGGTGTTGAATTGGTGCATGTGTTTGCAATGTCAAACAATTGGGGTGTTGAATTGGTGCATGTGTTTGCAGTGTCAAACAATTGGGGTGTTGAAGTGATGCATGTGTTTGTAGTGTCAAATAATCGGGGTGTTGAATTGGTGCATGTGTTGGCAGTGTCAAATAATCGGGGTGTTGAATTGCGTTTGTAATGTCAAACAATCGGGGTGTTGAATTGGTGCTTTCCAATGTCAATATTGTGTTAAACATGTCTTTATATTTTCAACATTCAAATGTGAAAAATTTGTGGCGTCTTTGCACTCTGCAATGAAATGGCTATCATTTCAGATATTTTATTCTTTGCGTTCATTTAATAAAGATAAAAAATGTATGGATTTGTCTTGTCAGCGATTTGTTGTGCTTATTTCTTATGTATGTCTTGGGTTTAGCACCGTCTCTAAATTACAAATAAGATTGCTGCTGCAGTGTTAAAATACTTTAAATAAAAGATAATATCCACAACTTATTCTCTGTTGTAAATGCCAATTGAACATTTATTTTGCGAGTTCAACATCAGTGAAATAACAAAATAACTGGTAGACATGCACTTCACTTAACAGGGAAATCTTCTCAGCATTCTTGAAGTTGAAGCCAATGCAATAGCCCTATTAAGAGCTGTGGAGACAGTGCTGGCAGTTTACAATCTCAATTGTTTTCCTAAAAAAGCTACAATTTGTCAACTTTTTAACCATCAAACTTGAAAAAGAAAAATACAATTTGAAAAAATGTTTGAAATCTAAAAAAAGCACTGCACAAATTTCACCTTCATTCTTATAATGGATTAAATCACAAGCTATACACAAATTGCAGGCAGTGAAGCAAATCTTTTGACCTTAAAAAGGTTTCATCCATGCTCTTACTTTATAGAGTTGCATTATCTATCTATCCATAATTTTTACACTGCAACTCAACACAACTTGCTGTCAATCCAGTTCAAATTAAGACTTCATTGCAGTATGTGCCAAGAAGAATATAGTCATTGAAACACATCATGTGCTATATGCAAAGTAAAAACACAGTATATGTAATATCAATTCAACCCATTTTAAAGGTTTTATGAATTGAATTTGTACAGATGTTTGATATAAACTCCTCAACGTAAGTTTGGAAACTTTGAAATACAGATGCATTTCTCAGAAAGTTGAAACATATTTGCATATTAGTAAAAGCTGTAGTCTTCTCTACAACGCCTCGTTTGTGACAATCACTTATTCCATGCACAGCAGAGTAATCAATTATCATCCTTGAAACATGAGAAGGTTTGGAAAAAACAAACACATATTTACCATGAAGATTTGCATAGTGATATATGTGACAGGTGGGATGAGAGATTTGAGCAAATAAAGGGTCATTTGGGAGAAGAAAAAAAAAACGCTTTAACTCATATACAACATTATGCAAACATGTTTCAAATTTTTCAGAAATACATACCATGTGGATGTTTACTCAGAAATCTGTGGAAATTAACTTGGAAAAATACGCACAATTGGCAATCATTACAAAACTGAAAACAACATGCCATTGGACGTGGCCTCTTGTCAGCAAACTTGTCCTAAAATCAGGAGACAAAATATTTGTGATTTTTCAAATATGAGATTGAAAATTAACTGAAAATAAATGTTTGAACATAAAATCAACAATTTCAGTCAATTATCATTATTTTCTCCACTTTTTTAAAAACTAATCCAGACACCCAAATAAAGCATTTATAATTTTCTCAAATCTACATCGACTGGATAACAAATTACATCAACAAATCATCATGTGCTATATGCAAAGTATAAACACAGTATGTGTAATATCAATTCAACCCATGTTTAAAGGTTTTATGAATTGAATTTGTACAGATGTTTGATATACAGACGCATTTCTCAAAAAGTTGAAACATGTTTGCATATTAGTAAAATCTGTAGTCTTCTCTACAACGCCTCGTTTGTGACAATCACTTATTCCATGCACAGCAGAGTAATCAATTATCATCCTTGAAACATGAGAAGGTTTGGAAAAAACAAACACATATTTACCATGAAGATTTGCATAGTGATATATGTGACAGGTGGGATGAGAGATTTGAGCAAATAAAGGGTCATTTGGGAGAAGAAAAAAAAAACGCTTTAACTCATATACAACATTATGCAAACATGTTTCAAATTTTTCAGAAATACATACCATGTGGATGTTTACTCAGAAATCTGTGGAAATTAACTTGGAAAAATACGCACAATTGGCAATCATTACAAAACTGAAAACAACATGCCATTGGACGTGGCCTCTTGTCAGCAAACTTGTCCTAAAATCAGGAGACAAAATATTTGTGATTTTTCAAATATGAGATTGAAAATTAACTGAAAATAAATGTTTGAACATAAAATCAACAATTTCAGTCAATTATCATTATTTTCTCCACTTTTTTAAAAACTAATCCAGACACCCAAATAAAGCATTTATAATTTTCTCAAATCTACATCGACTGGATAACAAATTACATCAACAAATCATCATGTGCTATATGCAAAGTATAAACACAGTATGTGTAATATCAATTCAACCCATGTTTAAAGGTTTTATGAATTGAATTTGTACAGATGTTTGATATACAGACGCATTTCTCAAAAAGTTGAAACATGTTTGCATATTAGTAAAATCACTTATTCTATGCACAGTTGAGTAATCAATTATCATCATTTGAAAATGAGGTTTGAAACAAAACATACCATATTTACCATGAAGATCTGCATAGTGATATATGTGACAGGTGGGATGAGGGATTTGAGCAAATGAAGGGTCATTTGAGAGCAAAATAACAGCGCTGTAACTCATATGCAACATTATGCAAACATGTTTCAAATTTTTCAGAAATATATACCATGTGGATGTTTAATCTAAAATCTGTGGAAATTAACACAATTGGCAATCATTACAAAACTGGAAACATGCCATTGGATGCCATTGGATGCCATTAGATGAAAATAAATGTTTTTGCATAAAATCAACAATTTCAGTCGTATTATTTTCTCCACTTTTTTTTTTTTTGGAACTAATCCAGACACCAAAATAAAGCATCTCCTTGGTAAACTTTCATGCAGAATATACAGTAGCAACTAAATTTTAGTTTTAATTTTTTGTATTAAAGTAGGTCCTTGAGTTTGTTTTCATAACCCATGATGCATAAACTCAAACTTGGGAATGACATTTTCAAAAAAATATTTGTCAATGTTTTGGACAATAGGTACGAGTTTGAAACAACTGAGAGTAGTAAATGAGGTTCAAGTGCCTGGATTAATGTTACATTAAAAAAAAAATTTCCCTGTAAAGTTACTTTATAATGGTGGTCCAAAAAATTGGGTAAAAAGCAGGTTTTTTGTGTGATTTAAATGGAGTCACCAATGGATTTATTGTGTAATTTCCTGTCAGAAAATGTATACACTCATGCACTTCCCATCAGAGTTGTTCACGAGTTACGAGATAAAACATATTGGATAAAACATTATCCCTCCACCACCCTTAATTGATGTACTTGTACAACATATTTACATGAGACAGTCAACCAATGGTATCAAGTGAAATCACAGGGACTCATGATAGATGAAGCATTTGGTTGATTTGGAAACATCAGGTGTCAGTGTTACATCCGCAAATCAACGAAACCAACATAACAATTCTTGGATATCCATCACCAAATGCTTTGAATGCAGGACATTTCTTTTACTGTACAGATTTCTTAAACTTAATTAAAATAATAGGAAACACTTACTTTCTGATAAAAAAAAAATGAAAATGGGCAATTGAGTATTGAGACAACACTGACACATACCATAGGTAAGGTATTTGATAACCTGAAAGGCCAGTATTTCAAAATTCATTCCAATATTATTGGAAGCATCTACCAACTGCACTTGGTGTAGAGGTGTTCTGTGTAATAATCAACCATGATGTGATTTGCAGCATGTACCATACTGATACTGAATTTAGGTAAAATATGAACTCTTTTCCCTAAACTAAAACCTATATCAAATTTTTGTAGTAACACTTCAATACAAACAAAAAAAGAAAAAATGGTACAAAATGCAGGTATGTCGCAATTAATTCAGCTGTCAAAGGAGAGGTCCATCCACAACACCCTGCTTACTTTTTCACATACATCTTTTCCTTCTTCTGCAACCTCTTCCTTTCAAGTTGGTTTAAAGTATGGACTTTGAATTTAACTTCTTTCCAGTTCTTGTCTTTCAGCAGTCCCTTACTCTTTTGTATGATTTGTAATCCAACCAGTTTTCCTGGCACAGTTTTAGTCTTCAACATTTTCTTGACTTCTTCCCTGGATTTGAGATATTGTGTCTGTTCATCTGTCCACCTGTTGTATTTTCTGCCTACACGCTTTACTTTTGCTTGGGTACGTCTGCTTACCTCTTCAAAGACTTCAGACTCTTCACTGTCACTAACTACTGTTTCTGCATCGCTTCCTCCAGGGCTCTTGTCTACATCACGAGGTCCAGTCTCTTCATCACTATATTCAGTCTGTGTGTCTCCCGACATTGTTTGGTCGGTTTCATCTAGATCTACAGTGTCGTCTGGACTCAGCTCAATTTCCTCAAGTGACTTTCCAGCATATTTGTGCATTTCACCTTTTGCAGATATTGTGAGTAGTTTGCTAGCCTTTGCCAACAGCAGGACATCTTGCGGAAGTCTGTAATATTCTCGATGAATACGAACATCATGACCCATCATATTGGCCAACTGCTCTAACTCATGATCATTTAAGTTCAGCAGCTGGGACGTAGTTGCTATATGTTTCCGTAGTCGTGTACACCTGACATTTTCTGGCTTCATAAGATCTGCCTTATCAGTAAGTGTTTTCATTGCGTCACAGGCTCTGTACGGAGTACTAGCAGTGTCACATGCTCGAGAGAATATGTATCTGCGTGGCTCATCATCTCTTTGCCTTTGGTCATGGTAGTCTATTATCATATCCACACTCTGTTTTGTGTTTTCAGTCAAAAAGACTGGAACTCCCCTTCCTCTCTTGCCTCTGACCTTTACCATCTTCAGCCGATTCATTGCTGCCTTCTCTGACATTGTGAGAGTCTTGAAAATTTCATCATGGCATATGTCAGTCTTGGTGATCTGCTCTCTGTATTCATCTACTTTCATTCTTTCTACTTCCCCAGGTCGTCTTCTATTGTATGTTACAATTTGCGCTAGAGTTACATTGGCCAAATCTCTGTATAGATCTGGTGACATGCCAGCTTCTTCTATGTCTGTCTTTATTTCTTTCTCTGTTTCTGCAAGATACTTGTTAAATTGAACAACATCTTGTGTGAGAGGCAGTGTCCTAGGGTTTTTCCAATTCTTCTCGGTGCGCTGCTGCAGTGCAGAGGAAGTCACATGAATGTTCCACTCATCAACAAGCAACCTTTCAAATTCATTGACCGTCTTCACATGGTCTTCCATATGTTGTCTGGTATACTTGCCCCTGACAACCACCACCAGGTCTTTAAGAAATGGTCCAAGCTTGAGAGCAGTAGAGTATGCCCCATGTTTTTGTGTGCCTTCATCATATTTGCTTACAACAAGAGAAGCCTTAACTACAGTATCAAATTTGCTAGGAGTAAGCATGTCTGACGCATTTACAATACTTGTGTCAATGCTTCTTGCTGCTTGTAGAACTTTTGCGACTGTCCTCATTTTTTCTCTGCATGTTTCTTCCTTCTTAGCAGAATTGCTTTTTCCTAAGTGATTCTGTCCAACACCAAGGATGTCTTGATCATTTTTTATTATTAGTGATATATCATTGCAACCCATTGAATCAACTGCTCTGCGACATTGACTTGTTGTGCTATGCTTCATAGGTATAAGAGCTCTACCACTTTTCACATGCATGTTTTTGTTTGTTGCATTGTTCTTGCTTCCATCTTTTGCTTTACAATTTTTTCTGTGAATGTACAGGGAATGAATATGGTAATATCCGTAACAATAAGAGCATGGGACGTAATCATTCACATCATATTTCGCTTTATATTTAGGCCTCTTTGTTACTTTTAAATCCATTGCTTCTCCAATGTGTACCTTTTGATTGTGCTCAAAGTCCCCTAATTTCTTTATTTTTGACCATATTTGCGTTTTTCTGTTATCATCAACTGTTGCCTGGGCTTCTGCAACCATTGACTCATCTGTGTGCTTTCGTAACAGATGGCGTTTAAGCTGTGACTGCTTCTTACCGCAATATAGACAGTATGAATATGAATCCCATTTCCTTGGTCCGTTGGGTTTTGTATTTGATGCAGCTACATATGGCTCATCTTCTTTGTCACTGTCACTTTCTACTATCGCAGGTGCCTTTTTTCCCAGTTTTCGATTAGACTTGATATCACCATCACTTTCTACCAATTTCCTCTTTCCATTGGAGTTGATCTCACTGTCACTTTCAACCATCACTGGTGCCACATATGGCTCATCTTCTTTGTCACTGTCACTTTCTACTATCGCAGGTGCTTTTTTTCCCAGTTTTTGGTTAGACTTGATATCACCATCACTTTCTACCAATTTCCTCTTTCCATTGGAGTTGATCTCACTGTCACTTTCAACCATCACTGGTGCCACATATGGCTCATCTTCTTTGTCACTGTCACTTTCTACTATCGCAGGTGCTTTTTTTCCCAGTTTTCGGTTAGACTTGATATCACCTTCACTTTCTACCAATTTCCTCTTTCCATTGGAGTTGATCTCACTGTCACTTTCAACCATCACAGGTGCCACTTTTTTCTGTTGTCTGTTGGAGTTAATTTCCTGAAAAAGCAAATACAAGAGGCACAACTTTAATTCATTTGGGTGTTTTACATGCTGATGGCAACGAGAGTAAAGTTTAATTGTGACTGAAACTTTCGGTACAAATTTTTATTTTTTCCTCTTTATTTTTCACATTTGATGAGATATTCAGATATACTGTAATCCTGGATACAAATCTGGAATATATCTTTACAATGATGTGTATTTTTGAAAAGTCAACAATAACTAGAGATTATTCGGCTGCATGCAGCCGGCAGGTATTATTCCGCACCCGGGTCCAATTTGTAAAGACACCAGGTATGGGGCCCCGCGAATTTTGAACGCTGATCATGACCCAAAATCTGATAAGTTTATCAGTGCGCAATAATACATACTTTAAGTTACATCAATATCCAATGAGCCATTGTCACATTATCACTAAGCATGATATCTCATGACCTTCGACCTTTCAACCCTGAAATCTGATCAGTTCATTGGTGCCTTATTAACAGATACCTCACCAAAGCCCCATCAATATCCAATTAACCACTTTCAAGTTGTGGTAAAACACCAAGTATAGGGCCATGTGACCTTTGACCTATCAACCCTGAAATTTGATCAGTTCATTGGTGCCTTATAATATATACGTCACCCAAGTTATATTAATTTCCGATAAACCTTTCTCAAGTTATCGTTGTCCAGAGCTCAAGTCAGACATATTTCAGGCCCTGTGACCTTTGAACCCTGAAATCTGAGCAGTTTATTGGGGACTTATGATACATACTTCACCCACATTACATCAATATCAAATAAACCATTCAAGTTATCGTGGTCAAGAGCTCAAATCAGAGCTCAAATCAAATCTGATATCAAACATCCGATCAGCCGGTCATAAGTAATCACGCTAACAAGAAGCGGTAACGGACGGACAATCCAAAAACATGATGCCTCTGGCACCACCTTCGGTGTGCGAAGGCATAAATATGTCAACATTTTACATTGAATTAAGGCTCAATAGACACATGCTTGAGTATACTTCTTCTTTTTTTTACTAACAATTTACACCAAAATTTTCAACCTGGGGCAAAATTTTACAGTAATTTTTAGAATAAAGTGCTGGGCAAGATCATTGTCACCATTGAAGTTATAGGGTAAACTGATGAAATT
The DNA here is from genome assembly GCF_000002235.5 of Strongylocentrotus purpuratus. NCBI lineage: Eukaryota > Metazoa > Echinodermata > Echinoidea > Camarodonta > Strongylocentrotidae > Strongylocentrotus > Strongylocentrotus purpuratus. The sequence continues at coordinate 29,988,861 of NW_022145613.1, forward strand.
GTCACTTCATATTATTTCAGTGTGTCATGCACGAGTCATTACTCTAGATACGAGCCCCAATCAAAAATTCTCTGTACCTTCCCAAAGAATTTTGTCCATACAAAAGCAATTTGTATGGTGGTAGGTGGTACAATAATATTAGACTTTGTTTTGCAACAGTTTCTCACACTTAAGGTCATAATGTCCCACAAACCCAAATTTGTCCCAGGAGGGGGCATGGGGGTTCACATTTGTAATTTTGGTGAAGTCCTACCATTGGTCGATGAAGCATGACATAAAAAATAATACTTACAAAATGTCTGACATTGCAAATGTATTCACCAATTCAACACCCTATTTGTTTTACATTGCAAACAAACCAATTCAACACCCCATTTGTTTAACAAAGCAAATGCACCTATTCAACATTCTATTTCTTGAACAGTGCAAACACACCAATTCAACACCCCATTTGTTTGACATTGCAAATACACCTATTCAATACCCAATTTGTTTAACAAACCAAATGCACCCATGCAATGAAACCTTCTATTTCTTCAACTGTGCAAACACACCAATTCAACACCCCATTTGTTTTACAAGGCAAATGCACCTAATGAAACATTCTATTTCTTCAACTGTGCAAACACACCAATTCAACACCCCATTTGTTTGACATTGCAAATGCACCTATTCAACATTCTATTTCTTCAACTGTGCAAACACACCAATTCAACACCCCATTTGTTTGACATTGCAAACACACCAATTCAACACCCCATTTGTTTGCCAAAGCAGATGCACCTATTCAACATTCTATTTCTTCAACTGTGCAAACACACCAATTCAACACCCCATTTGTTTGACATTGCAAACACACCAATTCAACACCCCATTTGTTTGACAAAGCAAATGCACCTATTCAACATTCTATTTCTTCAACTGTGCAAACACACAAATTCAACACCCATTTGTTTGACAAAGCAAATGCACCTATTCAACATTCTATTTCTTCAACAGTGCAAACACACCAATTCAACACCCCATTTGTTTGACATTGCAAATACACCTATTCAATACCCAATTTGTTTAACAAACCAAATGCACCCATGCAATGAAACCTTCTATTTCTTCAACTGTGCAAACACACAAATTCAACACCCCATTTGTTTTACAAGGCAAATGCACCAATTCAACACCCCATTTGTTTGACAAAGCAAATGCACCCAATGAAACATTCAATTTCTTGAACTGTGCAAACACACCAATTCAACACCCCATTTGTTTGCCAAAGCAAATGCACCTATTCATCATTCTATTTCTTCAACTTAGCAAACACACCAATTCAACACCCCATTTGTTTGACATTGCAAACACACCAATTCAACACCCCATTTGTTTGACATTGCAAACACACCTATTCAATACCCCATTTGTTTGACAAACCAAATGCACCTATTCAACATTCTATTTCTTCAACTGTGCAAACACACCAATTCAACACCCCATTTGTTTGACATTGCAAACACACCAATTCAACACCATTTGTTTGACAAAGCAAATGCACCTATTCAACATTCTATTTCTTCAACTGTGCAAACACACCAATTCAACACCCCATTTGTTTGACAAAGCAAATGCACCTATTCAACATTCTATTTCTTCAACTGTGCAAACACACCAATTCAACACCCCATTTGTTTGACAAAGCAAATGCACCTATTCAACATTCTATTTCTTCAACTGTGCAAACACACCAATTCAACACCCCATTTGTTTGACAAAGCAAATGCACCTATTCAACATTCTATTTCTTCAACTGTGCAAACACACCAATTCAACACCCCATTTGTTTGACAAAGCAAATGCACCCAATGAAACATTCAATTTCTTCAACTGTGCAAACACACCAATTCAACACCCCATTTGTTTGACAATGTAAATACACCTATTCAAATCCCATTTGTTTGCCAAAGCAAATGCACCTATTCAACATTCTATTTATTCAACTGTGCAAACACACCAATTCAACACCATTTGTTTGACAAAGCAAATGCACCTATTTTACATTCTATTTCTTCAACTGTGCAAACACACCAATTCAACACCCCATTTGTTTGATAAAGCAAATGCACCTATTCAACATTCTCTTTCTTCAACTGTGCAAACACACCAATTTAACACCCCATTTGTTTGACAAAGCAAATGCACCCAATGAAACATTCTATTTCTTTAACTGTGCAAACACACCAATTCAACACCCCATTTGTTTGACATTGCAAATACACCTATTTAATACCCCATTTGTTTGACAAAGCAAATGCACCTATTCAACATTCTATTTCTTCAACTGTGCAAACACACCAATTCAACACCCATTTGTTTGACAAAGCAAATGCACCTATTCAACATTCTATTTCTTCAACTGTGCAAACACACCAATTCAACACCCATTTGTTTGACAATGTAAACACACCAATTCAACACCCCATTTGTTTGACAAAGCAAACGCACCCAATGAAACATTCAATTTCTTGAACTGTGCAAACACACCAATTCAACACCCCATTTGTTTGCCAAAGCAAATGCACCTATTCATCATTCTATTTCTTCAACTTAGCAAACACACCAATTCAACACCCCATTTGTTTGACATTGCAAACACACCAATTCAACACCCCATTTGTTTGACATTGCAAACACACCTATTCAATATCCCATTTGTTTGACAAACCAAATGCACCTATTCAACATTCTATTTCTTCAACTGTGCAAACACACCAATTCAACACCCCATTTGTTTGACATTGCAAACACACCAATTCAACACCATTTGTTTGACAAAGCAAATGCACCTATTCAACATTCTATTTCTTCAACTGTGCAAACACACCAATTCAACACCCCATTTGTTTGACAAAGCAAATGCACCTATTCAACATTCTATTTCTTCAACTGTGCAAACACACCAATTCAACACCCCATTGTTTGACAATGTAAATACACCTATTCAAATCCCATTTGTTTGCCAAAGCAAATGCACCTATTCAACATTCTATTTATTCAACTGTGCAAACACACCAATTCAACACCATTTGTTTGACAAAGCAAATGCACCTATTTAACATTCTATTTCTTCAACTGTGCAAACACACCAATTCAACACCCCATTTGTTTGACAAAGCAAATGCACCTATTCAACATTCTATTTCTTCAACTATGCAAACACACTAATTCAACACCCCATTTGTTTGACATTGCAAACACACCTATTCAATACCCCATTTGTTTGACATTGCAAATACACCTATTCAATACCCCATTTGTTTGACATTGCAAATACACCTATTCAATACCCCATTTGTTTGACAAAGCAAATGCACCTATTCAACATTCTATTTCTTGAACAGTGCAAACACACTAATTTAACACCCCATTTGTTTGACATTGCAAACACACCTATTCAATACCCATTTGTTTGACATTGCAAACACACCTATTCAATACCCCATTTGTTTGACATTGCAAACACACCTATTCACTACCCCATTTGTTTGACAAAGCAAATGCACCTATTCAACATTCTATGTCTTCAACTGTGCAAACACACCAATTCAACACCCCATTTGTTTGACATTGCAAATACACCTATTCAATACCCAATTTGTTTAACAAACCAAATGCACCCATGCAATGAAACCTTCTATTTCTTCAACTGTGCAAACACACCAATTCAACACCCCATTTGTTTTACAAGGCAAATGCACCTAATGAAACATTCTATTTCTTCAACTGTGCAAACACACCAATTCAACACCCCATTTGTTTGACATTGCAAATGCACCTATTCAACATTCTATTTCTTCAACTGTGCAAACAAACCAATTCAACACCCCATTTGTTTGACATTGCAAACACACCAATTCAACACCCCATTTGTTTGCCAAAGCAGATGCACCTATTCAACATTCTATTTCTTCAACTGTGCAAACACACCAATTCAACACCCCATTTGTTTGACATTGCAAACACACCAATTCAACACCCCATTTGTTTGACAAAGCAAATGCACCTATTCAACATTCTATTTCTTCAACTGTGCAAACACACAAATTCAACACCCATTTGTTTGACAAAGCAAATGCACCTATTCAACATTCTATTTCTTCAACAGTGCAAACACACCAATTCAACACCCCATTTGTTTGACATTGCAAATACACCTATTCAATACCCAATTTGTTTAACAAACCACATGCACCCATGCAATGAAACCTTCTATTTCTTCAACTGTGCAAACACACAAATTCAACACCCCATTTGTTTTACAAGGCAAATGCACCAATTCAACACCCCATTTGTTTGACAAAGCAAATGCACCCAATGAAACATTCAATTTCTTGAACTGTGCAAACACACCAATTCAACACCCCATTTGTTTGCCAAAGCAAATGTACCTATTCATCATTCTATTTCTTCAACTTAGCAAACACACCAATTCAACACCCCATTTGTTTGACATTGCAAACACACCAATTCAACACCCCATTTGTTTGACATTGCAAACACACCTATTCAATACCCCATTTGTTTGACAAACCAAATGCACCTATTCAACATTCTATTTCTTCAACTGTGCAAACACACCAATTCGACACCCCATTTGTTTGACATTGCAAACACACCAATTCAACACCATTTGTTTGACAAAGCAAATGCACCTATTCAACATTCTATTTCTTCAACTGTGCAAACACACCAATTCAACACCCCATTTGTTTGACAAAGCAAATGCACCTATTCAACATTCTATTTCTTCAACTGTGCAAACACACCAATTCAACACCCCATTTGTTTGACAAAGCAAATGCACCTATTCAACATTCTATTTCTTCAACTGTGCAAACACACCAATTCAACACCCCATTTGTTTGACAAAGCAAATGCACCTATTCAACATTCTATTTCTTCAACTGTGCAAACACACCAATTCAACACCCCATTGTTTGACAATGTAAATACACCTATTCAAATCCCATTTGTTTGCCAAAGCAAATGCACCTATTCAACATTCTATTTATTCAACTGTGCAAACACACCAATTCAACACCATTTGTTTGACAAAGCAAATGCACCTATTTAACATTCTATTTCTTCAACTGTGCAAACACACCAATTCAACACCCCATTTGTTTGACAAAGCAAATGCACCTATTCAACATTCTATTTATTCAACTGTGCAAACACACCAATTCAACACCATTTGTTTGACAAAGCAAATGCACCTATTTAACATTCTATTTCTTCAACTGTGCAAACACACTAATTCAACACCCCATTTGTTTGACATTGCAAACACACCTATTCAATACCCCATTTGTTTGACATTGCAAATACACCTATTTAATACCCCATTTGTTTGACATTGCAAATACACCTATTCAATACCCCATTTGTTTGACAAAGCAAATGCACCTATTCAACATTCTATTTCTTGAACAGTGCAAACACACTAATTTAACACCCCATTTGTTTGACATTGCAAACACACCTATTCAATACCCATTTGTTTGACATTGCAAACACACCTATTCAATACCCCATTTGTTTGACATTGCAAACACACCTATTCACTACCCCATTTGTTTGACAAAGCAAATGCACCTATTCAACATTCTATGTCTTCAACTGTGCAAACACACCAATTCAACACCCCATTTGTTTGACATTGCAAACACATCAATTCAACACCCCATTTGTTTGACATTGCAAACACACCAATTCAATACCCCATTTGTTTGACAAAGCAAATGCACCTATTCAACATTCTATTTCTTCAACTGTGCAAACACACCAATTCAACACCCCATTTGTTTGACAAAGCAAATGCACCTATTCAACATTCTATTTCTTCAACTGTGCAAACACACCAATTCAACACTCCATTTGTTTGACAAAGCAAATGCACCCAATGAAACATTCAATTTCTTGAACTGTGCAAACACACCAATTCAACACCCCATTTGTTTGACAATGTAAATACACCTATTCAAATCCCATTTGTTTGCCAAAGCAAATGCACCTATTCAACATTCTATTTATTCAACTGTGCAAACACACCAATTCAACACCATTTGTTTGACAAAGCAAATGCACCTATTCAACATTCTATTTCTTCAACTGTGCAAACACACCAATTCAACACCCCATTTGTTTGACAAAGCAAATGCACCTATTCAACATTCTCTTTCTTCAACTGTGCAAACACACCAATTCAACACCCCATTTGTTTGACAAAGCAAATGCACCCAATGAAACATTCTATTTCTTTAACTGTGCAAACACACCAATTCAACACCCCATTTGTTTGACATTGCAAATACACCTATTCAATACCCAATTTGTTTGACAAAGCAAATGCACCTATTCAAAATTCTATTTCTTTAACTGTGCAAACACACCAATTCAACACCCCATTTGTTTGACATTGCAAACACACCTATTCAATACCCCATTTGTTTGACATTGCAAACACACCTATTCAATACCCCATTTGTTTGACATTGCAAACACACCTATTCAATACCCCATTTGTTTGACAAAGCAAATGCACCTATTCAACATTCTATGTCTTCAACTGTGCAAACACACCAATTCAACACCCCATTTGTTTGACATTGCAAACACACCTATTCAACATTCTATTTCTTCAACTGTGCAAACACACCAATTCAACACCCCATTTGTTTGACATTGCAAACACACCTATTCAACATTCTATTTCTTCAACTGTGCAAACACACAAATTCAACACCCCATTTGTTTGACATTGCAAATACACCTATTCAATACCCCATTTGTTTGACAAAGCAAATGCACCTATTCAACATTCTATTTCTTCAACTGTGCAAACACACCAATTCAACACCCCATTTGTTTGACAAAGCAAATGCACCTATTCAACATTCTATTTCTTCAACTGTGCAAACACACCAATTCAACACCCCATTTGTTTGACATTGCAAATACACCTATTCAACACCCCATTTGTTTGACATTGCAAACACACCAATTCAACACCCATTTGTTTGACATTGCAAATACACCTATTCAATACCCTATTTGTTTGTTTCATTGGGTGAATTTACATTGTCAAACAAATAGGGTGTTGAATTGGTGTGTTTGCACAGTTGAAGAAATAGAATGTTTCATTGGGTGCATTTACATTGTCAAACAAATGGGGTATTTAGGTGTATTTGCAATGTCAAACAACCCTTACAAAAAAATGTTCAATGTTATGCCGCCACGCTAATGTTCTTTGGCAAGACATTGATCTACATTTGCCACACTACACCCAGGTGAAGTAAATGGGTACCTGGTAGGAATTGATTCCTTGAAATGCTAGAGCGCCGTATGGCAGCCGTGCTAAAGCCAGGGTAATAATCGGGAGCGCCAGGAGGGTCAAATCTGACTGACATGAGCGCTATACAAGAACCCACTATTATACCAATGGTATACCATTCGGAAGTACCACTGAAAATACCATACAGATACCATTCACAAACGCCATTTAAATACCATTCGGATACCATTGAGATTACGCTCGCTACGCTTGAATGGGCACCCTTCATCTACCAGTGAAATACGATTCAACCTAATAATAAGTTAATATCTTACCAATTGGCTAATTCCTTTGTCAGCCACGTCCCCACCCCCTCCCACCCCAGTAGAAACAAAATAAAAGGGGGGACATGAATAACAGTGTCAAGAACATAAAAAAAAAATCAGAAGTAGAATGAAAAGAAGAAGAAATAAGGGAGCAAGAAAAAAGGAAGGAATAGCATGAGAGGAAGGAGAGGAGGAGAATGAGGAGAAGGAGGAGAATGAGGATCGAGTTAGAGAGGAAGGGGGAGAAGAGGAGGAGAAGTGGAAACAAAGAGGAAGGAAATACACCACCCCACTAGAAATGAAATAAAAGTGGGGAAATCAATAAAATAGCTTTGAGAAAATTACTCAAGAACATACAAAAGAATGACAAATATAATGAAAAGAAGAAGAAGAAGAAGTAATAGAGCAAGAAAAAAGTACAGAGTATTATGGAAAAAAACAGGAAGAGAATATGAGGGTCGGGGAAGAAAAGCATTAGTAGAAATAGGAGGAGATGAACGCGGAGCAGTAGGAGAAGGAGAGGAAGGAGGAGAAGGAGGAGGAGAGGAAGAAGGGGAAGGAGAATGAGAAGGGGAAAATCGGACAGGAGAAGGAGGAGGAGCAAAGAGATAATTGCCTGAAAGACATGTAAGTGAAGATTCAGAGTAAGAAAAGGGGACAGGATGTAGGGAAAGAGAATGAGAAAGAGAAGATGAGGAAGAAGAAAAAGTAACAGGAACGGGAGGAGTATGAGGAAAGTAGTTGAAAGGAAGAGAAAGAGCAGATGTGAAAGAAGAGGAAGGAGAAATTGAAGGAGTGGGAGGTGGGAGGGGTGGTTTTAAGGAAACTACAGGTAGTGAATGGAGCTGTGGGCACAGATTAAAAAGAAACCCAAACCCTCAAGTCAACAAGTTTGAAATCAAAGTTCAGACAGAATAAAACAAGTCAGCACAAATGTGAATGGAATAATAAAGTTATGGCTATATGATTTTTCTATATGACATTTTTGACACGACCGTATAGGTATTGACATTAATTTGTTGACAACTCTCAATATGTTTTGTTCACGATTAATTTATGCACCTGCTATCGTGATTTATATGTTTTCTATCGACTTTGTCTTCACTCATGTTTGTTATATTTGTTATGTGATATGATTTTTGCCAAAAAAGATTAACAAATAGGGTTATTGGGTTCAATGATACATAGAAACAATGAATATTCTTACCCTATTAGAAGCCTTGTTTCTCAAACTTCTTGGGAAGAATTCTTCTTCACTTTCTTCTTCACTATCCGGTGTATATGAACTGCCTGACTGTGACTGTAAGAAAGAAACAGGAATATTTTGTCATTCTTCTTGATTATGGATGTTTTTTTTTTCTTTGTATTTTTCAAACTGATTCTACGTGAAGAGGATGTAAAAATAAAAAATAGGAAGATGATCAGATCAAACTATTAGATATAAGTAAACACTAAGATTTACAAAATTGGAAAGAAACAATTAGTATATAACAAGGGTTAATGAAAAAGAGCATAAAGCCTTGTTGAATGTTTGATTCTAAAGTAAAGTACATAAATATCACTTAAAGGAGAAAAGGGAAGCAGATAGTACAAATACTTGTTTTTTTTAAAGAAGAAGAGTAGAATCAATATGAAAAGACAAGAAGGAAGGGTTCGTTTTCCTTTAAATAAAGAAGTTCTTACCCATCTTTCTGACTTCCTAATCCGTTATTCTTTTTCATTGCAATCTCACAATTTAAATAATGAAGTTCTTACCTGAATTTTCAAATCCCTAATCCTTTCTTCTTCTTCCTCCGTCCTCCTCTGTTCCTCCTCTTCTTGTCTAACTCGTTCTTCCCTCTTTCGTTTCTCGGCCTCCCACTCAGCCTCCCACTCAGCCTCCTCTCTCAAACGTTTCCGTTCTGCTGTATTCACCAATTGCTCTGCCGTCTCACGTTCCCTCTGTCTGGCAGCATCCTCCTTCATTGTTTCAAAATATAAGATCATTGGATAATCATTATAATTAGTGGTGGTTTGAAGTTTTGTCCCCTTACAAATACGTATATCAGGCTTACCAAAACACTTTACTTTGCAGACAAAATAATTTGTGTGAATTATGCTCAACTTTTTATTCTTCATTTGAAAACAAAATTGAATATAGTAAGTAAGTAGTAAGTATTAAAGTAGTCTCTAAGCGCTCTAAGCAATAGTAATCATATACTCTAGCTTTTTTTCTTTTCAGTGGAAAAAAGATCTACTTTCACCAAAAAAGTAGGCCACATTTTATAGGCTTTCAGCTTTCATATGAATAACAATTTAAACTCAGATCACATGTTGGCTTGCAATCATCCTCTTTCACATTCACATCTGTCCCAGATGGTGGCTATTGGGAAGCAATATTAGAGATTTGAACGAAAATGTAGAATGCAATATTAACCTAATTAAAGCTCTGTAATATCTTTTTTTATGTAAAATAAAACAAGGTCATCATAAAAGTAGCTTAAACATTGTGAGGTCCATATTTGTTAGGTTTCTTTTATAGCGAGTCTACACATTGTAAGGTTCATTTTTGTTAGTTTAGTTTAGTAAAACTTTCTTTGCACAATGTTATACATTGTTAGGTCCATGTATCTTGGTTAAGCTATACAAAGTTCAGCAAATCATAACATTGGCTTATTCCATGGTAATAAAAGGTCCACCTTATTAGGTTACGATCATTTGAAATTATCTTGGAAGTCACCTTTGCTAGATTATTTGATCAATTGTAGACACTGTTGGGTCCACTTTCATTGATTTAGGTAGTTTATCAAGTCTATGCTGAGTATTAAAGGTATCTTTCTTTTCCTTTAAAACTTTAGCTTAGACCATCAAAAACACTTGAAGTGAGGTCCACTTTGTCAGCTCAGTATAGCACATTTACAAATTATAAGGTCCACCTTTGTGTATTAAGTTAGCAGTTTTAAACACTGAATTAATATCTTGAATGTCAGAAAGTAGGTTAGTGGCTAATTTACCCATTCTAAGGTCCACCTTTTAGCAAATCTATATATGAGAATAAACAAACGAAACATGTACCTGTCGCCATGGTAAGTTGTCAACGCCATAATCGTATCTCAATTCAGCACCAGGTCTAATATCCACTAATGCAAATAAGCACAGATGTGGAAGGCTAGAACCACTTGACTGGTTGAATGTGACTTTCTTAATTACACAGTTTGGGTGGATGTGATCGTCATTCACCCACCTTGCCAGGCATGAATCTTCCTCTGACGCATCAATACTGGAAAGAGTACAAATATCAAGCACACAAACGATGACAGTAGGCTACTAGTAGTAACTAAACTTCCTAATCTGTCCCATTAGATAAACCACTGTACTATGAGTATTGGTGGTGTGAAATAACTGACACCTAAAGGTCCTACATAAGTTAAGGAAACCAACATGACTCGAGATTGGTATGCAAGATTTAAAATGATTCATCCTTGAACTACGGTAGTGACAATTCTATAAATTATAATGTAATTAAACAAGTAGATATTTCATTTCATCAATTTCTTCTTTTTCCAAGGTTATTGGGGATGATTGTTCTTCTTGTTTAAGCTGAGTAGCTAACAGAGGATAGTTATTTGCTCAACTAAGAATGGACCTATCCAAAAATGATGAATCCTAAAAATGCCCATGAAACAAGCATAATACTTTGTCACTCAAAATACTAAAGTCAAGGAAATAAACTAATCTAAATTACTTACCGATACTTTGTATTATTGTGAGAAAAATGGAAAACATAGTCCACATTCTCTTCATCTTCATCAGGAGCAATGGTCAGATCTCCACGGTACTCCAGAAGAAAGTTTCCCTTGAAAAAGGGTCTTGTGGTCACAAGGCCATATCCTAAAAATGGAGAAGGAAAAGTGCATTTCAAAATATTTACATTTTCCCCAAACCATGCAAGCTTCCAATAGTAGTATGTTTAATAGAATTAAAATTATCATTTGCCTGGTCTGTTCTGGTGCCATGAGCCAGAAGAAATGTGTGCTTTCCTGTACGGTCCACGGGGATTCCCCTTTACAAAATTAATTCAAACCATTACAGTTCCTCCAAGTAGCACATGAGATGTTTCTAGGGTATATGGTGCTTGTCCAGTACAATGGAATTTAAAATCTATCCCAAGCCCATTCATACTCGGATGACATTAACCTGGTGAATGTTGCCATTTAGATTTGCAAATGAAAACATGGATTTCTTGAAAGGATAAGCTCTTTTGATACACCTCTGGTCTTTGACTGTGTCACGAGTAATAATAATATTTAATTTTTATATAGCACCTCCTAACACCTCTGCAGACTGCAGGATAACATAGCTTATACATTCCAATGATTCCATATTTATGGCTCCTATCTTTTCTTTTTTCTAGCTCTCTTTGTCGCTTTTACCTATTTGTTTATTATTGTATTTCATTTAATTTAATTAATGTATTATTTTTTTTTTTGGGGGGGGGACACAAGTCCCTAGGCCTACCGTATTCACTATTACTACTATGACTATTTTGATTAAATTATTATCATTATTAATATTGTAAATATTTTCTAAGTTATTATTATTATTACTATTATTATTATCATTGTAATTATCATTACTTTTATTTTTATTGTGTATAATTATTGTTATTAACATTATTATCATTATTGTATGGATTTGTTCTTTATAATTTACCTATATCATCTTTGATAAATGTCTTGGTAAATCCACTCTGGTCTTTGCCCAAGACACACCAATTCTTTGCCACTTTGTGCGGTGGAATACGGGCAGGTCGCTTTCTTTGTCCTGAAGCCATACTCTGTCAAAAAAGGTGGTCATAAAACTAGGTAGTAAACATGAACTCCAATTTGTTAGCACATGAAATCAGACAGTTTTTCATTAGCCCCAATGTGTTTGTGTCATTGACTTTTCATAGAACTTGCATCTGGGTGGGGGGGGGGGGGGGGGGGGGGCTGGTGGCGGGGCAGCTAAAGATGATGTTCATACACAGTGGAGGGGGTGGTTGATCGAGGGCCAGCTGAAGCGGGTGTCCAGTCAAGGGAGTGCTGTATGTCCGTACATAGAGCGGGTCGGGTAGGTGGGGGTAGTCGAGGGGCAGCACAAGCAAATCATCAGAGTTGGTTGACTTGCCAACTGCTTATGCATGAATTTGCCCACTACACTATTGTTCAGAGGGGTGGGGAGGGAGCCTGATTTGAAAAATGTCTCTTTTATATTATGAGACTATCATTGAAAAGAAAAGTCATTAATAACAATCTTCCACCAAGTAAATTCGTATATGAGGCCTAAAAAGAAAAAGTTGTAGGGGGGCTATTGCCCTTTGTGACCAACCCAAAAATCTTGTAAATCTAGATCTATGTTCGGCTTTTAAAAAAACAGTTTAGACTAATTTTTTTTTTTTCTTCAAGATTTAAGATTGACCGACCCATGTTTTGGCACCTAAAGCCTAAAAGGGCAATAGTCTCCAACTTCTTTTTTGTTTAGGTCTGATCAGAAATACATGGGAGGGTGAATCGTACAATTAGTTTACTAGTTAGATATAGCACATCCAAGTCAGTTATGGCCTGTAACTTAGATGTTAGGCCTAGCCTACAGTAGACCTAGAATCTCTATGTAATTTTTTGTTGCTGTTTTTAATAAAATAATGTGGTTAAATTGGCTATCGTGACAAGTCATTATTGCTGCATTACGTAGACTTTGATAATTACATTAAAAACAAATAAAAGACTCATCTTTCAAGTTCTATCAATTGTTCTGAGGTAGATCTAGAGTCTAGACCCTCTCTAGTATCTATTTAATTAACTGGAAACGCTAATCGAATCGCCTGCCTATTTAGGTCTTAGCCTAGGCCTACCCCAAAGCCAAACAGCTGCCTGGATCTGAACTTCGAATCTAAAGAAGATCTTAACCAATTATTTACGTTGGTAGACGTACAGTAGCTAAAGAAAGTTAGACATAACTGCTACTGTCTAATATCCTGCCAATACTATATAAAAAGGTTTCAACAAACTTACTTTCTATGTCTATGACTCCAGCTCCCGCTCCGGCTCCATGTTGACAGCATGTACATACATGTGGTATATGTGCGCACGAGATTTGCCGCGCGCACTGCATGCACCATGCATATGCATAGAGTTACTACGTATCGTAACGTCTTTTTTAGTAACCACATATAAAATGTATAATGCGCGTGCCCTATATAGCTATTGTACGTTGGACATAAATGACTGCTTGAAAACAGGACACTAGATGGCGCTCTGCAGAGTGTGTGTTTGCATTTTATGAAATTAAAACACACCAACTGAAAACACACACTAATTGTGAGACCATGAATATTCATAAACACTATGACGTCAGAAGGTGGAAACGAGTATTATAAAGGGAAAAAATTGTGGGACCGACATTTGGTCCCACAATTAAAAAAAGGTCCATCAACTGTTGGTGTGTTTTCAGTCATATGTCCAACAAATAGTGCGGAGACACGTACACCACAAACACACAAATGTATCGTTCCTAAGTAATCACAACATTTGACAAATTATTCAATAAATTACTACGACAAAGCTTTTTAAAGCTAACATAAAGTCGTACTTGAGTAAAAAAAAAACCGGATTATTATTATTATTATTACTTTACCATGCTTTATTTCCGTTCAGTTGTTCATCTAATTGCTTCTAAAGATTCTGTATAAGTATATTTTGCTAACTTTTTATATTTTTGGTAATTTTTTTTCTCCTCCATTTTGTGTGTTCTCTCTGTTTTCTTTATTGGATATAATCTGTAGTTTATACTTTCATAAAATGTGTTTTTATGACATTAACTAAAACTCTTGAAACTTGAAGCTTTGAGTTTGGAGATAATGTCAATTTTACTATAGCTACTGACGAAATGAACGTAATTCGCAGTAAGCGTAAAAATCAGTTCTTCCGCAATTATGATCCCTCTGCAAATGCTTCTCTATGCACCCATATATACACGAGAATCAAAGAAGGTTAGTTGGGCCTTTGTACCCTTTTTAACCCCAAAAGAGACCCAATAGGACACGAATCATGCAATGCAAATGACACCCACTTTCGCTCTCCCTCGACGAAACAGCTCAGTGACTCTTAAGTGCATTTACCCTTGCTCAATGACAGGTTGATATCTACGGTGGCCTCGAAGGAGCGCGATAATAAATCAAAATACATTCATGATCCTTTCCTAGAGCCCCGTTTCATCACGTCACCCCGTTTCCTGTCGAAGAATCAATTTGACCGTGGTTCTTACAAGTCGCACACCAACCTTTTCAAGTGATATCGTTCTTGTTCCTTTGACTTCCCAGCAGCAGGACCCTTATGTTCTTGTGGTATTTTTTTGAAGTTTTGTTCCTTTCATAAATCGAAGCTGATCAACACCCCCGTACCAAAGCAGCAAAATCCCAAGGTCAAAATGAATCATGGCTAGGATAATAAAAGCCTTACCATATATTCAATTAAACCAACTAGACGGTTTATCAACAAACATTGTTCATTTGATCTCATTAACAATTTTACAGCCAAATTACACAATATTATTGTAGCTTGTAAACCCTGAATTTCAAGCATTATATGTTCATTACTGAAAAGTAGAATAGTCGAATCTCAAAATGAAGATTTAATCAAATATAATACAGACACCTTATCCTGAAATATTTCACTTTCTTTCTTTTTTCTTATGCACGCTCAAAAGTAATTAAACTCAACAAAATACTGTGCTCGCAGAATATTAGTACAGAGTGTAACATTCACTGATAAAAAAAGAAAAGAAACAAAGGAAACCAATCATGTTGGAAAATATCTTTACTTCATGTAAGGCCAGACTGTAACTTTAACCCTAGTTGCCTCGGGTAATCTCATCATATTACATGTGTCTTCTGTACTTATTCCTTCGATAACAAAACGGTTCCTTCTGGCATGTTATCACTCTCTCATTGTGTCTGAGCATCAGAACGATGCGAAGTGACACGATTCGGAACATAATGAAGTCAAGATAAATGCTTGCTTATTGGTTTTCAGCCCTTGATCTACTTTTTGAACGTAGCTGTTCATTTCAATTGTTTTTAGACACTTTACCATAATTCTCAGCTTCTTTTTAAGGGTCACAGTATATATGGTATTATTGTTATCTTGTCGACTACAACTTGAATAGTGCATATTATTACAACGAGAGAGTTTTACATGTTCGGCTTCTTATCTTCTTCACCTCATCAAACACAGGATTATTCAAAGCAACAAAATATTAAGGAAAAACCACTGATATTTACCCATGATGGTGGTGTATGGGATTTTCCATTAACCATCTAATCGAATGCCCATGCGCACATTCATTTACATACGAATAGGTTTATGATTAACAACAGTTGAGATTCGTGACACTAATTTACAATTACAGTGTAATTCGACCACTCCATTTACATGATTTACGTATTTTGTTATCATCGTCGGCACTTCCTGTTTACGAATCTTAATTTTGATTTAACGTTAAGAGTTTCTCAAAATGGTTTATAAGGCTTGATGAAAGGAAATCTCATAATATGTTACATGTTTGTTCATGGGTGTGTCCAAAGTCTCCTTCTAACAGCATGCAGCTCAAGTGTTAGAAGGAAACAGTGATTTTAAATAGTTCGGATAGAAAATACTCCCCCATACCACTATTTTCCTAGACGTAATTACTGCTGGATTACAGAGACTTCAACAGGTGGGAAGGGCAGTTAACGAAGTAAAATATAACTGGAACAGAAGTAAACAAAAAGAAGTAGAATGTAGGGAGTAATAGGGAGACAGTGTAAAATGGTACAAATTTTCGATTTGATAATTCTAGGCTGAAGAAGTTATCCACGTTTCACATTTGTTTCATTTGACTGGCGACTCAAATACAGTAAATTTCAGAATTAAGCCACTACATAGATTGTACAGACAAACACCGGCAAAGGAATGTACATGCTATTGCCGTTGATATCAAAATCGAAATCAATATAACCTTTTTCATCACGAAAGAAGTAATTTAAAACTCGTGCTCTCACTGGTGTCAGGAGTTACCCCGATGACATCTTTTCCTTTGTTTGTTTGGGTTTTCAACTTTTGGAATTGGGTACGTTCGGCATGACCCACTTTCTGAGACGTTCCTTTATATACAGCAATCCTAATTCCTGGTAGATGAATAGATTGTACAGACAAAGCTGCAACCACGCAAAACAGCCATCGGCATTAACTAACAAAAATAGCTTGTTTTTATCGGAATGTGAGCCCTTCCTATAAACAATATAACAGAACTCCCTTGGCAAATGAGAATTCGAAAAATTATTTCATTTCAAAGACTTTATTTTCTGCAATCAGTTATACAACAAATATGGATAATTATATAAAACATAAGGTATGCAAACAATATACAAAATATAGAAACAAATGTATAATACATAAGTAAGAGTAAATTTATACGTTGGGCCATTGCGTGTATAAAGAAAGAAAGCAGAAGGTCGCCGTTATAAGCAAAAGCTTGAGCAGACGGTCAACCGAGCTAAGATAAAAATGAGTTGTGAAATATTGGCAAAGTAACAAGAAGAGGGGACCATGATACTCAAATGATATATATTACAATTATATGTGAATATAAACAGTTGGATTCAATATAAATAATTATAGAATTAGCATATGAATCTCATCTTTTTAAGGCTACTAATTATACGTTAATGACAGAGATAAGAGAAAAACTAAACAAAAACAAGGGTGCGAGTGGTGCGTGTGTGTGCAAGTGCAAGTGTCCTCATGCGCCAAAATGTTGAATCATCAGTATTACTATGTAACGTCAGACTAAAATTTAATGTAGTTTCTAAAGTTTTACAAAGAACGCTCTTTAAAAAAAAATCTTTATACATTATATTGTGAAATAATGTATTTTTTAGTGTAGCTTTAAATGAATAGAGAGATGTACACTGTTTAATATGTCTAGGGAGTGCATTCCAAATGTCTGGACCGTGATATCTTATGGACTTATGCGCTAACAAAGTTTTAGGATTGTGTAAATGAAAATCAGTACAATTACGCGTTTGGGTATGAGTGAACATGGGAATTAGGAATAAATACGTCATGAAAAAGAGGAAGTGAATTTTGTGTGTATTTAAACATACACATTGCTGTTTGATATAAGTGCAAATCACTCACTTTTAAAATGTTTAATCTATAAAATAACGGATTTGTATGAGCTAAGTAATTAGAATGAGTACAAATCCTAAGTGCTCTTTTTTGCAAAAGAAAAATTATATTAATCTTAGTTATACTAAAGTTCCCCCAAACTACATTACAGTATGTAAAATAAGGTAACACTAATGCATTATGCAATGTATAAAGTATTTTCTCGGGTACAAGGTCCCTCATTTTACCAATTACCCCAACTGCCCAACTAATGGAATGATTCCAAGAAGTAAAGCCTTCTGTCCTGTTACATTAACTTGGAGTGGATGAAGTAATATCTTTTTAAATGTTTATTAGGGGATGGTGTCAATAAGTCGTAACGCGAATAAATTTCAAGATTTGTTTTTTTTACATCATTGTAGATAGGCATACATTTTGGGTTTGTGCAGCATTAAACCGGCAACTGATCTTTTGAATTGAAAACATTTCTGTATCTTATATATATATATTTTTTTTAATCTGAATAATTATTTATATAGGCCTTTATATTCCGAATCAAGCCTCCTCGCGACATGCCTTTGCTAATGAACAACTACTCGATCACAGATTGTTAGGCTGATAGCTATTGTGGTGTATATTGTCATTGCAATTATTTTAGAAAATGTTCAATAAAAATATTAATAATAACAATAATAATTATAATTTTATTAATGGTCTTCCAGAGGGCACTGTAATCATCATTATTCCAGCATTTGCCAGGTACTCATTTAAATGTTGGTGGATATTGGAAAATTTGGAATATTTGGAATAAAGTCGTGGCCAAAGACGTTAGTGCCGGGCGAGAATTCGAACCCCCAGCCCTCGGATTCAGAGTCAATTGACTGAAATACTTACCACAACACTTCAACAAAGCATTGGTATAGTGCTCAGCTCTATAAAGCTTTGCCTATTTCAACCCAATCAAGGTTGTCAAACCTTTCGGATACTTTGAGAGGTCCTTGTTCAAGATATCTATATCTAATTAATACACAATTTTTTTTTCTTCACTTCAAGCATTCATACTTTTCTGGGAAGCTCAAATATAAATGTTGTCTCCGCCCATTATCATTTATAGTTCATAAATATAAATAAATCTCATAATTCTAAGGAGCTTATGTGTTCTACTTATGTTATCCCCCTCTCGATTACTCTTTATACAAACACACATTTTCTTTGGTTGTTTTAACTCCTGTCATATCTCCAGTTATTTAAATTATTTATTAGTTATTGTCAAAGTATTGTCATGAGACCAGGAACGACTTCCATGTCTTTATTCATGCTTTATGTACCGACAGATTATCAGGTAGTATTAACGGGTGATTTGTACCCACGAATCTACCTACTCAAAGACTAACATGGACACTGAAATTGTTTACCATTTGTAGCATCATTTCGGTCTACCCAGCATATGTCGAGGTAATGCAGTTCTGCCCTAGACGTGGGTGCTGCCTATTTCAACCCAATCAAGGTTGTCAAACCTTTCGGATACTTTGAGAGGTCCTTGTTCAAGATATCTATTTCTAATTAATACAAAATATTTTTTTTAACTTCAAGCATTCATACTTTTCTGGGAAGCTCAAATATAAATGTTGTCTCCGCCCATTATCATTTATAGTTCATAAATATAAATAAATCTCATAATTCTAAGGAGCTTATCTGTTCTCCTTATGTTATCCCCCTCTCGATTACTCTTTATACAAACACACATTTTCTTTGGTTGTTTTAACTCCTGTCATATCTCCAGTTATTTAAATTATTAATTAGTTATTGTCAAAGTATTGTAATGAGACCAGGAACGACTTCCATGTCTTTATTCATGCTTTATGTACCGACAGATTATCAGGTAGTATTAACGGGTGATTTGTACCCACGAATCTACCTACTCAAAGACTAACATGGATACTGAAATTGTTCACCATTAATTTTGTAGCATCATTTCGGTCTACCCAGCATATGACGAGGTAATGCAGTTCTGCCCTAGACGTGGGTGCTCCATTAATAAGAGCTTACTCAGGACTCATGTTGATAGTTTTGCAATCCACAACCCTGCATAATTATGTCTCGTAAAAGTATTCCCCTATGAAGTCAATAAGAAACAGTGGCCTAGCTACACAGGGGCACGTGGGGATCAAGTGGTTAAAAAATGAAAAAAGAAAGTAAAGCAAGAAAAGAGAGAAATGGATAATTAGGGCGGGAAAGACTTCGCCTGGAGCTCCTCCCGCACCTTCGCTTTAATCAGTAGTCGTGTAATTCTCATTTCATTCTACATGTAAGACTGGTGCCCCTCCATCCGCCCCAACCCCCTCCCTCGTCGTTCCACTGCTGCCTTAATGGGCGGTCTCTCACGATACGCCATTGCCTACAAACATTGTTGAAGAGAAAATAAAAGATGCGAGACCAGTAAGCCTGTTAGCCTGATATGAATATATTTCAGATCATTAAGGCAGCTGGATCGCTGATTGGTGTGGGTAAACATGTTCCTTTTGATTGTGATACCCTCAATGAAAATCATCTCTTTGGAGTTGGGATCAAAAGAGTGCCAGGCATTTTATATTCGGCATGGTTCAGTTTGAAGTGCAAGATTGCTACGGATCCTTCCATCTGGGACATCTGGTCTGTAATCTCAGTCGTTCAAAAGCACTCCGCTCCTGGCCATGTGCCATGTTTGCGAGGGCTTGAAAAAGAAAATGAATATCAGATTTGTTTTACTAGCTATAGCAATCCGTTCTCAACTCCGGGTTAAACGAAAATTCTATATGCGATTGTATCAATTGGGGTTTTTCAGTGCGCGCATTTGAGTGTGGTGTTTGTGAATACCGTGCAATTTTGAATTAGTTATTTTGAAATGAGTAATGTTTGAATGATACTTTAGAGTGTGCCTTTCAATTAGAGTAAGTCGACAGATAGAGTCCTCTCCAGGACAGTCGCTTCCACCGGTCTTTTCCTATCTTAAGAAGTTTGCGTAACGCTATTCATACGCTTCCCTTTTTAACCTTCGATCCATACTTCCAAGGAACGCTGAATGCTGATGATCATTCATTTTTCGAAGGCTTGTTCCAATCTGAAGGTAAAATATTGAAATCGGACTCGAAGAACTTGAACTTGAAGCTCTGCAATTAGGCATATGTCTCACAGGAGAGGTAGAAGAGCTTGATAACTTCTCTTGTTTCCTCCTTTTCATGCATTTTGTGCTCGTAATATGATTTCATGCATGATTGATCGTGTCATCTATTACGGATTTTTTTCCCAGAAATAAATGTTATGTCATGATAGTCTTCATGGCTCCACTGCGTCGTGATTTTTTTGTCGTCGGAGAGAGTGACGTATCACGAGTTCACGCTCAGGTTAAGAACGGTTAACACCCAGGCGGCTGGCAGAAGGAAATGAAGATGGATAGCGCGCCTTGTTGTATGGATGGGGCGAAATGCGAGGGTGACCACGTGATCCAGAATGTCCAAGTATTTAAGATGTATTGTTGTTGATTGTTTGTTGTTGTTTTGTTATTTTTGCTTGCTTCATTGCTTGATTTTCTGCTCCTGTAGGTTAAAATATATATTCATATGAAACCAAATCTTTCCTTATAGCCTACTCGACCCAAACTGACAGGTCAAACATGAAATACGGATATTCATATTTTATAAATCTTTTTTGGCATCGTGATTTTATCCCCGTCTAATGACATGATTAACGAAAAGCTGATCTCTAATAATGCAGGTGATGATGATTGTCTTTTTTAAAAACGTTGATTATGAATATATTATCATTATGTTTCCCGATGAACCACCCTCCTCATGAACATTTTGTGTCGCTTTGCTCGTAAACATATCATTTCCTTTATTTTCAGACCAGATATATTATGAAGCACTTGAGAAGATATTTCGGATGTTCAAATATCTCATGCATAATGATATAGAGGAAAATGGATGAATTTTTACGAATACACGTCCGAATGAAGATAAAAACCAGGTGAAAGTGAACACCACTCGTTATGGGTTGCCGTCTTTCTGACTCTAAGTGGTCTCGAGTCCTTAGAGAGCAAACGCCAAATTTGCGTAATGGGTTCGGAATTTAATTGCCCTACTTCCCTGTCAGTTTCAAAACGAAAATTTATTGTTTGCTTAGTTAGCAATAGGAGCCCACTCATAATTCTAGTCACAAAACAAATACAGGAACGGTACCTAGAAAATGGGTGAACCCCCATTCTGTTTTGCCACATTTACCCTTGTGTATACTATAAATGCTTATTATATCTTTATTCCAATTATTCCGTATACTTCTCCTCCCACACACGCTGACACACGCACAAACACACACACACACACACACATGCCCACGCACGCACACTGCCCTCACACATACTCGTTCTCTCTCTCTCTTTCTCTGTTGTTTCCTTGACGTAATTTCTCCACATATCTTGGCCCTTATTATTTGCCCCTCTCTTTCAGGATAGTACAATATTATAGTGTGACCAACACGTCGTGCACGCTTCAAGTCGCATAATACACGTGAACACGGGGCGTCATTTAACTTACCAATTTAAGAAAGAAAACAAAAATTCCCTTTCTTGTTGAATTGATATCAAGGCTCAGCAAACCTTTATGTTCGTTTTTCCTTCAGAGAAGAGAGATGATTATAGGCAGACGGAGGTGAAAGTGAGTAGCTGCTTGTAACTTCAAGTTAAGGCTCATTCAAATATAAAGCACTAAACCGCCGCGATAAAAAGCAGCCGCGGTTTTTAACGTGTTAATGAATGGCAAGGTGCCTCCACGTATCCACTAAGTTCTGTTTTATAAGATAAAGAAATGTGAAGCGCATTAGACGTAACGCCATTATAAAATTATCCTCATCACCACCAGCATCATCACAACCATTATTAGTTATCAATGTTATTATCATTGTTATTATCGTTGGTGTTGTTGTTGTTCTGGATGTTAAAATGAAACTTCTTACGATGATCTCTTTATACGCTGCTCGCCGCTTATGTCGTCTTCTATGATATAACAACAAGCAATTCAGCTATTCTCCTCCCCATCGTAAATTCGAAGAAACTGTCTATTTGTACGCAAACCTTAAACCTTAAAATTGAATTTTACTGGCAGAGAGCTTATCCTTAAGAAGAGGTTTTTGTAAACAGAATCAAGAAATGCCATGAACGATAAGGAAGAGAGGTTCATCATCTCTCATCCGGCTCTTAAAAGCAGAAAATATTAAAGGGAGACTTTAGACTGCTGCCATTAATAGAAATTGTGATTGACAGGAATTTATTTTCTAATTATCTTATAAATCGGGTGGTTCAAGCAAATACTCCCGCTTTGCGTTTTCCCCATATAACCAACAAAAAAAGGAAGTGGGAAAAAAAAATCAGTCATAACAATATGTTTCGTTGGTAGTGTGAATGACAAATATATCTGTAGGCCAATTCATGTCATTCATTTGGTGGAGATTCTCTTTCGTCTCTAGTGACCAAAAAGAAACTTTCTACCCCGAAAATATTGTTCAACGTTCTGTTCTGTTCAATGAACAAGTAAGCTTCTTTCATTCTTTTTGTTACACTATTTACAGTGACAAAGCAATGTTGATGTTCCGATATGTTGAAGTTAACTTGAGGTCACACGAAGTAAAACGTAAATAAAAATTGCAAAGGCCTTGTTTCAGTTCTTTCTGACAGCTTTGGGCAATGAATGTATACCGAAGAAATATGGGAGTGATCCTTAAAGGAAAAGGTAAAATGTCTTCACGTCAGCTTTTCGTCTGGATATTTTTAGTAAATTTCGTCTTCCTCAAAAATGTCTTCATGTGCCTTTATGTCTCTGTTTGTATTCATTATGGTACACAGGAACATGTACTTGTCGATGAAAATAATTAAAAGCGGCAACACTCATGAAATAAATTCACATTCACTACAAGAATGAGTGTTTTTTAATTTTTTCTTTCAAACACAGATGTTAAAGACGATGAAAAGTAAAAACAAATCTAGATCGACCGAATATACACTCACGCGCACCCACTAGCACCCACGTGCACCCAAATGCACCCACGCACATGCACCCACAATGTTCATGAACTGTCTACGGGACCTCAGTTTAATTAGGATCTAATGTTTCATAATCACTTCATATCTGTCGAACGTTATACCTTACATCCAATGATTACAACAAGCTTAAATTGGAATGTTCAAAGGAAAACACTTTTATTATGGTAAGAGTGTGGCTTTTTTCATGCGGTTGATGCTGAATTATATAATTTGATAGAACATCATTGTTATTAGAGATGACAATAATAAAATCAGCCATTTGCTAGGTACCATCACTAAACAGAATGAGGAGCAGCTTACTGTCTCTTTAATTACCTCATTCCAATCTTGCTTTCCTCTCAACGACTGTTGTCAGAGAGTCAGCCGAATGCATCCTCCCTTTGAAGCAGTCGGAGGATTTTCTTTTCGAGTTCAAATTACGATCGGATCAAAAGATAACGAAGTCGGGCTTCTGAAAATCTCGATTAAATGAAACTAATATCAAGTACATCCGTGTTTACTCCTTATTCTATTTTTAACTGTAGATGAATAATGAAGTTCAATTTACGCTTGTATCTATTCATTTGTTATTTTTGTCAACTCTGATTGTATTTTGATAGAATACTGCACAGTATGACTGTACATTGCAAGTGCAGCTATGTTGTTAAACTTGTTAGAATGCATAAGTGTCCTCTCAAATTAAATCAAAGTTGTTATGAACAATAAGGATGGTGCTATTTCGGTCCTCCGAAAAAAGCTCTTACGTCAATTTCTTTCACTAACCGAATTATTAATTTCAAACTGGACTCACCACTATATACCTAACCCTAACCGTAACCCAAATCTTACCTCAAACACAAGGCAACCCTAATTCTTACACCATACTTTTGAGGAAATGATGCCCGGGATAATTTTTGCCTATTGCATCGCATCAGAACCCATTTCATTTGTCAGTTGAGGGCCTCTCTGTTTAATCAATAATGGTACTGGGACTAGAACAACATACTTCATATCAGAGAATTTTTGACCAAATTACGCTATAAAACAAGAGCCTGTTTGTATTAGATATTTTTTAGTGTTATATATATATATATGTATATATATTAGTGTATATGAATATATATGTATAGGTTAATTTTGCGGTCTTTTCTAATCTTTTTTGTATCCCAGTTTCACCCAAAATTAGAGTAACATCGAATTCCCCAGAGGAAATCCCGTCGACCTACTCCAATTTATCTAGGAGGGGAAGGGATTTCGTAATCAACTGGACTTTCAAACAGCTTCTTTTAAATGGCCAATCTAATACAAGTAACATAGCCTTTTAAAACATGAATACACCTCTGCTTATTAATATTCCAGCCTATGATTTTTCACAAAATCTCTGTATTGACCAAAAAATGATAATAACCATCCATTTTCATAGTTCTCATGCTTGCTGGGCTACGCCCCTCAAACAAGGTAACATTGTCACGTCGCCTTGATGATGCATTTGACGTCATTGCGGGCATGTCCGATTTGTCTTACAACTAAGGATCTTACAATCTCATTGTAATTCATAAATGAAACGTACTGGGATTATCAAGTGCATATTATTTTTCGGATAAATGTTTTTTTTCCTTCCAATTAATACCATTTAATGCCTAAATCACCCTCCTTTTCACCGGAGAGACTCCTGCAGTGACTCCAGAAACAGTTGCACAGCTCCGAAACTGGGCTTTTTTAAAGCTAGTTTCCTGAATTATTGATGATTTAAAAAAGAAATCATTGTCATGTTCAGAATCTCCGTCAAAAGTTCTTCTACATGTCTTTTTTCCCACTTTTTAGCCCGTTTTGGTTAGAGTGGCCCTTAAAAATGACCCCCAAAATAGCGAAGTTAATTAGGTACAAGTTCATATGTAAGTTTAATTTTTGTTGGTGTTCGAAAGACGATATCCGCCACTGCAATAACGTTTCCCGAATGGTTAAGTGTCCTCCCCTTCCCACGTTACCCACAGGCCGTTTGCATCAATGGACTGACAGTGGTTCGTAATGTGTATCTATTTAGTGTAAGGCCCCAAGGTCGACGAATGATCAGAGTGTTAAACATGCCAACGCTAATGTTTTCACATTACCAGAGATTAAAGCTAAAAGTCCCGTCAGGGATAATCCATAACGTTGTAGAAGGCTATTAGGCACAAACGAAAATCCTTCCATTACGAAATGTAATTGACAATAAATGAATGTTGGCATGTGAGATTCACATAATTTTTCTAATAGATTAGTTTCATTTCAGTGCCATCACTATTGATTTCGTGTTTGCGTATATTGAGTCAATGACACGTCCTTGAGAAGATGTTTGCGCGGAAACTGATTGAAAACGTACTCGCTTTTTCCATTCTCATTTCTACCCCAGATGAACATTTTCGAGACCAGCAATCATAGCAATACTTCCAGGAAGCTCGGTTTACACAGAATAACCTTGGTGTGTCACTGTTTATATGCACAATTCAATTGTTGATTTATTTCTGGCAGTTATTGATATGAAGATTGCCAGCCAATGTTGAAGTCGTTTCCGTCGCCTAATTCATACCTACCTTGGCTATTCTTGAAACCATTTCCCCTCTCCTATCAACGAGTTCCAAGGAATGTTCATTTCCTGCGTTATTAGTAAATTTGAACGAAGTGTATTTATTTGCATCGAAGTTGAAGTCATTAAAGCGGCAGAGTTTACGAATATCTTAACTTCATTATTCGGTTGTGTAGTGAAAATCATTCAATTGTTTAATAATAAATAAAATAAATATGAACTCGCTCCAACCTTGTATATTCAGTATATTCATTTTATGATATTAAGATAGTTTTGTATTCTTTTTTTTTTGTTTATTTATTCAAACATTTATTAATTTCCGTTTTTCTAAAATAAATAAGTTTATATTTATTTTAAAAATTATATTGATATTCTTAAGTAATTCATGCATTCAATCCTTGTTTTGTTTTTATTACCTAATTATTTAATTATTGACTGCTTGCCTTTTTGTTTCTTTGCTGCTATTTCCTTTTTGTTTGTACATTTTTACAAATGATATAATTACAATAACATTTATTATTTGCATATATTAAATTGTGTCCTCCAATGCCCTAATTATGGTGCACATGAGAATACATGTCATTGAAATTGTCATTGTCAGTTTCATTGTCATTTAAGCGGCTTTTAAGCGAAAATCTATGATATAGCTGGAATATAATTATATATGGCATTTCCCATATATATACTCATCCTGCTATGACGAATAAAGGCGACGATTCAGTATGCCCTTACAAATCATGCATGCGAATGAGTTCATTATAGGATCTATTCGAACTCGAGTTGAGGCTGTATTCATCTATCGTATATGAAGTCGCCGGGCTGAGTACGATAAATGCATAAACGGCCTCAATAAAAGCGAATAGAGCGCATAATTAACGAATGGAGACATGCATCATTTGTTGTATATATATTATATCGAAACTCACAGATACTTATTATTTGATATCAAAACGGAGTCAATAAAGATTTGTCAATGTCATTATCAACAGTCACTTTCATCAGCATTTGAAACCCCGAATTGATTAGATTTGCTTGAGCAAGCACACAGTTATATTAGTATAAGCGCTAAATATACCTGTTTACGCGCAAATGCGCATTAATACGCGTGTATCAACCCATTGAAATTGTCATTGTCAACTCACGTCGCTCGCGCTACCCCTACGCGCACCGCAGTGCGCATTGCGTACTTGAAAAAGGTTGTATAGAAGTCCTCGAAACTATTGCACTTTATAAGATGATGAAGCGGATACTAATCAAATGATTGGTTGAGAGCGTGCACGTGATCAGGCATTTATTTTGCTTATCACGTAATTTTACCAATGACCGGTCAGTAATAAAGTCATGTTATAAACATCATTTTATAAAACAAATAAAGGATCATGTCATAAAACAAATAATACACATCATTTTGTTCAGGCAATAGTAAAATTACCCAACTCGGTACCTGCGAAAAAGTCCAAGCACCCTCGGCAATATATGGGTAATTCTTACTAATGCCCTCACTGCTGTGTATTATTTGACAAATTTGTATACTATTTAATGATCAATGTAGAACATAAAGAAGAAACTGAAGTTGTCGATGTTTTTGCCCTATAGTTCTCATTTCCAATAGTGCTCATTCCATAAACCAACATAGCTTTGGGTAAAATATTTTTTGTATACGTATTAATAAAGTTCAATAACATAGAGTAAGTAGTGTTTGAAAATAATTCATTCATATGAATAAGACGACCTTGCAATTTACTCTGGTTTATTAAAGCACTTAGTAAAATGCTTTACAGTATTTTTTTCCTACAACACACATAGAAGGACATGAAGTCGACTATTTGAGTTTGAAATACACGAACAGTACATATAGACGTGGCGGTGTCATAATATGAATCTCACCTTCATTTGATCACGTGTCTCGGAGGCCATTGAGTACCCGGATATTATCCGTGAGGGTGACAAGGTCTGCGATATTATGACAGTAATTACTTTGCGTTGACAATTTTACGTAGAAAAAAAAGAAGCTGGAAAAAAGAAAACCTCCTAATCCTGTGTATCATATCATCAAAAGTCAAGGAAGGTCTCCAAATTAACGTGGGTTTATTTTAATCAAAGTTGACGCTGGAAGTTCCGCGTTATTTCTGATTTCACTGTTTGATGTAGAAAGCCTTTGTTGATGTTTCCCGATCGTGTGTATCAATGCGAGGGCGTTTGATTAGTGTAACTGTATCCCAATTGCGTTTTGTCATAATCAACTCAGATACTCAGAGTTCGCTTCAAAAAAATATTTGTAAGCACGATAGTGAGAGAAAGTGTGAAAAATGGTAATCCTATCTAACATTAAAGCCTAAACTGTTTATCTACTAGGCTTAATTAGTTACATCTTACTTAAGAGAAGGCTGAGTTCTGGGAAGAGGTAAAAAATAATTCGTGAGCGTTATCATTGTTATTATGCAAGGGTGGAAGAACATCAGAATTAACATGTTTCCTGAAAAGCATGGCTCTTCAAATACCTTCATATTCTAAATATGACATGAAACATCGTAACAATCGGGGGTAGGTTTTTTTCGCCATGTGCTCGTGTAGTCCCATATACATCATTCTGTGTACAGTGCTTGTCTCTTTGCCAAGATTTGGCCAAATTTCTTTTCATGATCATTTTGATGATTCCAGAACCTTGCAATACACACGAATACTTATATACTAGATGATCAACCTTTTCTGATAGATTCCACACCGTTTCTTTCACAATGCAATCACATGACCAAAACTCAACTTTATCTTTAAGATTGATCTAGATTTCTCTATTTGCGCTTTGTATTGGAAGCGTTAAGATATACTTTTAATCTATTTCCTCTTTGGGAAATCTAGTCTTAACATGTTTTTTGATAAAAAGGTTTTCTTTCCATATCCATTTCATGGGGTGTGAGAAAAATAGAGGTAAAACTACCTCATCAATTGTCTACATATGTACACGGACATCTGCAGAAATATTCCTGAATATTCGTAGCCTCTGCACATTACTGTTCGAGAGTTAGTTCAATTTTTGTGTGAGACGGATTAACGGATCTGTACGGCATAATGTCTTGAATCAATAAACTTTACGCAATAAGTTGAAATAACTGCTTTCCATGGCCTTGGAAGCCTAGCGATTCGGGTTTCATCCGCCATCAATATCAAATACTCTGCCAATTAATCTAAGTAATTTCCGCAAGAATGGATCAGGATTGCATATTAAGTATCATTTCTGTAAAAACAAATTTGTAAATATTTTTGTATTTTCAAGGTAGTACCGAAATTCAAGATGCATAGGACTTTTATCTGGAAAGAAGAATAATGGATTACCTTTCCCGTGGGTTGGATGCCAAAGGAATTACCTAACAAATGGGTAACAAAAAACTGACCAGTCATCTAAGACGTGGGATACTCGATATAGAAATGCTAAAGAAGCGAGAGCACTCTCTCTTCCTCTCTTCCGTTCTGTGTGTGTGTGCGTGTATGTGCGTGCGTGTGTGCGTGTGTGTGTGTGTGTTTGTGTGTCTATCTCTCTCCCTCTCCCCCCCCCCCCCATTACTCTATATCCTGATTTACCTTTTGTCAGGATGTTGGAGAAGTACAGTTCTACAGATTTATTCACATAATTTCAGTTTCCTCTTTGTTCTCCCCCCTTTGCTCTCTCTCTCTCTTTCTCTTTTTTTCTCTTTCTCTTTCCTCGAATGTCATGGGACTATTGTGTTCAGATTCTGGAGAAGAGTAGTTCTAAAAATTTGTTTGCAGAATATATTTTCTCTTTCTATCTCCCCCTCTCCCCCTCTCTCTCTCTCTCTCTCTCTCTCCCCCCCCCCCCCATCGTTATCTTTATCCCGCCATGGGACTCTTGCGTTAAGATATTAGAGAAGTGTTGTAGAAATTGATTCGCGGAAGATTGAAACTGTATCTGCAAGCCTAATAAGAAATGTTTGCTCGAATTACAAGAAGTCGTCTTGGAATGGTACTAGGAGGGCTCCTGACCAGAAGGTCGAGGCAACTCTGCAGGACCAATTTCATGTTCCAGTTGTACAACTTTTTCTATAATTTTTCGACTGTTTAACGACTATCATGTTCTTCCAATTCTGAAGAAAACGTCCTCTTAAACTACATAGATAGCATCACATGCTCTTACTATGTAATATAAGCATAACACATCGGAATAACCTACAAATGACGATATTTGTTTCGTGGTTGGGTAACTATTATTCTATATCATTGCTCGATGATCATGTACACCGTGTTCTCGTTACACCCCAACCTACCTTAATCCGTCAATGTAAATATCAAACGTATTCGTTTGTACTGCAATAACAAAAAAATAGTAAAAGCAGGCTAATGAGTTGGCTTCCAGGCCGGCCGTCTTCCTATTTATTTTTGACATGTGTACTTTTTGTTTGTTTGTTTGTTTTTGTTTGATTGTTTGCATTGTGTTGTTGTTGCTGTTTTTGTTTGCTTCTTTATAATTAGACAGAAAGGCGGACTCTTTTCCTGCGAAGAAACAGCAACAACACCATCAACAAAGAAAATTATGCAGTTTTTTTTCTACTACAAAAAGTCACTGCCATGAACGTTCATCTTTCGTAAATGAACAATCATGATAACGTGTTCTGTCCGCTGCTTTTAAAATAAAAATACAAAAATATATGATAAACAAAATTGAAGTTGACCTCTGAATAAGTAGCCTGAGGTGGTGTAACTTGAGGTGGGAAGGGATATTAGTATTTCCATAGTTGCATACATTTTTTAGCCTGCTGTATTGTTGTCAGAAACGACGGACAATGCAGAGTATAATATATAATAGTGACAATTACTCACGCAAATGGTTATATGCAGAACAACGTCGATGCATGTGCCATTTTGGAAAATATAAGCTGTACGATGTCCTCCGAGGTATCGTATTCGTGTAGAAAGGAAAGTTTTTCATCCTCCTAATAAACTGTCTTACTTTGCTGCAGAGATGGTTTCATAATACTGCAAGTGAAGGTGACAAAAATAATATAATTTAAGAACACATCATAACCCATCAATAAGTTTCTCCAAATAATATTTGGTTGTTGAATGAAAATAAAAACTAGGTAGTGGATCTACTCTGTCAGGTTAGAGGTTCATTCGGAAAGCAACCAAAATGACAAAAATTGGCAAGGAATGGACCGGCTATCCAGTGTATTCTCTGATAGACATTCCTATCTTTTCAGCGATTCTCCTAGTTTAGTTAATATATATCTCGATTCTCTTTGCAGCATACTCTATCACTGCCAGGCTTTACCACTCCCTCACCAGCTCTTGGCCCAATTCGTCTGAGGATAAATCGTCACAATATTCCTGGCCCGTATATACCCTTTGGATTTCCTCTTTTACTGACACTTCTTTATTGCATGGTGTCAGGCGATACGTCATGTTTTCTTTTTAACCATTCACTAATCGGCGCCGTTTGCGTATGTGACGGAAATTGATTAGTTTTCCCCCACAAAAAGCGAGTAGATCCGTGCTCAGATTTGCAAACCTTTGGTCACGAAAGAATCGTATTCACGTTGTAAAACAAATTACAAATCTATGTTCAACATTACAACTATTACATAACCGTTGAGTCTACATATAGTTAGGCTACATAAACAACATAAATTAAAGTGTATATCATTGCTGGAATGAAGAAAAAAAAGAGTCTGCACAAAACAATATTCTCATCTAGGAGCTGCACATCCATTTCCTGATACGTTACGAACATACCTTTTATCTGTAATAAATCATAACGGGGATTACCTATTAAATGCTCTGAAGTTTTATTCAATTGCAGATTGGCCATCAAAGCTTCGTGTGCTTGTCAAGTACAGATGAACATGTGGAGAGACATGGTTTTCCTAATAATATTGAACCAAGAGATTTGACGTACCACATCGATTTGCGGCTTCTGATAAAGATCACCAACGTTCTTGTATAGGGAACAATTTTAAAACCTCCAAAAAAGTTCGATGTTCCTTACTTGGGGAAATTCCCTTTAGTTTGTATAATGGTGTTCAAGTGTTGTTAGCGGTAAAGTGTGTGGCTTTCACATGAATTCTCAATGTATAATTACTTAAAAGTACTTGCAGAACACGACTTAGGATTAACTTTCTTCGTATGATGTATTATTGTATTTTGTTTTTCATAGCAGGGTTCCCTTGTAATTGGGATTACCCTGCTTTTGAAAGGTAACATGAATTAAATAATAATACGATATCATAGAAACGTGAACATTTTTGCTGTTGGGATAGGATATGATTCTATAGAGAGCCTTGGGTTCAGACCTGTTAACATTTTGTCCTTGCCATACATACCGTCAATGTACTCATTTACAATCTTAAGTTGTCTAGTCAATAACGAACAGTTTTCAGTTTGACGTATACGTATTTACTAGTACCAACAAAAAAAGCAGAAACACTGCTAATATTTTATGCTGCCGTGAAGCACGATTTTAATCACTAACACACTACTGCATGCAACCACATCGCGCATGCGTAATTGTTTCCTACAAGTCAACTCCGGTCAAGATCTACAATTATCGGAACTTAATATGCCAGAAAGAAATTCAACCTCCTTTAATTTGGATGTAAAGCATTTGACAATGGCTCAAGACGTGTACTTTTCGATGGATTGAGATGAAAGTATGCGTGGTCAACGAACCGTGTTGATTCCACTTCCCAACCTCAGTGGGCCGTTTTGATCACTGATGTTCCTAGATTGTCGAGAAGAAAATTGGAGTAGCTCCTTGTAGACTTGCAGCCGTAAACTAACATGGGATATCCCCAGGTAATGGAGACGATATTAACGGATGAACAATGTGCCAATGTGCTTGCACTTTGAGCAGAGAGGTGGTGCTTTGAGCGACCATTAATAACCTTCTCCGCGGTGAGCGGACAATTATATTCCCGTGTCCTGATTGCATTTTCCCGCCAACGTCACATCGTACCGGATGACAAGTCCTCATTCGTCGCAGCTCCACGACCAAAGAAAGTTTAGAGGAAGTTCATTAATGACTTCCAATTCATGTTCAGACATCCTATGCATGCACTATCATGATATTGAAAACAACTCGACCATACTTTCTTCTAAAGTCGACGTGTCAACCATTTTTTCTAATGAAAGCAAAGGGACGTGTTTACCCCCTAGCAAGTAACTCCAGCAATAGGTAGCCTTTGTGCTGTCTTGCATGAAGTGGCCATTTCTACCCGAAAGGTCTATATGATCTCCCACGCTTTATTTGGTCTTAGGAAATATATATAATCAACACCGACGTAATGGCTTCTGGATTTTACCCAGAGGAGCATTTGTATAGGAACATCAACACTATATGGTGATGGCCGGTGTGGAATATTCAGCCATTGTAAAACGAGCTATTGACTGAAATATGAACGGGAAGTTTCTTTCATCGGATTCCATTATACCTTCCTACTAATTACTCTACCTTCGTAGTTTCTTAAAACTCTGAAATTCTTCGATACATTTTCACGTTGTTATTTTAATTATAAGAGTTACACAAATATGTATATCATAATAATCAACCGAAGAATTTATTATGAACTTAGATATTATTTCTTCCCTGGATCTGAATAGGCATTTTAAGTGAATTAAGCAATGTTAATAAAAGTGTAGCTAAACGTCTAGTTTTTTTGTCGCCGCAGCCCACGTCGATAACGATACACAAAGCAAACGTCCTTCTCAAGTGTTTCCTTAGATCTTATAAGTGAACACGTTAACACACATGATATGATGCAATCGGACTTAACCCAGAAGTATAGAGAATGGAAAGCCAAGCTCTCTCTGCGAGTGAGAGATTACATCACACGATTCGCTCGGGAATATTGAAAAGGGAAGGGTGATATTTGACATTGAACTTGTCGACCTGGAATCTAGGGCTTGATCAGTGTCTCTGATTCACCTATTGGTGATCTTGATCTCTGCGTTCCCCCTCTCTCCTCTCTCTTTTCCTCTCTCCCCACTCTCTTTCTTCCATTCTCTTTCTCCCTCTATCCTTCCTCGTTCTAGAAAAGAGTAATCTTTGACTCAGCCGTGCTTTTTACTGGTGCTATTTGATTTCGGCCTTCTTCGGTAACTCGTGCCAAATCTCCTAGAGGTGTTGACGCTGTGATCTAGGAGAAGGTCCTGCCTATATCGATGGGGGAATTCAATCATTTCCACTGAAGATACCATATGCGGGTTGTGAAATTTAAAGGGAAAGACAGGAGGAGGCGCGATGTAGAGCAGTTGTGTCCTAACCGGGAAGTCGAGGGTTCGAATCCAAGTCGATGCGATAGTACCTTTTGATAAAGCATTGATGGTTATTACTCTATCGGAGTGATGTTAACGCCGCCATTCCACAGATCGCTTGCTAACGAGTATGCACATGCTTTTTTGGTAGTCAGGTTAAACAAATGAAACTAACAATTACGTCAATTAGAGTAAAAGAAGAAAAAGGTTAGACTCTGCTAATTAAAAGTTTGAATAAAATCTGGAAGTTAATCCTTCAATTATTAAACAATGACATTTGGTTGCCTGATTCTTGCGTGTGCTTATTAATTATTGTTGGGGGACTTGGGTCTATCAGTGCAGACTAAAACCCATCAATAATGCTATAGCCCATAAGTAGTTCTTGGGGCAATCCCGTGCTTATTACATTTTTGAAAATGCTCTTTAAACAACTTTCAGTTACATATTTTTTTTTTTTACACCTTTGTTGGCATCATCTGGCTGTCAGAATAGATTTTCGCTTTAAATCCTCTTTAGATGATGTAGTGTGTGCAAGTGGGTGTAAAGTGTGTGAGTGGAGTGTGAAAATTGGTGCAGTTCCCACTGGAAACGGACACCTTTCTTTCTGGATTGTGTGCTATGGAGGCAAATAGATAGTGTTGCTGGTCGACTATTCTTTCATACATAAAGCCCGGCGCACACTACGATTATCCCGCGATCCGATTTTCGTAGAAAGGGTAGTTCAATTAAAAATGTAAATCTAAAAGAACTCTATCCTCCTTGTTATGTTCTAAATATTAATAATAATATTTACGACCGGAATCTTAGTGCATTTAACTCTTTTAGTTAGAATAAAAGCCGAATCGGCTTCACATCGTAGACAATCGCACTACTGGCCTGAAGTCACTACGATTTGGAGCCGACTTAAAACTTCCGCCTCCAAGTGAGCATGAAACCCATTACAATCTAGATTTTATTAATTATATGACTATTTACATCCTCGGTCTTCAAGATTAATATGTTTAAATGTTCATATAAAATGCCATCACATATTATGCCGACATCGGATCGTAGTCAGATCGTGCAGTGTACGTCAGGCTTTTAAGACCCTGTACAAATAGATAGGTTGAACTTAACTGCCTTCTTTTCCGAGGGAGACATAATATTGTCTTTCCCCTGAAAAATTATGGCCTAAACATTTACTAAAATGTGAAGGTCATATTGCTCCGATTGTCTCATTTTCGCTCGCATGAACATTGCCAGCACAAAACACTGACCTCCAGAGGCGGTTCTCCCGGGGGGGCAGGGGGGGCACAGTGCCCCCCCACTTTTTCAGATACTTCAAAAGTCCCCCTTTTTACATAGGAAAAGTGCCCCTTTTATTTTGTAAGAAGTGCCCCTTTTACTTTGACAAGTGCCCCTATTACTTAGTAAAAGTGCCCCTTCCCCCTTTTCACCTCCGACGAGTGCCCTTTTTATTTTTGACACGTGCCCCTTTTCCATCGACATGTTCCCATTTTCCTTTGCAATAAGTGTCAATTTTCCATTCTCATAATTCTTGAAATTATCTTGAATAAGTGCCCTTTTTAATCTCTAGTAAGTGCCTCTTTTCAGGTACGAGAAGTGCCCCTTTTCACTTTTGATAAGTGCCCCCTTCACCTCTGATAATTGCCCTATTCAAAACTGAGAGGTGCTCCTTTTACTTTGACAACTGCCCCTTTTTTCCTTTGTAAGAAGTGCCCCTTCTCCTTTTAATAACTACCCCTTTTTTTTAACTCGGATGAGCACACCTTTCATTTTAACATGTGCCTCTTTTATTTTCTAATAAGTGCCCCTTTTCCTTATGATAAGTGCCCCATTAAAAAGAGAGAGCTCCTTCCCCTTCTCATAACTACCCCTCTCCCTTTCTAATAAGTGCCCCTTTTCCTTATGATAAGTGCCCCCATTAAAAAGAAAGAGCTCCTTCCCCTTCTCATAACTGCCCTTTTAAAAATCTGAACGGTGCCCCCTTTTCATTCAACAAATGCACATTTTCCTTTATTATAAGTGCCCCTTTTACATTTTCATAAGTGCCCCTTTTCATATCTGGTCAGTGCCCCTTTTCACCTCTGATAATTCCCCTTTTAATAATGATACGTGCCCCTTTTCCTTTCTAATAAGGGACCTATCCCCTTTTCACCTCTTATAAATGCCCTTATCAAAATATGATGGGTGCCCCTTTTTTTCCGTCAACAAATGCCTATTTCCCATTTTCGTAAACACCTTTTTTTCATCACTGGTGAGTGCCTCTTTTCAGGTGAAAAAATGCGTCATTTTCACCTCTTATAATTATCCTTTGTACTTTGACACGTGCTCCTTTTCTTTTCTAATAAGTGTCTTATCACTTTCGATAATTGTCCCCTTTTCATGTAATCATTAAACATGCCCCTTATTTAAAGCGACTAAGAGCAATTTCCCCCAAAAGTTCGCTAGCTGCGCTCGCTCGCATTTAAAGAAGATATAATTATGTTACTTATCAAAGGTCTTTTCAGTCTTCCGTTATGAGAATATGCTTATAACCCCATCACGATTGGCTTTTTTCCTCTTTATAAGATGTAATTTTTCGCACTGTGACCTTACAGACCTTAAAAATTGTTCTCGCTCGCTTCGCTCGCTCGTAAATGCATATTCAGACATCACACCCAACTGTAAAGTATGATGCTTTAGCGATATATTGTATGATGTATGAAGAGAAACAAATATTGAAATCATCCCTGATAATGTAATCACAATGTATATACCAATGTCTAAAAAATTGTATATTTTCGCGTGCCCTTTTTCCCCAGAAAGTGCCCTTTTTTGTTGGTGCCCCCCCCCCCACTTTGGAAGTCGCTCGGCCGCCCCTGCTGACCTCTACCTCCTGGACGGATCATCGCCCATTCCCATTCACTATACGTTACGTACTAAAAGGCCGCTGTATTGTCTGACCGTTCATGAATATTCATGTTTTTGCTAAACTCGGCAAAATGTTTGCTTTTACTAAATGGAAAAATTACGGTGGGGGTTGGATGAAATGGACATAATGAACATAGCAGATATGATAATTGATAATTCATGCTTCTTATGCTTCGTGTGCTTGACCTATAATCTTACAATCACTCGGCAGACTGAGTCCAAAGTTCGACTTGTTTCACATGTGTATTATAGGCAATGGAGAGGTTGCAACCTATTTTGAAAAATTACGATGGGTGAACTTTCAAAAGTCAATGAGACATGAGGACTCCAATGAAAGAGCTAGTGATAACGTACTTCGGGGTGGATGTGCTTTTCGTTTAAACAAAAAATGAATTTTTAACGATTAAAAAAAAAAAAACGTCCATAGGCTAACATGTATGGCTGCTGACTCTGACGATAGGGGGCGTTGTGAAATGAGACTAAACGGAGCTATATGTTAGGGTAAAGCCTTTGATTGAAATCGGATTAACTAAGGAATTTATGCTGAGGTCGAAGGTTTGTATTTGTTAAAAGTAATTTTAGACCATACGTCAGGTTTCAATGAATATGTAGTTTGCGGACTTATGAGTCTAATGTTGGCATTTCTTGACAGTTGAAATTTCAGCCTCAATTCTTTTGGTGTCCCTCAATGAAACGTAGACGGTACTCTCCTTTTTCTAATCGTCACGAACGATTTGTCTGATTAAATCACAATGACTGATTCATTGCATCACTACCATCCACGTACAGGAAGATGCGGACCCACACTGTATCGCATCGTCCGCAATACTGTGGATATTCAACAAGCTTCCATCGTTCCGAGCCGCCAACGCACAGAACCAAGTGCTTCCAAGTTGTTTTCCCCTGATACTAAAAGATTAGGTTATGAAACCACCTACATGGAGCTGGGGGGGGGCCGACTTCGACGCGACGAGATTCAAAGGGAGGGGTGATAAATATCTGACTATGGTAGACATTTCGTCGAGTTAGCCAAAGAAGTATTAACTCTTTATATTCTAGAGTTTGAAATCCGAGATAGCCACATTGCTTTAGAGTAAGACTGATAAAGAGTTTTTTAATAAAACACTAATACATTAGCACTTAATCGTTGAGAAGCAGTACGATAATACAGCAAATAAGTATGTAAGGTATTCACAACGTCAAAACTAGAGGACTCAGTTGTTATATATTTATTTTGAACCACTCTAAAGATTAGTGAAGTGTCTAGACAACGCCCGGAACATGAGGTGTTTATGTTGTCATTCACGCAGACTGAAGCAGAGCTGCTCGTTCATGAGACATGACTGTGAGGTGCTTCTAAAAGGTTTCATGTAAAACAGTTCAATGACCCAACACAGAAGGCTTTTCATGCCATTATTTATTCAGCAATCAACTTGCGTTTGCGACACCTCCCCCGCAAGCCCGCCTCATACACATCTTCCGTCTTTCAAGGAATGGTGTTCGACTTTAGGGTTACCTTAACCTGGAAAAAAAGAATCTCGGAGTATCACTTAGATAAGTGAACCGTAAAACTAATTAGCAGTTTTTGCTTTAGGGTGTGAGTGTATGTGTATGTCGCCCTACGCCCACCTGGGCTTGCAGAGATTCCCGAACATCTAAGAGTCATAAAACCCAAGTGTTATTTCCCGCAGAAGAGGAAAACAAACATGGTTGGTCAATAAAAGAGAACATACATCAGGGATTTAGTGTACCTTTTTTCCGAGTAAAAGAAAACAACTCTCTTTCTCAACTTCTATTTACCAGTAATGTATAATTAAATTTCAAGCTGTAGGGTTTAAACAAAATTGAACTGGTAGTATCTTAATCTTTAAAAAAAAATCTTTCTGTAGGACCTGTACCTTAAAGTGTTAAACAAATTAGCACCATTTACTTTTTATATTGCATGAGTTACCGTCTACCCGGGTGAGATTGAGCGGATTTCGAAATGTTGAAAATAAAAGAATAAAGTATTATACTGTCATTTTTCAAGAAAAATGGGAAAATATTGACAAACTATTAGTCATCTTCATTCTAAATTGAAGTCCGCATTTCAAACTACTATTTTAAGAACACTTCCTAAAATATATTGTAAGTGTTGCGGTTGAAATTAGATAATTACCTCTCTGATGTGTGCATGAAATATATAGAAGGCCTGAACGATTTTCGTTTCAATTATAGTATCTAGAATATGACACTGGGTGCCTCTTTATAACAAGCTGCTATTGCACTCAATAAATCATCGAAATGTCTTTGATTCATGTTAACAAGATAAACTACATTTGGAAAGTCTCGTTTCTCTCAATTTGTTTTCCTCCCCCGTGGCATAAAGTGCTATGACCTATTTCCACCGCGTATCAACACCAAAAAAGTATTGTTAAAGATGTCTTAAGAATAACAAGATAAACCTTTTGAGCATGAAAGACACGTTCATTAATGATAACAACGTTATAGGTACCATTTAATGGGTGTTCTATTTTAAGGACAATCAGGAAAATGCTTTCAAAATTGATGAGATGTTTCGAACGCGGTATGAATCACTATTCCTGTCAGCTTGACAAGATGATCTATTCCGGGGTGTAGAATCTTCCATTACTATTAGCATCGTTCGCCTCATCTTGCAATACCCTTTCCGTGATCGGAATGCGGTGTGATGCTGAAAGCCTATCTCAATCGTGAAATCTCCCATTACCGAACACATTAGTAGAGCATCTCAGCGTGGGGAAAAAAAGAAAGATGTCGAATCAATCGATATTCGAACGACAAAAAATGGAGATAAACTTGGATTGAAACGCAACGGTCTGTGGCTATGTGGGAGTGATAGTGAGCAAAAGTGTAAAATAAGGTATTTTTTTTAGTAAAATGGTTACCATTGGGGTCAGGTGGATTTGATGGGTGTAGTTAAAAGAATATACATGGAATTTTATTATTTGTTTAACTTGGCTGAAACGGATTAACAACCTTACTGGAAAAGAGTAGAGCTGGCTGTATGACAGTATTGGATCAGGCTCTGTTTAAAACAATTTGAAATTACTTGTTAAGTTCATAATCTAAAAGATAAGATTATACTTGTATAGTTCATAATACTTAAAAAGTCTGTATGTGCTTTTAAAATATACTAATAAGTAAAATTCATCTGCAGTAAAAGAAGAATATTACATTAGTAAATAAAAGGTAAAATTACGGCACTTTAGAAGAAGTTAAATATTAAAAACAAAATCTAACAATTGATAAAGGCGAATAAGATCATTGTAGTTTATTCGCTGGAAACAAATATGACATTAAAGATAATTCATATGCATTGAAATAAAATATTAAATTAGTTAGGAAAATTAACGGCATTATAGAATTATAGTATAATAAATAATAAAAAAGATAATCCGACAATAGGTAAAAGTGAATCAAATATTGCAGTTAATTTGGTGAAAAATAAATTTCACAAGAGAATAAGACCATTTTTATGGAATCTCTATAAAAACGCTTTGAATACTTTTATCTCGGCAAATACTCCCTCAAAACAATTAAATAATATGAAGTAAGGAGAATAATTATTATCTTCAAAATCAAAGCTTTTTCGTTTTGTAATTTATCCTGTAATCATCATTTCAATTAAAGGAGATCTCATACGTTATTTGAGAAGCACACGTAGGAATGGAGTCTTTATAAGCCCACTTCATAGCACAATAAACAATTTCATTTTCAGGACTGTTACTAAATTACGGATAATTAAATAAATTTTTAAATTGCCATTCAAATGCGCTCTGTATATTTTATATAATTTCATAGAAGTCACGAATAGAGACACAAAGAAAGGGGGGGGGGATGTAAATGGAAAAAGCGCAATTCTTTTCTACTGTAAACATCATTTTAAAACAACTACTTTGATGAAAACAATAATATTTTGTTTAATGGTAATATTGTTCAAAACTCATTACCGATATGTCGTATTAATATGTGAAGCCTTGGATATAAGAATAATTTTGAAAAGTTATTTAAGGGCAGTCAGTGTTCAGATCGTTAGGATAAAACCCTAACCATGGACCAAATGATGTCTTAGGATTGGCAAATGAGCCATAGAAAACGGAATGTTCATCACGATCGGGAAGGGGAAAAGACAACTTCTGTCAAAGAATGAAACTGCACCTTTATTTTGCGCACGAACGAATGTTTGCTGGAGATCAAGTTTCATGTAGAGCCTGTCCTCCCCTTCTCTCTATCTCCCTCCTTCTTCTTTCTTTTTTTTCCTCTTCCTTTCTCTCTCTTTTTGTCTATCTCTCTCAATTTATTTCCCTATTTCTTTTTCTGTCTCTGTCTCTCTCTCTCTCTCGTGCTCTCTCTGTTTCTGTCTCCCTCCCTTTTAAACTCACACTCCTCCCCTACCCACACTCACACTCTCACAAACGGTGCTTCTCTCCTCCTGACTTTCTCCCCCTACTACAATTTCTACCAGACCTATTACTCTAATCCCTCTCGCTCTAATTAACCATTTTCTTCGTCTAAGTATTTCCTGGTTTCTTCATCTCCATTTCCATCTATTTCTCTCAGTCTCTTTCACCATTTACCATTATAATTATATGTGTGTCTCTACCTCTTATATTATTCTCATTTGGCCCACCTCTCTTTCCCTCTCCTTACATTTTGACTAGCTTCATTTGATCACTTCACATTCTTATACATCATTCTTTCCTTATGGTATTCCATTGTATAGGTTTTCTCTCGTTTCGTGATCTTTGTGCTCCCTTGTTATCTAATGATTGTGAAATTGAAATGTATTTTCTCTCAAATATGCTATTTTCATGTATGGATTTTTTATGAAAATGTAAAAAAAGGACTTGACCTTTGAAATATGATATATATATATATATATATATAAATATAAATATAAATATATATATCAGCTCATCCATTTGAATCTGTTGTTTTGAAGCCAATTTTTGTTTTCCTTTCCTCCATTTTATATGCAAAATAGGCTAATTTGTTTACGTTTGCGGATACAGTTATCACACCTTATCTCAATATCAACACCTCTTCTCTGTCTCTCTATCTCTTTCTTTCTCTCTTTATTCTACGCTTGCTTTCTGTTTATATTTCTTTTGCTCTAAGGCTTCAATTTTAGCTCCTATTTCTCTTATTTTTTCCAGTTTAAGCGGGTTATTCGCTCTTTATTTGCCCTTGTCTATGGCATCCCTGCTAATGCGGCAGTTGGATAATTCCAGCTCTGTATACAACTGCATTCAGATTATTTCATCGAAAATGAAACCCCCCTGCTGGATTAGAAGTAATTATCAGCCTGAATATATTCCAGTTTCCTAATTTCCGAAAGTTCAAACGTATGGAATTAGACTGAGGTATGAATATAAATTCATCCCCTGAGTATAAGACAGGACAACAATTCCTTTTGAACACAGCTCAGTAGGTAGAATCTTCTAATTGCCTTTGAAT
This sequence comes from Strongylocentrotus purpuratus, assembly GCF_000002235.5. Classification (NCBI taxonomy): domain Eukaryota; kingdom Metazoa; phylum Echinodermata; class Echinoidea; order Camarodonta; family Strongylocentrotidae; genus Strongylocentrotus; species Strongylocentrotus purpuratus. Next base: position 30,031,945 of record NW_022145613.1, read on the forward strand.
CGGGTTGACAATGCGGGAACAAATTTGTCGAATAAGCTGGCGTCTCCTCCCGAAATTCGACCTACTAGTTTCACAACAGCAGTGGCGTAGCGTGGGGATAGGCAGGGGCGGACTTGCAAGATAGATAGATAGATAGATAAATGGTATTTTATTGCATCTTTCATGAATGGCAGTTTCACAACTGAATTGCACATGAGTTACACGAATTGGATATATACATTGTAAAAAACTTGCATAACATTTAGTTAAAAATTATTAAAACGTGACACGTTACTACTGCCTAAATACCATAAACAATTAAAAAACACTTAATGAACATAACTTCTACCAAAGAAAAAAGAAAAAAGGTATAAACATAATTACATGCCAACATAATATGGACTAAGACAAATCATACAACAGTTCGTCATGTTACAATATTGCAGTAGTGGGTATGGTGGTAAAATAATCAATGTTAGCGGCAAAAGCAGGTGTATGAACATTTAGAAATATTTGAAATAATTATTCAAATTTAAAAGTAAAAAGCAATTCAACATCAATAAATAACAAAAGGCCAGTAAATTAAGAGGCCGTATCATGTTCTTTTTACCCTTTTTTCCCTTCTCCCTCTCGCTTTATGCGTTTCCCCCCTTTTCTCCCCCATTTTCGCCATTCGATACCTATGCCTCTGCACTTCAAACTTGGCATGTCATGAATTATGAATAAGATTAATACGTTAATTCTCCCCTAATCAATTCATCATTTTGGATGATCTTTTCTATCGAAGCATTATTTATGAGACGTTACTCTATTGGAGATGAATGATGCATTTATTTATTACGTAAAGAAGTAGTTGAATATAATTATTTCTATAGCAATTTCTTGGCAACGCAAATGGTATTTTCAATCGCTACGCAAAAAGGAAATATCATAAATTAAATACGTTATGACAAGATATGTAAAATGGCGATGATAATTCCTCATTTGAATGGATACAACGAATGAGACAGACAGCCCTCTAGCCCGACAATTTGTCGAAAAATAATAACAAACGCAAAATGTAATATTCGAAAAAGTGTCAAAATATTTGCTCGTTCGCTTCAATCACTCCAAAAATTATTACACGCTCAAAGTTTGATATTTTAACAAGAGACGTCAGCCCCGTAGCAAATCCTTGCCCTTTCTACGCCTATGCTAGGCTAATGTAATGCCAAACTCATGTCCATATTTGCTCGCATATTGGGACTTATCTAACGAGTTTAAAGGGACTCGGTAGCATTGTTTAGATGAGAGAAAGTGGTGCTAAGGTAGTGATTCCAACGCTTAATGTACAATTAAAGATAATACAAAAGCTTGAGTGAAAACTGACCATTTTTAATGATAACATTTTTGAAAAACTGTTCTGATCGACTCCTTAATTCTCCTACCTATATCATTACTTTTTAATTCCAGTTTAGGTGAATGTAAATCATCACAAAGCTATGAATTGGCTCTACCTACTATTCCAGACACTTAAGTGTTGACAGATTTAAAAAAGGCTGTCTTATGTCTTATTTTCATGGAAAAACGGTTGGGAAAATTTAAAAATGGTTGGGAGAATTTACTGTTAAAGGGTGTCACTCAGTGACGCCTTAAATGAAAAACATCTTGGTGGTTTAAGAATTGTTTCAGGATCTTTTGCATGTAGGAGGGTTAGTACGGTAGAAATAATTTAATAAGTAACATTTCATACATAAATAACGCAGTTTTTTTATCAAATCAAGTCAAACAATGTTACCGAGTCACTTTAAGGACATTGAAATGCTCTCTTCCGATCGTCACGGATACGATTCTATCGGAACTCATTTTATCTTGGCTTTGGCTATACATGTTAGCCCGAGATGCTACTTCCTATCTGTTTAAAGTTTAGTAAACCAAGTAGCTTAAATAAAATCCTACCTCCTTGAGTAAACGTAATTTGATACCAATGCCTATGCAGAAGAATAACAAACACATCATGAATGAGATAGCCATTAAGCTGTGTGTTGAATGTTCATGCATAAACGTTGTAGTCAGTTGGGGGCTCTCTTTGTCGGTATAATTGAGGTATTACAATCAGCGAAGCCTCCGGGAGAGACCTTAAATATACATTTGCTTTTATGAAACACCTCCCACTAGATTTCATTTCGTATGGAAACCCAAGGTGATCGCTGATTTTCAGAGGAAAGTAATTAGTCACTCCAATTAATATTTAATGCTGACCAAGTATATGTCCGTATCAAAACGTCGTGCAGCGATTCGAGTGAATTCCGGCGTGATCTAGCTCGGGTGACGTCATAAACGAAATTCAACCAATCTGTTTTTGTGTTTTTTTAGACTGCGAACTCAAACTTCCGTTTCGTAAATTTGATCCTGAGATGGTAGTTAAGTAATGCTATGTTTAGAGGTATACTTCGATGAAGAACTAAATTTGAAATTTGAACTTGAAATTTGCCCTACATACTGATATACCGTTAAAGTAATCAAGAGTTGTGGTGTATTTTGTATATACTATCTTATTTAAGTAGTGAGGCAACGTAGAATTATTGGGCAATCACCTAGGATGTAGAAATAGACTGTAATAAAGCGATATTTATGCTAAATAAATAAAATGCTTCGCGTCTTTGATTTAACATATTTAAACTTAATGAACCTTTTTTTTTTATTTCCCCCAAAATTGGGATGTAAAACCATCTAAATAAATTCATCAGTACTTATCCTATCGTATTTTTCAATACCGAAAACTAAATCGAAAAAATTATCATTGGTTTACGTGATTTCATTCATCGAAACTGTTAAAAAGACATGTTCCTTTTTCTTCCCTTTTTGTTATAGTTCCCAATTTTCTCATTTTATTCAACATGTTCTTCCTCGGTTTAATAACAATAACGATGAAGGATCATGACTCTATTGCGCCCATTTGACAAATATAAAACCCTTTAAAGTCTCTGAAATACTAGAAAAGTAGCTTACATTGAAAAGAAGACAATTTTCATTTTGTAATATCATTCACTTTTTTGGGGTTTAATATATCTCCTTCTGCGTCTGAAAGGCATCAAAAGAAAACATCGAGGTAGATTTCCTGATGCATATATTCGGTTCAAATAAACTGTTTCTCTTCTTTGTCTTTTTCTAATTTCCTGAATATTCCCGGAATCCGGTCGACAAAAGTCGGCAAACATCGTAGGCGGAAAGTTTCGGTTTTATGACGTTTCCATCATTTCGCAGAGACAAAGAACGGAACGAGTGAGTGTGCGTGTGGAAGAAAAAAATTCACGAACGTACGGTTTCCTGTGAAAGTAAGTGCGTCAATCTTTGCGCGCCGTACACATAAAAATCATGATTGCTTCGACTACTCCCCGTTCATTTCTAAATGCAGCATCATTACGCTTCGTATCCTGAGCTTTTGATTGGTCTAAACTCGTAGGCTACCAGTGAGATCCTCATGAAGGGAAAGTGGGGGATAGTATATCTGTTCAAATGAATGCAACATTTCTTTCCTTTTCTTGACACAGGTGCGGTAGAATAATAATCTGGGACATACGGACAGTGGCGGAATAGAGCACGCTTGGATTTTGGCGTCGCTTCGAGTGGTTGGACCGTGCCAGCTGTGCTTATCGCCCTTGTGTGGGGTTCCTTTTTTAAACCAAGATTTGCCGGCGCCGCACCCGATATCACCACCACCACCACTAGCATTCGAGAGCGGGGGACCGACGGGGGCGAAAGATGAGGCTTGAAAGGCTATGCAGCATCGTGGTGTTGGTGATTGCTGCCTGCTGTTTACTGGTAAGGGGTCAATCACCCTGTTGTCGGAGAGCTAAGGGGTGTTCGTTCCCCCCGGGCTGTCATTGCCCACTGAAGATGAGTTTTTGTGGGGATCCGTCCCGTGGACTACAGATCGTCGGTAAGAAGAGTGACACATCTTATACTGGAGGATACAGTACTACGAATCTACAGAAATACGACTACCATCCCGCCGATAGAGAATATGTAAAACATGACAGGTGAGAATAAAGTTGTAATTGTAATTTTGTTTAAAGTAGGGCATTTTAAAGTTTGGCTTACCTTTAATTATTTACATGGCAAATCGTAGGTTCATGTTTTGTTTTACTAAGAAGCCCGTACTAAAGTCAAAATACACCATCATTACAGAGGGAAAAGTTAGACCTTGGTCTAACTTCTTTGTTTAACTTGACTTTATAGACCGATCTGAAACACGCTCTTGCCTTTATTTTTGTAGAATACAGACCTAAGTGTCCAGGAGGATCTACGACAGCGTTTATGCATTGTGTGTTTGGTTCCAGTGACACATCTTGCACGTAACGTCGTCACTCCGCAATGGCGTTTTAAAATGTTTGACCAAATGATAGTTAGGATCAATCTGTTTCGGCGCTAAAAACTAAAAAATGTGTACATATTGTTCTGGCGGAGAAGCTCCTTAAAATCTTAGTATTACAACAGCATTAATTCATCTCTAAAATGGCCTTCAGGAAACGCATGCAATGTACTAAAAGGTTAACGTTAAAGGTACTATGTCCCATTTGCAGGCCAAAAAAATGAAAAGGTTAAATTCCAACTGCATTTGAAAGATAATTTTAATTTAGAACTTCCCTAAAAAAGTTGGGGGCTTGAAAATGTCTTCAAGTGGGAAAATAACGACTATTAGTTTTCAAATCGACTTTAGGGCTATAGAGCCCAAAAGTAATAGTCTTGATTTTCAGACAATTGTACCGAATGGTCATACGTTTTATGCTGCGCAAAGATTCAATCAGTTTAATCTTGGCCATCACAAGAAGTGGGTTATTGATGTAGACAAATGCTCATGTACCCTTTACAATTCTTTTCATGTATGTTATTACCAAAGAAGAAAAAAAGCCAGTCAGTCACTCAATAGTGTCTGACAGTGAAGTCTAGCAAGTAAACGGGTTTCCTTGCATAATTTGAATATGAGGACACTGCTAACGTTTAAATTTCACAGATAGGACATACATGACATATTCATAATTCCTGAAAAGTTCTACAGAATTCGAGGTTGGCTGCAAAAGGGACATAGTACCTTTAAAGGATGAAGTTTGAAAACATTTTCAACAAAATCTTGGAGTTATACAGCTCTCTTCGAATAAAGGGGAATTAGCACCTATTCACATGTTTGCAAAAGCAGTACACGTTTTAGTGGAAAGGGGTTAAGAATATAAAATATGTAGATGCACTTTTTTCAAAATGTATGAAGCTGTTTCACACATTTAGGATGTGACCTTTTCTCCAGGGACAACGTCTCAGGCCTTTTTTTCAAATAATGCAAAGGGTAGAGCTATGGTAAGGGCTTTATGTAGGGTAAGGTTAGATTCAGCTTAGGGTCGTGGTTTAAAGTCAGGAGTTCGGTTAAAAGGTGTTAAATGGTCGTCGTGGAGCAATTTTTGCCGGAATATGTTTATACAACACTATACTTGCTATCTAAATTTGACCATGCACGCTGTACAAACAGGTTTCTTTGAACAAAGTGAAAAAACGTAGTTGTCGGCGTATACTCCTGACACTGTCATGGTATTTGACCATGTAAGAAATGTCTACTGCTGTTTGAATTCAGTTACGGTCTATTATAAGAATGATGTATCTCTTTATAAATGCAGGATTTATATTTGATAAAATGCTGATCAACGGCTATTTTTTGTTCATGTTTGGAGGGTAACTGGCATTTTTTTTTTTTTTTTTTTTTTTTTTGGGGGGGGGGGGGGGGGTCACCTGGTAAAACTGACTATGGTTGCTATTCATGATATCAATTGATATCATGAAGATAGAATGCATATGGTGATTTATATTTTTAATGATTCCAGTTATGATCTTTTCATGATAAGACAAGCTGGACATAATCGAAAGGAATACTGGGCAACTTCAATAAATCTTCCCTGAAGCACATTTCCGACTCTGGTAAAAAAAAAGATTATATTCCTTCTCATTTACCTCCGTTTGTTTGTCTCCCTCTCAATTTTTGTATCCAGCAAAAGGCGGACAGCTCCCCCCCCCCCCCCTTTCCCTACGGCGTTTGAGCGTTTGGGGGCATCAACAAGTAGTGTTATAAGCATGATTAGACATCAAAATTTCGCCCAATTTATGCCTCAGGCTTAAGATATATCAACACTTTCTAGTAAAGCTTGTTTCATGGACTCCCAGTCCGTCGGATACCTTGGTATACAGGGCTGTCTAGGTTCACCACCTCCTTTGATTGTCAATCGCTGGAAACGCCACTCTTTCCTCCACTGTCCTCTCTCTCTCTCTCTCTCTCTCTCTTTTCCCAAAGAATATGTAAGAATATGAATAAACGTATAAAGGTGTACTATATAAGTCTTTATAGCTGAATGGCGTATCCAGAAATTGAATGACAGGGGTGCAGTAATCCCCTCAACAGGAGGGGGAGGGTGGAATTATACTTGAACAGCCGCGGATGTAAAAATCTTTCAAGTTGTATTGCTTTAGTGTATCCTGTGGGGGTAGCGGGTGGGGGTATTTGGAGACGCCACCCTTTACTACGGGATACACCTTTTCATATTGATTAATCATGTTCAGATGATGCTATGTTTACAAATACACAAACAAATGTCAATGGAACTTACTGAGTTAAAAACCAAAAATGGAGACGACCAAATTCATATCCAGCCCTGATATCCTGCTTTCTTCTGATTTCTCTTGTAATTTATTCTCAACAACCTTATTCTGACATTCTGGTATAATCTTAATTAACCACACATATTAAATTAAACTTTTGGTTTAATTACATCGCCTCCCCTCTCTATCCATATGACACGGAATTCAATTTTGTTACAACATAAAGATTCACTTTTAGCTTCAGGGCAATCTTAGAAATTGCCAGTGTGGTCGATTGTCGCATCAAATCCCCTCAACGACCAAATTTATAGCATTCTGTATGATGAAGAAGAAAGAGGAATGAACGAATTTCAAATTATGGATTCAGGCACCCGTGACGTCCCAAATACCCGGGACAATCACGGCACTCATTAACTAGGTCCCGCTGGAGGACGAATTCGATTTAGGATGGGCAAATCCCAAAACATAGCGCCATTATTATGGGCACCTGCAAGGGGGAATAACGGAGACGAAGCTTGCACTCGAAGAAGGAAACATACGCCATCAAATGAAAACAAGGCAACGTGTCGAAGTGGGAAGAGGAAGCTTTACTGTACTTCGTAAGCGTCCCTCTGAGAGCACAATAAATAGAATTTTGAAAATTGACAGAAAACTGTTGCCGTACAGGTCTAATCGCTTTACCAGAAGGCATATCCCTTCATAATTAGAATCGAATTGTTTTTAAGAGTACGCGCAAGAGCGAATCCATCTACTGTTGCACGAGTTCTACTTAAAAGTATATTCTAAAATAATTAAACGCAGTACCATGAAAGCTGCGCTTGATACAATCGTAATAAAACTTCGACAGCAACTATTATCAACCATTGATCCCGAGTTAATAGTTTCCGGTTTTTGCATTGGCTTGGAAGCCCCAAGAATCTGGCGTAAAAACCTTGCGTATCAAACAGGCGGCGTAATGATTTAAAAGTTTAAATCGTCTTCTTATTTTACAAACTGGATTTGCATGATGGGTGTCGTTCAGATCACTGCTCCGAACATATTTACATTGATTAGGTTCGAAACTTTTACGGCTTTGGTCTGATTGTTCCCCATTATATATATATATAGGTTCTGTCGTAATAGCCCATCGAAGCTAAATTAAACGACCTTTTTAATCCATCGGCAAAGCCCTTTATAACCTAATGAGAGCTGCAAAACGACCTCATAAAAAGAATTGTCGATGTTACTACAACTGATAATTAGAGATGTCACTTTCTCCTCGTTTCTACCTTTAAAAACTTGTTGCTAAATATTTCTTTATTCCATAAGAAAATCAATCACCTTTTCTTGCAAGCTGACTTCTGACATTAATTAACAATTATACTGCTAGATCATAATTCTAGTGCTAGTTACAGATGTATTTCTTCATATGTATTCAGTTTTTAGATGTACTTTTTAAAACAATTAAAAATGTACAGTAACCTGTTTCAAGGGAATTAGCGTTTTTATGATGATGTACTACTATTGCCTCCCTGTGGACGCCTTCATAATTCATTCTATCATTGCGCTTGTAAATATTTTTTGTTCTACTTTCTACAATAACTTAGCCTTTTGCTTTATAGATACCTTTAAAATAGAAAATATTACAACCGTTGACACGCCGAGAAAAAACTCTCAATATATTTGAGATAAAAACAAAACGTTTCAGCAAATAATCCAGTGTAAAATGTTCCACTTTATATTATTATAATTAGACAATAGAAATTACTACCGTCTTATTTTGTTCTCAGATTTATAGAACTCGGGAGTTGGGGAGTTATAAATGATGTTGTTACATTCATATGAAGGAGCAAATTAAGCTCAAGCGACAGACTATAATTTACCACTTTGACATTGTTTGTCAATCAAAATAAAATAACAAGGGAAGTGATGTATACTTCTTAAGAAACAAAAGAAAAAGTATTAATGTTTGGCCAGGACGTATCTAAAGCATCACTTGTAGATGACTATACTCCCTGAGCCGGATGTCCTTAACGCTGGAGAGGGTAACATACCCCTCTATTTTCAACGCTGTTAATCTTACAACATTGTTAAGGTTAGGGGGCTCAATTCCGCCGGATTCGGCTCTGCGGAGTCAAAGCTTGTTGGACGATGCTTGGAAGCTTTTACGCCTCTTTGAATCTTGAATTACTGTGATTGCATCGTGACTGGAAGTGGAAGAAAAGAGTTATTAGATGATGGAGTGGAGTTCTACTTGACGGGGCCTACGAAAGGGCAGATAGCAAACACCATAACATTAAAGGTAGTGGATAAGTCAGGAAATATATAAAATTGATTTTTACATTTTCCCCTTTCTCTAGAATGCGTTTTTAAACGCAGGTGAAAAAGAAAAAAATCTTAACGTCCAAAAAATAAAATTAATAATTTAAGAGAAGAATGGACAGATTAATGCATAATTCAATCCCTTCAGTGTAATATTACTCCATAATACAGAATATTTTGATAAGATAATTGAGGTTGACGCGAAATTCCTGTTTGTCCCATTTGAGGATTTGCCCTTAAAAAGAATAACCTTAGGCAATCCCCCTCCTCAATCGAAATGGATATTCTGTGCAGTAAACGTAGAAATTCAAAGAACGATGTGTGCATAGACATTATTCCTAGTGGCCAATAAACTTCATTATTAGGAAAATACATTAGACATAACGGTTATATCAATATTTGTTTGCATGAAAATGAAATTGGTCATATTGTGATGAAATGTTTGCAGGAAAAAACCATTCGTGTCCGATATTTTTTTAAAGTTCGAATTGGGGTCAAAGTGATGTAAGAAAATTTACTCTTGGTTTATTCCCTTCCTTTCTGTGAACGTTTCACATGCGAATTCGGAGATAGAGTTCCACACTTCGTTTTTCATAGACATACTAGTATATCGCCTGATAGTTTTTGTTCCTGTTGTCCAAAACAATTCACATTTTCATGTTTTTTTTTTAATTCTTAGTTTCGTCACTCTTATAAAGTGTGTTGATCATTCTATCAACCACATCCCAAATTCGTTATGCTCCCTTTGAAAATGTGAAATTTCAAGTCATAGGATGAATCAATATCAACCCATTTGCAAAGCGAGAATAGAATCCATTCATAATTTGATGTTCCTTTCATATTTGTACCCTGACGCTTTATCGAATTGTCTTTGATACCCCCTAGAGAATCATTCTAGGCTCAGCTACATGATGATAAATGATGGAATGTGGGCTTAATCTAGCCTGAAGCATTAATCAATTCATTCTCGAGTCTGCCCGATCTGAAATATTATGCCTAATGGATATAGCCTGTAAGAAAATCGATGTTATTATTTGTGTTGACACATTATTTCACAGCGCGTCGATATTGCGTTTGGAATAGGATTAATATACAGTAGGTCTTTTTCGTGGATTTCATGTAACACATTCTGAGGACTAAACATCACAGAGATTCTAGCGTTGTGAAAAACAAAGATCATAAATTACTTCAAAATGTATTTAAATACTTTCTTTTTTCAAATATTATTTTCTGTCCTACAATAGTTGGCTTATGGCAGTTCTCAGTTATTTATTTTCGCTTCTATCTCATAAACATTATTCAAGCGTTAGAGTCTCAAATTTTCCCACAAATTGAGTATGAACACATAAGTGGAACGGCGTATTACATGTATATTAATAATAAGCCAAGTGCGTTCCCACAACACCAGAAAATTTGTGCAAAGTCTCTATTTAAATGTTGCATTGTACAAAGCATGGTGGCCATATTTCCATTTTAGATTAAAGGAAATATGGCCTTGTTTCTCAGTTTACTTGATTCTACTTGAACGAGTTTGAACAGTTCAAACGGACCTGCTAACGGTCGGCGATCGGTTCGACCATTGCTTCTGGATGTTTGTTCAAATGATTAAGTTATACGATGAAACTTTTTGTTTCTACAGGGGCGTATAGATATAGGTTATCTTTACGATAACGTTATTTCGATAGGCAATTACCAAAGATTCTTTCTCAGTTGTTTTGTAATTTTGCTCATTATTCCGCCTGCGTTCACTCTTGACAGATTGGAAATATTTTTCCCTGATAGCCCACCAAATGTTTGCGCAGCAATTTTTTTTTTTTTTTTTTTTTAGCAATCTCCCTTAGTAAATTAAGATGTTTTAGAAAATAGCTTCTTACAAAAACATCATCTTTTCAGACCACGCAATTTCAATGTGGTTATAAGGTTGATGATTGAAAAATGTCTATATCTGATAGACCGCCTGATGTTTGTGCAGCAATGGCTGAGGGCGTTCACACAAATGCCCTCGATCTAATAAGATTATTAGAAAATCATTATAAAATTCTTCCTTGTAAAACAATGATCTCAAGAAAACAATAAAATGTACCGGGGCGATGTGGCCGATAATAAGGTATATAATTGCTGAGACCCCTCCAACCCAAAAAGAAAAGAAATAATAAAGGAAAGAAAATCATAAACGGTGTTTAGCTTTTGAACATTGTTATTGTATGCGATTATGAGTGGTTAAAACGAATACTGCATACTGACCCAATAGCAGCTAAGATCGCAGAGAATAACATATCGACTCGAAGTTGACGGCATATTACTATATCATTGCTGCGCTAGTATATGCTACCAAAGCATTTACGGTGGCCTTCAAAAATCTAGGTCATAACATGATGTCTGAGACCTTTTTTGTCATCGACTACTCCAAAGTCACCCAAGAAAGAATAATGGATCGAGGATCGGATCAATATTGATTGTCTAGGACATTTTTGAAGTTGCAATTGGTATTCGATAAATGTCATCTCCGAGTATCGATTTTCCTTAAAAAATACAATAAGTTACCTTGACATCTTTGTAAAACCATAGTTTGTAATAAAATTTGTTATTACATGGATTTGTTAAAGTGTTATTTAACGCATGATACTTACCAATTAGTTACCTTGACATCTCTTCAGAAAGTAATGTGCCGTTTGTAAAACTATTGTTTGTAATAAAAAAAAATGTATTACATGGATTTGTTAAAGGCAGGCTTTACTACTTCAACTAGAAGGAATTAGACCACCCAGCGAGCCAGCGAGGTCACTGTGACAGGTGGCTTTCTCATTAACTCAGCTCTCATCTAACATAAGTAAAAGAGGATCATGGGGGACCAACAGGCACCGATTGGGGGAGTTTTCTATATAGAGGGAGCAAGTAGCTACAAGTAGGACAGTTTGCCTTTAAAGCATTATGAAACGCATGATACTTACCAATGTTTCCGCTTTGAAAGGAAAGGTTTCCTTCATATGAAAACTTTTACAAAAGATACAACCTACAGGTGTTGGTACAAAACATTAATGGTCTTGTTACAATGCATTTATGCTGATGATATGGAAAACAAGTAATAAGAATTAAACAGAGGAAATAAATAGTGAAGAGCCTTTAATGACATGAAGAGTATTGAAATCTGTAAATGAGACATGAATAATAACTATCATTGAATATCAAACTTCAAAGGTCGGCTGTTGGCAGCCATGATATGACGTGTCTTGTAATGGAATCCATGTCGTTCTCATATTTGTTACTTAAAGTGTAAATTGACCGTTCTTTTTGCTGACTAGAACAGAAAATATTCCGAACCAAAACAAATAATATAACTATATATAATGCAAATCATTTTCTAATGATGTTAAGCTGTTTGTATTGTACGTTTGTAATTCTTTTTTTTTACTCCTTGTCTTTTACCCTCGAGTGTTCAAAGCTAGTTAGTTTTTCTTTTACATATATTCTCCACATTGGAAGATCAATAATTATGATTATGCAATTATTCACTATCCAATTTTTCGATATATTTAGCTTGAAATTGAAACAAAATTGAATCTGGCTTTAGCCAGGAGGCAAATGTGGGAAAGAACAGCTTATATTTATACAAGTATTTCTAAATATGTTATTGGTGCAGTGACAGAATGTCGTTTCACTAGTTCTACGATCATGAAATTAGAATCAATATATCATTCAATTAATGGAGCTATTTCCTCTTCCACATAATAATTGGTTTTGATGAGCTTCGTGGAACGAATGTCATGTGCGTGTGTGTGTGTGTGTGTGTGTGTGTTTGTGGATGAAAGAGGATGCGAGCGGGTGAGTTTGTGGGTGTGCATAAAATGTCATGATGTTCGCTTAGATATTCCCTTGTTCCGACTGGTGCCATTTGTTCTGCAATTGACGGTTGATGATGTGAACATCGGGTAAGGAAACATCATGATATTGACACAGTGCATGGTATTCAGGACTTTATGTGCAGACTGTTTATGTAAAAGGTTGCTCTTCCTTGTCGTTTCAATATACATGACGAAATGAGTCACGTCTAGGTTCATTTAAGCTTAGCGAAATGAGGAACACGTATTCCAAAAAGGGGTAAACAGGGTCTCCCCCACAGTAATTGACTCTAAACTCGAGAATTGGTTGTACTTAAAGATCAGTTATCTGGTAGTTATGACCAGTGACCGCGAAAATTATACGCCTGGGCTGAGGACCGGTCCAATTGAACAACGCTGTGTGGGCGAACGAGCTAGAGCTGATATGCTGTCTTCCGATATCCTCTGTCATTATTGGGGTGAAATAGGAATAGGGGATGACGGATGCGACTGAGCGACGTAGTCTTGTGCAGTGTCTGACCTGGTACGGAATGTTTGACTTGTTTCTGTAAAAGTGCAGATAAAACGAAAATTGAAAAGGACATAGCTTTACATGTTTCTCAATACTCGCAGGAAATCTCTGTTTGTCATTCGTGGCGTAGGTCTATGAGGTAAAGGAGCATGCTCCTCATCCTAAGGGGGGGGGGGGGATATATACTGAATAGTTGACTGACAACATGTCTCACTGATGTCTAGATCAAGAGGCGACACGTAAACTTTACATTAAGTATAAAATGCGAATAGTTTCAGCAATAAAAACCTGGGCTGGATGGCCACTCTTGGCTGTGCCATTATTCTGAGGCTGATCTACCGAAAGGTCCATAGGAGATGACTTTCTTGGCAAAGGAAGCTAGCAAATTAAGAGCCGAGGTTTTGATTCGAATTAGACCATCTATCTGTAGTTTTTCAGCGTAGGATTGATTAAACCCGGCACCTCTCCCCCTCTTCCACGTCAACTGTTCCATTTCCACTGTTTTCGACGAAAACACCGCGCTCATGGTAGCAAAGGTTCGGACTTCACAAAATCATAACTCTATCCTTATTGCTTCAAAGAAGTTTGGGTGGAAGTTATCAAAGAAAGTCGATTTCAAGCTTAAGTCCGACAAGAAGGAGGAAATGCGAGATATTTTCATTTCTTCGTGAGTAACAGTAGTCACAGGAAGTCTTACGACACAAAAGAGATCTAGGCCACCGCTAGATCTATCGCACGATAGCATTACCAATCCATATGCAAGACCATATGATGTTTTCATTTGTATAATATCCCTTCGACATGAAGTACAATATACGATGTATAAGTTCGCTCTAAATTTGAACGCAATCGAATGTTACAAGGCGGGTACAGTTGCAACTCCGAGAAATTGATTTTTCTACCGTCTCTAATTTCTCGTCTGCGGGTAATCGCTTGTAATCTCAAAATAGCTGTATCCTACATTCCCTTCCCAAATTGTCCTTGCGGAATATGAAATGCACAATCTATTCTTGTATTTCTTGTTGTTTGATATCAATTACATTGATTGTACAAGTACATGTTCATCCGCTCGTTTCGACTATATGTCCTATCAAAAAAGCTTTTGCCTTTTCCCTGTCATTTTTTTCGCATTTGTAACTAATGCATTGCACTCGAAGTAGCAATCTACCTCCAGGAAATTTTGCAGTAACATGAATAATTCATTTAAAACAGATCGAATAATGAGATTCTACTCTACTGATTATCGCATATTGCCCATAATTCCTCTGTCAAAATTACTTCTTCGAAACCGACAATGGAATGTGACTGAGATTCATCAGTCTTGAGACATGTCTCTGATCAGTCGGAGGGGAATGTATAAACCACCATCTGTCTCGTTCAAACAAACGCCCAAGGCCCATATCTGTAATGCGATGATGCTTTCCAAGGACACAACGACACCATAATTCTTGTAGACATTATAAACCAAATACCACGATGGCGTGTTCCTCTACTGCGTTGCGATTTTCTAATATCTTCATATTTTATAAAATATTTGCGTTACTCAACAGGCATGGTTTTAGATTACCTATTAAAAGTTTGAAGCTTGTATAGGTCTTTGTGCTCTCGATCTTTTGTTGCGATACGCAAACAAGCATAATGAATAACAGAAACAGAAACCTAAGGTGATATTAAAATACCACACCGAAGATACTCACAAGGTTATTGTGAAAGGTATTGAAATTGATATTCACCGTAGCTAATAATTCCCATGGTAAAAAGAGTAAACACAACACTCTCTATACTGGAATACAAAGCTGTTTTTCAAGAAAAATTGTGAATATTGAATTGCATAGAAGGTGCCCGTCTTTTCGAATATGACGCCAAAAAGATATGTCTGTGTAACACTTTTTTTTCAAATTGATTTAAAGTAAAATATAGACTGTAGGCCCATGTGCAAATAGTAAAAGGTCTTCCAGAAAAAAACAAGATGTCGTCTCTGTCACACAGGTTTTGAAATTGCTAATCATTCAAACGTAAATTTAGACATAATTTGTACATTATTAAAATCCTTTCTCCACATTAAGACGGTGATGCTTTCGTTTAATTGCAGGATAACGTGACATTAATTGTCGATATCAATTGTTTTTGGACAAAATAAAAACAGAGAGAGAGAGAGAGAAGGAGAAAAGTATGTGTGTAAAGAATGTCTAAGATATATAAAGGCGGTGATTTCGTCCCTAGATGTATCTCTACATATGTCAAGTCTTTAGGAAAATTCCTAGTTGCATGATCCTCCATGTGGAAAGGAATGTATTAACGAACATGATGTACAATCGTTATCACCATTTATCTAGATCTCTTTAAATTTCAAAAATTAAGGGATTTTGTTTTTAAAGTTTGTGACCACTAATTGACTTAAAGATAATCTCATAATATCGATAAAAGTACGGTATTTCAAATAATGTGCGGCTTTTTAAAAAAAAAAGCAGAGGGGATTTCGTGTGCGTTGATTTGAGAGCGAATGCGTAATGCGGGTTTGCGTGACTGTTATGGTGGGTTGGAGTGTGTGGGTGTGAGTGGGTGTGAAAACTGTGAATGCACGCGCAGTCGTGAAGCCATGGTTAACATGTCTACAAACTTATATTTGATCAAAATAGGTGATATGGTTTCATCATTTTGAATAATGTTGGTGACCGAGTAAGGCATTGAGAGTAAGGCAAGAGATGTTTTTAGTTGTTAGGTTCATTTTCCCCAAAGGTTTGATGTTCACGCACGGAATAGGGAATTCCTAGTACGTATGAAAAAGATGAATAAGAGAAAACGACCTGTTTCTTGTTCAAGGCTACTACAATTAACCCACAATTTGGAGATTGAGCTCCATCGTTGAAAAGTGAATCAATTTATGAAAAGGTAGATGAATATATCTGTGTCACAACGATGAGACAAACAAGAAATCGTGTGTTCCACGTCAAGACTCTAACGATGTATCGTTCATGGTTGTATCGGTTCGTTCAGTTTCACTCCACTTTAATTGTTTTTACATGTACAAAGATTATTTGCATTTATGTTTGTTTTTTAACGATTTAACATTATTTCGAGATTATAAAACCAAATATAAAGGGGAAATAATAATCATAAAATGTTGCAACTTCAGGGTTCGAAAATCAAAACAACGCTTGCAAAAATAGTTCATGATTGTAGAATCGTACCAATAAAAGGATGCGATAGGAAAGATGTCAGTTTATTTTAGGTTATCGCGATTTCTGTCCTGAACAGACACCGTGACGGCTTTAATAGGCATTCCAAAAATTACTCGTCATTCGTTTAGGCCCTGTTATTCAAGGCTTCTTCAAGTCAAGGTGGCTAAAATATATGCTACAGATCCACAGGGTCAAGTTTGTTCTGGGTGGCCGGTGTAATTTCTTCATTAATTAAGAACACCAACTGTTCCACCGCTCATGTGTAAAGACATGGTCAATTAAGATACACATTGTTTCCACTGACAGGATAGTCATGGTAAAGAACGTTTACCACGGCCGTGTCCTTTTTTAAGCTTCAATCAATATGTTACTGAATGGGCCTTGAGACACTTAGGTTTTGCACCAAATTGCGCCTTGGCTGGCGCGTAATCATGACAGTGGGGAAGTTGTTTTAACAATATAGGCGAGGACTCAAGGCGCCTTCAATCAATCTTTCTTTCGTAAAGATACAACGTTAATGAGATAAAGTATATCCACTGACATTTTGAGGCTCCCAAGTTCATTCAGGTCCACTTCGCCTATCTCGTGATAGTCTTGATTGTGTAAAACTCTGTTCATATGTTGTTGAATCTGGCTGAATCTGATTGATGAGCTAACCCTAGTAGTACTAGTAATAGGTATAAAAACGGTAGGAGAAGTTTTTAGAAAAAACACAGTGTTGCTACGAGTTTCTTTCAATGGGTTTTGTGCATTGTGGCCACTTGAGAGATGGTCCTTGAAGATAAAATGGTTATCAGCAGAAGGCTTGGACATGAGATTCATAATCTACTATTTGGATCAATTCCATTTCAAGGACGACGGTCCCATAATCGTTGCCTGACATTACTCCTCGTAAATTCATCAAGGCTTGATTAATGTTTAAGCATATTATAATCATTAAACTTCGATCCCATGATATGTCTTCTTTGCAATCAGTCGAAATCTTAATAACTTAATGTTTACTATTTCCTTCGCGTTCTCCTCAACTACTCCTGTTCCTCAGTCCTGAAAGATGGTCCTTGAAGATATAATGGTTATCAGCAGAATGTTTGGAAAAGAAGTACATTATCTTCCTTGTGGAGTAAAATTATTTCAAGGATGACGTTCCCACTAATCACTGCCTGACATTACTCCTCGTTAATTCCGTAAGGATTTAATAATGTTTTAAGCCTATCAGAATAATCAAACTTTGATCACATGATATGTCTTCTTAAAATTAAGTCGAGATCATCATAACCTCATGTATTACTATCCCCTTCGAGTTATTTCCATCTGTTCCAGTTTGTGAGCCTCTCTCTATCTCTCCCTCTCTCACTAAATAATGTACCGTATATGTCGACTTTGGTGATCTTGTTGTTCCACCACTCTCTGTATCTAACCTTCAAATTGAACTCAATTCTCTGGTCTTTCACCCCTCTGTCTCCTCCAATTTTTTTGTACAGTCTACCTTCCTGATCCATACTCTTCTTCCATACTTAGTCCTCTTGGCTCTTTTCAAAAGTACCAACATAGAAAGCAAAGTACAGCGTTGCATGAGGGAATTCGTAGATTCTCTTTCTTTCGTAACAGTCCGTGTTTCACAACCCAATGACGTGGATAAAAAAATGTTTTCATTTGCCATTTTTGGCATGCCCTTGGTTTGTTATTTTTAATCTCAAGGGCTAACGTTACTATTAAAATTCATGGCCTATTATATAGGAGACTTGGCAGAATTAATAAAGGCATCTGTCTGTAGTGGGTAACCATAAAGTAGGGAAATCAACACCGGGTCCTATACTTACGAATGACTTTTTTAAAATGAAAAATAAAAACGTAAGTTATCCTCCCATCAAAACTGTAATGAAGATAATGTAATCACTCCTCCCCCCTGTTATTATGATTAAATTCATTTGCTGATTTCCTAAAGATGAATTATTAAAAGGCATCGATAAGAAGGACAATGTGATGGTGGAATCAAATTGTGTTTACTACTATTTTTGTACGGTCTTGCCGAGTAGGTTATCAAAATAATCATCTATGGCTAAGCATGCAGCAGAGAGATATGATAATTAAACTTTTTAGTTTCAATATGTAAACTAATTAATATGTCCCGAGCCATTATCAAATATTTATCCTTCCATTGAAGGTTTGTTCTATATTATTGGAGCTTTTCACGATGAGATATTGTATAGAAATTATTAGGCCTCGAAATTACGACTGACCGACTATGCTATTGTGCGCGTTTGAAGAGGGATTGTCGCATTAATATGACAAATTTCCCATCGTGACGAGCACCGGTAATGGAAATTGGCGCTTCGAGTGGCTTGAGGTAGAAGACCACTTTGGGCAATAGAAGAAGAACTGATTCACAAGTTTGGAAGGGAGGTCTTCTGCCCTCCATGCACCTTAATCTTTAAATGTGCATAATTGTGGGGAATGAGGACCTTAGGGGGAGGCTGCATGCACCCTCACCCAACATTCTTTAGAAATGGGTCACATACTATTCTCGAAAGTAACTTTCACCTCATATTTGATGGTCTAGTTGTACTTTGTTATTATCACACTTACTGTCCCATTAACAACATTCATTGATGAAATTACAACCACCACGTCATTATTATCACATCGTCATGAATTTACAATATACTGGAAGAAAAAAAATCGTCAATTAGAAATTATGCCCTTTTTGCACAAGTAGGCATGCCATTCAAAAGCGCGTGTATTGCCGTAAGATCTTATTCTTTCTACCCGCGTTCATATTAGAGGCAATAAAGATGCAATGTACATACTTATATATACTTTTATGACAGCTGTTTATGGTTTGGATTGGAAAGGAATAGCCTGAGTGCCATAATTGATTAACGTTTTTATATCAAATTCAAACAAACCCCGTACTAATGGAGAATAATTTCCTTTGATAAAAGGCAACTATCATATGCGGCCATCTCATTCTCAATTGCTCCTTTTTGGTGTAAATGTTTAATTTACTCGATAATATCAAAACTATTTCTTGCTAAAAGTACTTCTGATTGATAACAGTATTACCCTCATTACAAGCGTATCCAACAACTGACGAGGAAGACGTGTTAAAACATATCAGAAATCAACAAATCAATTAAAAGTATGACATCTTCATTCTCATTTTTGAATGCGAGTGCATTACCCTGAATGTTGGACAATGACATATCATATCACACTTATTGAACCATCGATCGTGATGAATAGAGATTTGATGTCACTTTATTGGGTATGTGTACTTGGTGTGTGTGGCATTTCAAGTTTTTTTTTTTTTTTTTTTACTCCTGGCTGTTTCCTTTCTTTCCCTTCTCCGTCTGTTCTTTTCTTTCGTTATTATATTCATTTTGTATCGTTTTATAAAAGCGGGCCCTACACAAGCCTATGTTTATTACAATTCGTGCATTCCTCATTATGTTTATACGCTCTTGAACATTAGTTTTGTCATTAATTATGCATTTTTATTTCTTTCATTTATTTGTTGGTATTACCACAAAACAGAAAAGGAAGAAAGTAAGAGTTATTTTGAAAGAAGATAACTTTTTTAGGTGGAGAGTTCCGGGGCTGGTTTTCGGAGACTAGATATGATGAGCGTGGGACATGCTCTGACCATGATGTACCCGCTGACCGTGCGCTGCTGATCTAATAAATTGATGGGATATTTTTACAAGATGATATAAAAATGTCAGAGCCACTTACCATCATCTAACGGCTAGAGTGATTGATGGCCTATTGACACTGCTCTAAATGCGCTTCAAGCTCAAGGGCGAAGACGGAAAATTGGAATATTAATGTATCAATAGCATACTAACCCTAGCTATTAGCGGGAATATGGCTGAATCAATTTAACACGTGGTTATATAAACCTGTAGTAAAGCTTTCAGAAAGTATATATTTTGGTATCTCTAACAAATGTACTTTAATGAATGAAAATAGCGAGAATATATAAGCTTAAGCTCTATTTTTTCTAGATAAAAGAAAGAAAGAAAGAATATGCATATTACGGATAATTTTGAGCAAAGTGTCCGTACGGCGTATGTCTTTCTTCCATTTGTTACATTCAACAATGAAAAATATCTTGATATCACTATATGATAATGTGCGGGATACCAACAACAACAAATTTAGTAAATGGTATTCTCAAAAGATCGTTATTTTTGAATGGATTAATACGATAAGTGTCATACTTCTTATCAGACGGACACGCAGCACAGAATCGACTCAATGGCTGATATATTTTTTCTCGAGAAGTACTGTTAGATTCACTTTTATGATATTAAAGATAGAGACAAAATGCTGATGTTGACCAAGCTCATATATGAAAAATATATCTTATAATTAATTACGAAGAGAATCGGTTTACATCAAGGGAAAGAGCGGTTCTTTATCAGAAAATAACCCGCAAGTTCACTTTCGTCCTTTTTGGATGTCCTTTTCCGATGAGAGTACTCTTTTGCCCTTTGCGTGCGAGTCCTTAACCACAAAGCTCTTATACATTATTAAACTCTAATGCTTGGATTGACGTTTTTAATCAACTTTATTGATTTTTATTTATTCGGATTATGCCTGAATAACGCCAGATTATGATAAGCGCTCCCGAATAGTGTCAATCATAGCTGCACGATCGCCCCAGTAAAAATTGTTATTATTTCCATAATCACAATAGTTATTTCGCTTTTTCCTATTTGAATATTATGGATAGATATCCCTTATTACTTTTATAGAAGTGCGATTCTATCAATTTACCTCATAGTAAGCATACAATTGAATGTTTAACCAGATAACATTTACAGTGTCGTGGTTTTATTAACCTTGCTTTGAAAGACACATTCCAAAGAAAAACTGACAAGTAAAACATTTGTGAAACGTCAAACCCTTTACACTGAACGTTGGCAATCACAACTCTGCCATACACAATTGCTATTACCCAGCACTGGTGACGAAAAGCTCCCGCATCATCCCCGAACGGTTTTCTTTCCTCCCATTTCATCAGTTTTCTTGTCATTTTCTGTGTTCAGCGTGTTTTAGTGCAGTTTCGTTACGCGGAGGGAATCGATCGATATTTGAAAGACATCGCAAGTCATTTTTTCTTCTATCGTCGTCTGCTCAGCACGCAACGTGTCACGTCATCAGGGTTTTCTTCTGATTCTTTCCAAAGCGGCACTAAACGAGCAATCTCTCTTGGATTCCACCGGTGTCCTATTAAATTGGCTGGCGACGTTGAACCCATTTACTTCAATTTGCAGCCATCAATAATCGGAAGAGTCGCTTTATTAGGCATTGGCGACCCCCTTAATTCGGCACATTCCCTTCTCGTAATCTCCAGGACACGATCCGGCTAAGTCGGGAATATATCAACGGGTATGTCAGGCTCCGTGTCCTAGAAAAAAAAAACCTTCGTAAGCTTTAGGTAATAGGCAAAGTACTGTGGATATTTAATAAGCATGTTAAAAAGGAGGCTCATTTGATTTGGGATGTTGTTGCCAATTTTGGATAAAGTTTCAAATTGTATGTTAGTTACATTTGCAGTGCTTAATTTTACGCTTAAGCGCTCGATATGTAAGTATTACTAGATTCAGTTTTTTTTTAACTATACAAACACGTACGGTGCATGCTCCCCACACCCCTAGGGAGTCGATGTCACTACTTTCTAACAAAATTTAGAATATATATATTTGTTTTTTATTATTCGTTCTTTAAACAGTCCCTTTAATTACGTCACGCATATTTGTTCCGAGCTTGACGCGAATTGACATGTATTTCGCGGAATAATAACAGATTTAATAGGACGTTATGGCGTCAACAAGCATTGTCCAACAAAAGGGTTTTAATGCATAACTCCTTAGTCTAACAAAATGAGCACGACCTGCAAAATAAAGCGAATTCATGAGGGAGAATCCATCGCCCTTACTACCTCCTGCGGAGAAGAGGGAGGGGCTTTTGATGGATGGAAGTGAGTGGTGATGATTCCGTTACATCTCCCGCGCTTTTTCCTTATTCCCAGATGGTTTGCGCGCCAAAAGTGTTTAGTTTCGCTGACGGCGCGCCGAGAGGGGAATTGGTAAGTACGGAAACATTTTGCTTCCTGGAAATCACACACACACACACACAAAAACACCTGATGTTTAAAGAGACTAAATATGTAGGCATGTCCTTGCATGAATGAGAAAGACTTTCAAGTTTTACCATGGACCTACTGGTTTTACAGTGGCATAGTGATGGACCAAGATGATTGACTGTAGTCGCGACATCGCAGCATAGACTTTGCAATATATTTTGTAAATCTAGTAAGCGTTGTTGAACTACGAATAGCATCCGACGACCCATCCCATTCTGTCTTAAATAGTAAAGCTCGAGAGAAGGTAGAATTTGCATTTTAACAACCGAAATACAATGACATTCTTAGACATTAAGATATTAACGAAAATATTTTGGAGAACTTACTTTGCCAATATTACTTTTGGGAAGTCATTAGTGCATCAGTCAACACGCTGTTTAATTTACTTCAACTTCTACTTATTTAATTCAACTAAGTAATTTCATTTGGTTTCATCTGGACAGCTGTTTGATTGAAATGGGTTTGTTTTTTGGTGAGGAGCAAGAGATCAAATTTACCTTAGTACAATTGGTAGAAATATATATAATTTTATTTAACGTACATATATATAGTAAACTAAATTATTCATACCCCTCGTAAATTTGATGATTTTTGTGTTTTTCGTAACCCAACGATGAAAGGTGGGCTGGTTGAATTACGGCCTTTGTCGAATATTTTTAGATGTAAGCTTTAATCTGTCACATTCTTAAAAAACGTAAGTACGGAAAAGACAATTTTCACATACTGAACAAATTATAAAACTTGGTAAGGTTGCGAATAATTTAGAACTTGACTGTATATACTCATGCTAATATTTCAGGCTTTTTTCTATGGTTAACGTATGTACATAGCTTAGGCTTTCAATGGATTTTAATGTTTCATTAAATGGTCTTATTATCCGTTTCCTACTTTCTCTTACTTGTTTGTGACAGAAACAATCTAATATAACTCTCTGTGAAATATTATACCATACGTATTAAAAGCATACATTAAATAAATTGTGTGGTGACGCTAACACGCCAGACAGTTCCTTTCAATCATGTTATAATAGAAATAAGGAAAATCAATCCAAATATGGTTTGCAATAAGATTTTACCGATAAAACCACGAGCACCGCAATGCCAGATCATGTATTTACTTGCGGCGTTAGGATAAAAAAAAAAGATGAAGTTCATAATTTTTGAAAGCTTTAGTGCAGTTGAATAACGATTTTTAACATTTCAGATAACCATAATTATTTTTCACCGATTTCTGAATATTTTTTTTTTTTTTTTAAATTACGATGTGGTGGGAAATTCTAGAGTAACGTGAAAAATGCATTACTAGTTTCTGAATATTATTCTTGATTAAGGAGTTACTATTACTATTAAAGATAGCGGAGAAATGAAAGCAATTTGTTATAACCCCTGCAACTTTATACAGCCCCAGAATGTATTAGTTTGCTGATTTTGTCGATAGCTCCCGTTTAGACAAAATAGTCCATGTTCATCCCTCGCCTTGCGTTTCATTTGTTGTCTCGATATGTCCTCATTTCCTCTTGCTTTGTGGAATTGTCACACCGTGACACCCACGCTTTTTGTACTCGACTAAAACTTGATGTTGTGTCCGTAGGCGCGCCTTGTATCATCGATAGGCCCTCGTGAGGTTCACAAAAGGACAAGTGCTTGGCTTGGCACTGGCGTATTGGAAGGAGGGGCAGAGAAGACAATTTACCCCTCTCGACCGATGTCCGACAGAAAAGAGAAAATGAAGCCCTCTCTTTATGCTTATAGATAACAGGTTAGAACATTATTTGTCAGTCAAGACGTACAGAGAAATGCACGAATTTCAAACATTTTCTTCTCAAGATGTTTGTTTTAGAAGACACCCCTACCACCTTGGTAACGCAAGTCAAGGCCCCCAAAAGTGTATATCTTACTCAATCACAGTAGGTCCCGAGATGAGACGTTTCGCCCTTCGTGAGGACGTGGTCTGGATACACCATTTTGGCTTGATGAGTACAGCATCGGTTATTGCCTGCCAAAGGCTATTCTGTTGCTAAAAAGGGTATAAATCGGATGAAACCCAAATCAAGCCAGAGACAACGCGGTGTACATGCCTGTTGATGCTTCCTAACATTTCTTTAGTTTTGTAAAGATTTGCTGTAAGATTATTCCTTTACTCTCTTTCATGCTATTGACCAATTCTGATTAGGATGTTTTTTTTTTCTGGGGGTGGGGTTTCTGGATAAACGGAAAAAAACCTTAGATTTGTCTTGACTTTAAAAAAAATAATTGCAGTCCTTCTACCGCAAATAATTTCATAAAGTTTAATGAAATATGACACTTTATCCAATCTTATTTTTTTATGTATATTTGCTTTTTTATGATTCATTGTTTGAAAGCACTTTTTATTATTTATGTTCGTTATGTTATTTTACCGAAAATTGTGTATACATGTATTTATTTGGAACGCAAAAGAAAATAAATCAAAATCAAAATCAAATTCAATAGATTTCATGGGATCATGGAACAATCTTTAAAATGCTTTTATTCAGATCGTTTAATTCCAAATATCACATGTACAAAGATAGACTGAGTATCACTTTTTTACTTTTGCATCCGGTCTTATAGACAAATTATCAATAGTTTCCATGTCAGCATGTCATAATTTTTGTTTTAACGCTTTTATTAACACCGTGTAACCTACATCCAATATACAGGCTCATTAAAAACACCTGCCTAAATGTACTAGCAGATGGCAGTCGTATGACGTCTTCAACTTGTCTGTTTGTTTGTGGAAATATGACTGAAAAAGACGGTAACAAAACAACATTTGGTCGCTCAGCGGTAGGTCATCAACAAACAATGCAACGACCCTACCCTTAACTTTGAAAATGGAAATTAAATAACATCTGGTCGATGTATGGTCAATAAATGTTTAAAAGCTCTAATTAGTTTAGCTCATCAATTATATTTGCTTCGGTACTTCCATGGAGTGCGGAGCAAGCCCCCATGCCGGGCCGTGGAGCTGGTCGAATACGCCACTACAGTTTGAAATAATACTTTGAAATAAAAAATACTGTTGCATACAGAAAATATTTCAAAAACCCCAAAAACAAAATGGGTACTCGAATCTTGCGGGATGTCTGATCTAAGGTTGTATGAACGCGGTTTTATCACAAGTATAATAATATATATTTTTTCATTTGGAAGCGGGTCACTGCTATTAAAGTCATTGGGTAAATTCACGTCATGATAATCTGTTTAGATTTAAAACCAAATAAAAATTGACATAATGTTGAAGAACTTCCGTTACCTGTTTCATATTTGTTTATAGCACTTTAATGCGTCACTGGGAACGGCAAGAAAGAAAAAAAAATCGCCTAATTTGTTTATTTGTTTGTTTGTTCTTATACGATAAAAAAACAATCACAATCATTCAATGACAAACAATGGTGAATTCCCGAAGCTGATTGTTTTTCCTCAAAAAATTATTTATACAAGGCGTTATTTTAAGGACTACATACATGTACATGGTGCTTCCATAAACTTATATACGTTTCTAGCTCTTGCACCATCCACACCTCAAACATTCATTATTACAGCTCATGTAAAACGTACAACTATAAAACACAATCTATTTAGCACTAAAAGAAGCTATTTTTACGTAATAAATTCGGAAAATTCAGGGGAAAACAAAAGGCGTAATCGGAGCTAAGGTACTGTCAAAAATCAGGCGAGAGAAATCCTAGCATATCTTGTCTTATCGTCAATCTCAGCCTAAAGTCCGCTCAGCGACGCAGGCCACATCATTCTATTTCCATTTTCTCAAGCACACGGCAATCAAGATGTTAAAGGCCATTGTCAAAAAATATTAAGTAATTTCCTCTAAATCTGCGATAATTTAAAATAAGCAACTTGCATATTCATAGTTATGAAAAAGCTCAAACATTTCGCCAAAGTCATATTTAATGAATGAAATTTAAAGTTGAATGGACAGCATTTTTTCAAACGATATATCTTTTTGAGAATTAAGAAATATTACATGCATTGTCTCAATTGGCAACATATAACAAAACAAAAAACATATTAACGCTATGGCAGACGAGAAGGCTCTTCCCGAACATATGTGTCAGAATTTCTAGCTAGCATAGCATTTTTTCTAGTTTGCTTCACCTTATTATGCATCGGTAAATACAAGATTTTGTTATGCAAAACTAAAGCAAATGAGGGCGGGCCTTTAAAGGCAGGCTTTACTACTTCATCTAGAAGGGATTAGGCCACCCAGTAAGCCAGCGAGGTCACTGTGACAGGGGGCTATCTCATTAACTCAGCTCTCATTTAACATAAGAAAAAGAGGATCATGGGGGACCAACAGGCACCGATTAGGGAAGTTTACTATATAGAGGGGCCAAGTAGCTACAAGTAGGACAGTGTGCCTTTAAAACATTAAAAGAGCTAAATCTGACCTGGTCATGTAAGTGGAATAATGTATTCCGCTTTGGAGTTGGATTAAGGAGGGGTGTTTGAGGAGCATGACATACGATACCCTAATCCCTATTGCACTCCAGACCCTCCCTGTATAAGCACCAAGCTTACGCTTTCAGACGCGAAGTTGAAATAGTGAAAACTGGCGGCGCCGCCGTAAATATTTGATAAAATGGAGGGGGTTATCCCCCTAGAGAGAGGGAACGAGAGAGATGGAGAGCTCTTAACATGCATTTGAAGCAATTATTACGTGTTAGGGTTTCATTATAGAGGCTAAGGAACATCAGTAATGCAACCGTACTTTTCGCGTTACGTCGGTTGTTGTGAATGTTAGAATGTATGGGAATTTATAGACTCGAGGGTCTCCATGTAATGAATGGGATTCGTTTTTAATTGCCTGACTATAAGAAGGGGGTTGTCCACCCATGTGACACTGCGATCTATTCATGGAGGTAATTGAAGGCGTAAAACGCCGTGATTCCGCATCTAGTATGCCTTGCTCTTAAGACGGAAACAAATATGCTATCCTCTTCAACGTTATTGAGCATTTTGTGAATCTGAAGGATTGAGAGAAGCGATTCATTTCAGTGTCTGCCTTTCACTCACTCTCTCTTTCTCTCTCCATATCCTTTCTTTCTTTACTTCCCCTCTTCCCCTCTTTACCCTAATCTCGATGGATCGGAAATTGTATGCTCTCGTAAGAGGCAATGTATACTGGAACTATAAGTCTACCTCCCAAAACTCTCTCTTCATACCTCCTTGCTTACCACTTTCATCCTCCTAACGCTAGAAAAACGAAAGTGATATCGCATGTGGCTTGCCTGGACATGTGAACTTTATCACTTTTCGATCGTTGGGAAGCTGACTGAATTTCATTTTCACCATTCAAATCATATGAAATGACAAATGAAAATTATTCCTGCAAATGGAATTCGTCACAAATTAAGAACTTTAATATGTGAGGAAAGTGATACTATTTAGAATAATGCAAATATGCATTAAAGAGTTCAGGCAAACAAAGGGGTGACAAATAAATTGGCGTTGAGGGGAAGGGAAAAGTGTTTTGGGGTCAGCAGGGAGAAAAGCGTCTTATTTAACGGTGATGCTCCTCTTAACAACAATATATAGATATACATAGTAGATATGATTAATAGTTCACACTTACGAGTAATAGCCTCATTAGGCGATCATATTTTACGACGCCATTTTTAGTGTAAAGGAGTAGGGGTGAAGACGTAAAAGTTCGTTTGCAATAAGGAAAGATTCATAAGGTGAACGGATTCAGAAAAAGACATTTTTATGAGGTAAACATGCTTCATGTTAAGAAGGTTTGATAACAGAGAGATTCACACAAATAGTGGAAAAGTTCGAGTGCAATCATGAGTAACATATAGAATGTCAAGGAAATTGTGGAAAGTACACGATTACTACTGCAGAGTCAAAGGATACAACCAGACAACGAAATCAGGTGGAACAACCTTTTTTTCAAACCCGTCGACCTGAATACCAGGAGGCTGTAGCAGTGCGAATGCCATTGTCCTCGCTTGCCCTAATTTCATAGGATATTGATATCCGACATCTGACCCCGACGGAACACGCACTCTCCACCCCGTCTCCTCAGGATACGTTATATATACTTCGAAAGAAAGCAACAACTGAGATATGATGAGTAATCTCAGCGATAGCGGTAAAGCAAAACGCCCTGCGCTACCCCGGCCCGGCGGCCTAACCACCCGCCCACTATCATCCTCGTTGATACGGCAGATCGGGGGTTGGCGTGTATATACTGCGTCAAGGGGAACTAATACCTTTGATAAGGGGCATCAAGTACCGACAGATCTTAGTCCTCAGTGCATCAATAAGGCATCCATTAGAGTTAATCCATTGAAACATTACGCTGTTATCAATTCAGACTCTTCCACTGGTACACCTCGTCATGTTGCGCCGTGTTTACAAACGCGTGGTAGTGCGTTTATACCTGCCAGGGGTGTTTGCTTATATACAATGACAATGCGAGGGACAGCCTAGTCCAAATCGTCAAGATATTCGCCTAATTGAAAACCCGGTACCTTTTGGAGAGAGAGTCAGATATCCAACCCTGAAGGTGTTTCCCTGATATTGGTATTAGATGAATGTTAAAACTCTGAGGCTGTGGATATTAATCAGCGTATCATTCTCTCATCTATACATGACATTGTTCATTGCTCATGTGTAAACTTGTCTTCGTATTAATCAAATAGAAATATATCAGTTGATGATGTACTCCATGCAACAAGAATACCATATGCATTTAAAGCTAGAGGCCCGTATTCTGAACCCGGTTTCAGTTTAGTTTTGTATTTTCTACGCGATCTTGGCCTTAAAAATAGACAGAACAATGTAGTGTTAAGTCAAGCATTTCCATATTAAGTTTCGTCATTGTCATTGCCTTCCCCTGTTTTTCCTTGCAGGCTTGTAAGGCTATTCCATTTCACTTTCTGAACAAAACTGACCGCTGTTGTTGACTAAAATTCATATTATGTCGACCTTGGATTCTATTCATCAAATATAAAAAAACATATTTCTTTATAAACGTAATGGCAAGGACTTTCTGAAAGTCAATTTGAATAGCCTTGTCTGTCACATTTTGAAATGTACAACGTATTTTAGGGCGTGTTGCGTATCCGAGAAAGATTTCTAAAGGGTATACAAAACTGTATTGAAATAGCCCTCGAGTTGATTTCTCGATAAGAACTTTTATCTCTTTTATCATTATTTTTATGTTAGGAGAGGGACTTTCATAGAGGAATTTTTTTTCATAGTGATTAACATATCAATGAACAAAGCCCCCAACTTACTTGGCAATTTCGCCCGAGCAGACTTACCAGATAAATTTGCATTCGTCTCGACGTGACTTTTCGGTAATTTACTCCAGCGTGGTTAAATAGGGTCTTTTAAACGTCGTTAATCACCCATTCCTGCTTCTGAATATTTCTATGACCTTCGCCGGAGAAAAACCCATAATCATTCTCTCGAAATTGCCAACTACGATGTCAACACGAGTTCAAGAGCAAGGTTTTTCTTTCATTCTCCTTAGAAGCAAAACATACACACAATCTTGGAGTAGTTATAGTGCTTTCTCCTTTCTTGACAAAGCTAATGTTGGTGAAAAAAGATAAAGAAACTGTAGCCAGGCTACCACGTACGTGCATACTTATTGATTTTTCTCATAATTGATTCTTAGAGTTCATGATTATCAATCGATTAAGAAGCATATTCTTTTCAACATGTTCAAACTGCTATGTGGTCATGGGATTATAATTGAATGTAATTATACTCTGAGAAAATGATTTTTATGTAAACCTACATGTACGAAAAATGATTTTTATTTAAACCTACATGTAGGAAAAATGATTTTTATTTAAACCTACATGTACGAAAAATGATTTTTATTTAAACTTACATGTACGAAAAATGAAAAGGTAAAGAATGGGTATGTGTCGATTCCCTAAACAAATAGAAACATATACATTTGGGCACGACTACAATTGATTTTATGATCGAACAAATTGATGATGTCTCCATTTTAAACTCGGCGATACGGAACATCTTATATCCGCCTACGGACTTTAAAACAATTTCACTATAATAAATAATAATATATAAACACCTCAGATGATTCTATTTCGCTTTCTGTCTGCTATTTGACCGGTGATTAATATTTTTCTCGCTCATGCCTGATCTACGACCGGGCGTTAGTCAGTATTATTGCCCAAGGACCTCCGACTTTCTCTATCACCTATCACTTTATCCCATCAGTCTATTATTGAGCGGTACGTCAACAGCGACCTCCTATTCATTAAACGAAACCGTCGCTAGATCTTTACAGTTTGATGAGGTCAATAGGTGGTTAAGGATAATGTGTGTAAGGTCTAAAAGATCAATTCTAGAGAGATCGAAACAAATCAAATGATTTTCCGGCGATTGCGTCTCTTTAAAATCAATACATCAAGGTATACTCACGAACCAGACTCTCTTCAAACGAAGGGATTGTGATGAGTAATGCCATGACAACAAAACCTGTTTTTTTCTTTAAAGATAAAAAGATGATGAGAATTACGTCTAAATATAACGTATACATCGCACCGCATGACCCTTAAAAAGTACATTTCCGATCCGCATGTGATCAAAATGGGTCAACTTGCTTCAGGCTATTCAAACAGGACAAGATGACATTGAAAGATTTCGAATCGCAAAACTAGAAATTGCAATACTCAGTCACTGTCGTGAAATGAAGTCGCAAAATTATGCTTTTAAAGGGAAAGTCTACCCTGATATTAAGTTGATCTAAAAAGAAGCAAACAAATGAGAGAAACGGGTCAGTGAATGTTTGAGCAAATTCCGATTGAAAAGAAGAATGTTATGAAATTTTGATCAAACAATCATAAATTCATTGGCAACTATGCGATGTATCTTGCGAGTTCCTCTATCCTTTATTTCTGTACTTTAAAAAATATCAGACATTTTTTTTTTTATTTCCCTCAAGAAATAACTTCAATCATACATGCACCCTAAATACAATTATTGCAACAACAAAAAATTCTGTATACATATGTAACTCCTGTATGGAAAAATCTTTTCATCGTCAATAACGAAGTGAATAAATGTTATGAAAATTTATATACAGAGCAAATGGGAGGAGAGCTCGCAAGATACGTCAAAGCGTTGCCAACTTATGTTTGATTGATTGCAATTTCAACAATTCATAACTTTCTTATTTTTTATCCTTTGGCAAGATATTAGCCTGCACTTGCTACTCTCCACCCAGGTGTCAAATGGGTACCCGGTAGGATGCGGCCGTCATTGTTGGTCAAACAGCTTGTGAGCGTCAAGTAACGCCCGGCTGGAATGCTCCCCAGGGAGTGGAGATTGTGCACACAGTGTGTGCGGCAAGCACTGAATCCAATGACCGGGGTAATAGTATATTTGTAAAGCGCTTAGAGATATTTGTATTAAGCGCTATATAAAAATTATAAATTATTATTATATTTATTATTTGCTCTCTCTCTCTCTCTCTCTCTGACCAATTCTCTCAGTTGTCTGCTTCTTTTAAAACCAACTGAATGTCAGGGTATACTTCGCCTTTACAAATGAGTGTTGTTAGAGGCGAATACAGCATGCCATTTTCCTATGGGACTCACAACTCGCGTCACATTATAGAAATCCAATTAAGGGCACTCGTCATGTTTAATTCCCGCCCTCTTGATCGAAAGCACAAACCTCGTTATAACCCACTAGACAAGATGGGTGGGAGGGGTGGGATGGGTGGGGGAGAAAGGACAGATGTCAATTACATGAACATAATTCAATCCAACTCTTCGACTCCAAGGTTGTAAACCAATCCATTCAAGACAATTCGTCGGCTCAGGGCCGTGAATTCAGTGGTTTGAAAATCAGGGGTAACCTATAACCTTACATAATTCGAAGAAGATTGGATTTGAAATATATTCCATAAGAAAATCGGTCTTTAGGTTAGAGTTTTATACGAATATACATGCCATCATACTTCTAAAAGTTAAAACGAGAACCTAAATGTTATGAAATGCCTTAGGTTAGTTGTCTTGTATAATATTACTGTCACAACAAGATCAACATAATTCGTAGAAGATATTTTTATTCTACGTTATAAGAAACTTGTCGTTAAGTGTTAGTTATTATTCGAATAAATGCATTAATCTTTTTTTAAGTGTCCATGTATTACTATTTTCCGGGTATAATGTACAAAAAAGTGAATTTTAAAATCTGTTCATATCTACCGAAGATATTATCTAAGCTACCGATTTGCATACTACAAGTAGTAATGGATTTAAGATTATATTCCAGAAGGTATATTGCACTTAAGGACGACACTCTTTGAATGCATGAATTTATAATACTGAGATTATTGATGTAACATTACGTTTTCAGGTATTATGTATAATAATCCAACTTTAAACTCTGTTTATATCTACTTGTGATGTAAACCAGCAGAAATAATATTTGTCATGAAAGTTTGTACTTATTAAGCCAAAACGATATCTAAAAATTTCAAATATCATTGATAAATCATCATCATATATTGTTAAATAGACATCCATGTGTAATATCTTTATATTTAACACCTAAAGAATAGATGATAAATTTGTTGGATTCATTATTTGTTGACATAAGATCCCCGGCAAAAACTTGTTTCGCTATTAATCATTCGGGCCTGTGTAAATCTTGTTAAATCTTTACAATTTTGCCGGAATCTTGGTTGAGTATTTGATTAATTAGGAAGTAAGAATTATTGTGTATTTATTTTTTGATTTGGGATCACAAAAGTCAAAACAAACTGTTGCTAAATCGGTATCACAAATACTACAGAGCACTGCAAAGAGGGCATATGAGAATGCAAAGTTATGTGGGCATACATATCCAGCGTGCATACGTCAATGTGATAAACCATTCATAGTCATATTTACTCACATATTTAGTCACTTATTTAGATGTTAAATTTCTACTGTGATTTTTTTTTATCCCGATAATCATGGTGATAAAGGGAATAGCTTTAAAAAAAACCCTTCCTTTTGACCAGGATAAGGTTATTGACACAACCTTGGGAGCATGTCAAAGAATAGATTGATGGGTAATAACGTTTCGCTCCTGGGAATCTCAAAATAGTGAATGTTTCATCATTATGTCCACTGCGTATGCCAACTAATTGACAAGGTATTTATTATCTGAACATACTTTCCTCGTATTCCTGCGGGGGAAAGGACGGATTTGTTTTTCTTACTGGAGGAAATGTAATATATAACACACTCAAATGTGAAACAGTGAATAATGAAGGTTAGAAAATCATGAATTTATAAGAAATGCGAGGATTGCCCCGACGACATGTCTGTCAAAATTTGCAAATTGTGTACCTTAAAATATATTTCATTATTTGTTTGTACGGTTGTTGGGTCCTTCACTAATCTGTTTCTGTATTTTATCTTCCTTTAATTTGCCTTTTAATCATTCATTCAACCCTAACCTATTCACTCATTTTTTTTAAACATTATTCCTTTTGTTTTCTTACCAAGTGTTAGGATTCTACCTTACAATTTACAAATTGTATATTAAGGGTCATCCTGTCACTTATGATATCACAAATCACCTAGATATTACATGTATCTTGATATCATACTATGATCCTTCCTTTCACTCATTTCCCCCACAATACCATTTAATAATAGTAGGTCCACTCATATACATAGCACAGCTACTACATGAATATGCTCCACTGCACTTCATACAAAGTATCATAATTATTACCCCGTATGTAGCTTAGCTGCCATAAAAAGGCGCTCCAAAGCTTTCAAAAGGACATTGGTTCCGCGGCGGGAGCTGAAACCGCAAATCATGTGATCACTAGACCACGGCACCTCTTCGACACCTCTACGACACCTCTATTACGACACCTCCATTACGGCATTTATAATTTTTCTTCATGTTTTAGGGCAGGATCTCTTCCATCCTAACAACCGGGTCTATTTCCTAGGCTTTCAATTCCTCCCTTCCCACCACTTCTAGGTTGCACACTATTACTAACCAAATCAAATCAAAGTAAATCATGACACTTGCTTTGTGAATGCATCCCCGGAACCGTAATAGTTCGAACCAGATAGGAAATTGGAAGGTCACCTTGGCGCTTCCTTCCCATTCTTTTGTATTTGCAAATTGACTTTGACCGTGATCATGCGACTGTAATGAAATTATGCGAAAAGGGTTTGATCTTGTTTCGAGTACCGTGAAAGGGATTCATTCAGAACTGTAAAATGTCTTCGAAAGGACTTCAAAACATGTTAAGTGACGACACAAAAGATTGCTACTCTCCAACCTTATTTTTTGGGGTAGGTATGAAAGTGGAGAGCATGCAAAAGAATATTGGATAGGAATTGATAGTGTTTGTTGTTGTTGTTGTTGATTTTTGCTTGTTTTATTTTGGTTTTTGTATTTTATTTCTTTGTGTTTTTCTTGTTCTGGTTTTCCGAAAAATTAATATATTCTTATCATGTTATTCACTCTCACAACATTCGCAATACATATAAATTGACCCAAAACACGTCCGGAGTTTTAATCCTCACAACGTCAATCATTATAACAATCGAATTATCTCGGATGGTTTAACGCCATACTGTCTTTGTTTAAGTTGCTGATTTATAGTCATTGCAAAAATACCTTAAACTCGAATATCATTATTGCATGGAATATCACTCATTATTGTGAAGAGATAGTATTCCTCACACTGCTGCTGACTCCGGATTATCATATCAACCTCTCTCTCATAATAATTTGTGCTTATTAGGCGGAAGCCTTGGGCATCTTTTAAGCATCATATTGGCTATTGATAGATTGTACGTTTCAATAATTGAGTTTTTCACATCTCAAATATAGACAGGGCGTACCTCGTAGGTTAAGGACATGCAAAGTGACAGTATACAGTGATATCATATTTAATTGCCTTGGTAACTAATTGAGTGTCAAAGTCACCATGCTCACGTGAATTTTAATCTTGCTTTTATCAATACAAAAAATGAAACAATAATCCCGAAATATCACGTTTCGTCCTTGATGGAATTTGCGATTTAAAAAAAAAATCCTATTTCTAATTCGCCTTTAGTCTGAAGTTGGCAATCGGTTGCGTCAGTCTATAATGATAATTGCAGTAATTTCATTTCCCTCATGAAGACGAAATGGACACCATTTCCCAACACATTCCTCGAAATGAGCCCTTTAAACAGCGAATTCGGGGAAAAACTGGACATTAAGTAGCTGTTTTGGTAAATGGTTTTTATTAACCCATTGCCTACGGGAACCGGTTGGCTCCTGTATGAATTCTATGGGAATGAGAGAATTCAGTAGTCAACGGGTTAAGAGACTGTTCAGTAGATATTGCAGAAGCTGTCAAAAACGCATGAAAGTCATTCTTGTGCTAATATCAGACAACACCATGCATGGTTTGAATGGATCTATTTATCTGTCGTGTTACATGATGACACTGTCGTGTTACATGATGACACTGTCGTGTTACATGATGACAGTTATAAAAAAGATATTCAATATGAATAAAAGTAGCTATCAAAAACACAGTCATGACAATGGTTGTTTACAACACTGTCCATCTGTCCAGAATTATTGACATATATCGACGGTACATGACTATTTCTAAAATGATTTCTGCTTAATTCGCATTTGCGAAAAGGCCGAAGGTTCTCTGTTGAAAGGTCGAGCAACAGTGGAAGATCAAATTAAATCAAGGGTCGAGATCAGCTACCTGATATAGAATGGTAACCTTCATCAGGGTTTTCTTGCCAGAGATTTAGTTTACCTGGGAAATTTGTCTTGTTTGTCCACTTCTCCGTAAGTTGAGTGTAACTAAAACGGATACTTCACGCAATTGAGCACAACGCTCTAATAACCGGGACCACGTCTAACCATTCTGTTTGCCAGCGCTAAATTCGTGTTGATCTTTCACATCATTATCTGGCTGTGATGGAAGGTAATAGGGTCATTACTAGGAAAGTGCTCTTTCCATAATAAGGAGGTCTTGATTCGAGGGATGTATTTGTGCTTGCTAACGCCATCATGGTACCCAGTTCGAGCGCCCAAAGAAGGAAATCATACCTATCACCTTCTAAAAATGTTTCCTGAAGTCATTTAGTCAGCGCCTGAGCTGGGAGGCAAGAAAGGGGCGATTAATCAAGCAGTTTAATTTCCGATATTAGTTTTTTGGGGGAGAGTCAATTTTTATTTCTTCTTCTTTCTCCCCTTCTCTCTCTCTCTCTCTCTCTCTCTCTCTCTTTCCCTCAGTCTTTTTTAAATCTTTCTCTTTTCTCTATATATCTCTCTCTCTCATTTTCTCTCGCATTTCCTCTCCGAATGTCTGTCTCCCATTATCTCTCTGCAAGCCCGAATCTTTATATCTTTCTCTTTTGTCTTTATCTCTCATTTTCTTCACTCCTATTTCATCTCCCCCGGCCCTCCCTCCCCTCTCTCTCTCTGTCTCTTTCTCTTCAGCTACATGTCGTTTTCTTCTCTTTTGTAAAATTGTTTTAATGGTAAGCCTACTTAAGCATTTGATCCTTGCAAACTTTTCCATGGTATTAAACTCCAATTTGGGCACTTTATGATTTGGATGGAACGTCCTTCCCTGTGGCTGTGATGGCATCAAGACCGGATATTAATAATGTTGGATACCCATATTGATACATCACCTTTCTCCGTAAATTGCGCTCTGTTATTATTGGAAAACATATAGGAGTAACGATAGTGGTCATTAAGACGTGTTACTTCCTGTCCGAAACACTGGAGCACAATTTATTTTCTTGATCTGTCTAATCAACTCTCTTAAGTATGAAATATATTCTGCAAGTTTTAATTATGTTTGTCCTGGAATAGAGAAGTTGCCACTTCCTTAATGGGCAAGTCAGCGATATGTCCCATTTATTGTGATTGATGAAGATCGATTGTGTCGGCTCACCTGGTCCTGGCCCCAACCTGAGGAGCAGGCTTTACTACGCACCATTGGATCTTCGAGTTCTGGTCTTTATACCGGGGGTGTGCAGCGCTTTATAATTGCAATAAAAAATGCTATATCAGATGCCTTTGAGGGTTGGATATTAGCTCATTTTGTGTCCATCACGTTGCCAAGTATCATATAATACCTTTATATTTCAATATCGAAAGTATCGGTATCCTAGATGCGTGGTCTGATCTAAGTTAAAATGGAGTTATTTCCTTATCACATTCATCAGGTGTTCTTAAATCTTGGATGTGTTCGGTAAACGTATATGGCAAATTACTTTGGAATCACCCTCATATTCATTATTTATACATGTTGCATTAAAAATTAATTTCCTCTAAAGACCTACAAAGTAATTTTTCAGCAAGACATAAAACAAACTCCGCCTGTATGAGGTGTTCCTTCGAATCCGCTTTGGGCCTCATCACGTGGTCCCTTATCCATTTACATCTTCTCATCTGTGTCGAAATCCATCTCCCGTTCGGCATGGTGATTATCTCTTTCTTATCGGCATTCGATCCTGAAATACAGACTGATTCCTTCCTACCCAGAAATATGAATTTTGATGAGACGCCCAGGATCTACGGGTCAAGGGGCTCGGGGGAGCATTTTGCTACCCTTCATCCTCTTAACCCAAATCCAAAGCGTTATAATCCCTTTCTTATCAATCTCATCGGATCCCTCTGCTACATAAGGTTCAGGGATATGTTGCTGAGGGCTACCAAGCTACGCGTTTAAAATTGCATGGAACAGAAGATGGTGAAAGGCTTATCTGTACTTACATCGGGGTACAAACGTGCCTAAAGACAAGCCAAGAACACCTGGGACTTTTTTTTGACTGCGTTGAGAAAATGATGTATACAGTTTGTGAAAGGTCACTGCTACTATGTTCACCTATTTTAAGAATAAAGCATCAAAGTAAGCCTCCGTTCAATATATATTAGAAACAAAGAATGGCCTCTAGCCTATACGGTTAGGCTATGTATTAGTCTTATATTAATCATGCCAAGTATTCGTTACACGTACGTTTTCATTTCTTATAAATGAAAACTTTCTGGCAAAACAGGCTTGCACGTCATGTACGTGTTTTAATTAAAACTCAAGAATTTATGAAGAATGTCTAGTGATCTTTTTCGCATTCAACATGTGGTGGCGGCCATGAAAGTGCTGTCGTCCTTGATCAAAGGCTACAGCACCGCACCTTACCCTTCACGAAGCACCACTTAAAAGGTAACATTATCCAGCCCCAAGAGGTATTCATGTCATAAATGGTGGCATGTCAAACGGAAAATTCGCCAATTTGGCCAGCCGATAGTGTAAATTCTACGGGGTTCGTGATATTTGCAGCATGGATGGATTATTTACGGAAATAGTTCGCTCGACCACTTCTTGTAAACAGCCGGCATTGTAAGACCCTTCATTATCATTCTTTGCGCAATTTTCAACATGAGCGGAGGATTTTCGATGACATAAGCGGGAATTTCATCGTCAATGAACTTTTTGCACTCTCATCTTTTCCTCTCGCTCTCCCTCCTTTCCTTTTTTCCGTAACATCTCTTGTCTTTCTTCTTCTTCTCTCTCTCTCTCGCTTAATCGCTCTGTATACTTTCTTATTTGCGATTTTCCATCAGTGTATTTGGTCTCTCGTTACATACAAACTGAAATATTACTCATATTTCTACTTGCTTTGTGTGAATATGATATCAAAATCACTCACACGTATTACCTCGCTTACAATACCTCTTTTTCAAATAGAAACTAAATATTAGGAGAGACTTCAATTTCATACAGACTTCGTCATCTTTTCACTCTTTGCAATGTGTAATCCTTATGAAAATCGTATTCTTTTACAATGAGAAGCTAAAGTCAGATCCGACTCAGCAATTCCAGAATGTGTTTTGTTTAATATTTTTAAAAATTTGTGCAGCAATAACATTGATATTGTTACGATAACTTTATTCTTTTTTTCATGACTATAGTTTATCTTATCTAATTGCATTGGCCGATATTTGATTATGAACTACGGCATCTATTGCCTTCCGATATATTTCACTACCAAATCTGCTTTTTCACACGATTTGTTTGAAAGTTGAGTTACATGTATTACTTTTTTTAATTTCTATCAATAAATTACGTTGTGTGAGGGTATTTAGCTCGGAACAAAGGTCGCGTATTTAATAAACCTCAAAATGTACAGCGGAGGAAAATAAATTAATCGATTTCAGTTTGACTTGTTTTCTGGTTGACAAAGTACTTGATACAACATTATTCCAGCACTTTGTGACGCTTTGCAGACACCATTATTAATTGCTATGCAATCGAGTCTTTTAGTGCGGTCACAATATGATGAAAAACGATCGAGGAACGGTGTAAGCACAAGTCGTCGTATAATTATCGATTTTTATGTTGAAACAACTAGGAAACCTAGGGATAGAGGAAGAGAAATAAAGACAAAATGGGTGTGCAACTATCTAGAAAAATTTGGGGTCGAAGAACTAACAGGGAGAGATGAAATCGATGCATGCAATGATCCATCGGAATTTCATCCGGAAGAAAACCCATAAATTATGAATAAGTATTGACGTCATAAAAATGAAAAGTCAATAATTTACTCTGTAAATTACCCATTATGAAATAACTCAGGAATTCTGAAAGATGTTTGTAACAGCTAAAGTCAACGGTCAGTATCTAAATTTGGTACTCCATATTTCATTTTCCAAGGGGTCCTTAAGTGGGGAAAAATAGGATGGAACCAATGTCTGGAGAACATCGCCTAGTTTAGATAAAACAAAGCTGTTTGCATGGTTGTATGATTGAAAGCTTTTAATAACTATTCAGACTATGAAACTATAGTTATATGTCTTTATTTTGTTCTCATTTAACAAGAAATGTTTACTGAGTTCACAGGGTCACCTCTTTTGCACTAGTTACGAAGTTATTGTAATGCCATATAAATCTGAATATTATACCTGAGGTATATCAATCATTACTTAATAAAATGGAGTTGTATTCTGATAATGTAATAATAATAACAATAATGATAACAATCATAATAATCATATTAACAACAAAAATAATAACAATAATAATAATAACACAAATAAATGGTAAAAATAGTGATGGTGGTGATAAAGAAAATAACGGTAATAGTAATGATAATGACAGTAATGATAATCGTTTGAATGTATAAAGCATCGCTATAGATCGACGATCTCTTTAAGTGCTTTACTGATACGTTTAAACCAGATATTTTGCGCTTCGAAATGATGAGACAAATCATAAATGTGTTATGTTTATTTCTCCACAGACACAGCAGAAACCGAAGAAAGTTGGAACAATTAGTACGCAGTAACAACTTGGAGCTTTCAGACATCTTAAAGGCACTTCAAAGAGGTATGTAATGATTGAATTGCTTTTCCTAGGCTGTACTGTGAAAGGATCGTTCGAATAAACTGCGGTAAACCGCATTGGTTTCTTTTATAACCTAAATAAGTCGCAGATAAGTCTCTTTCTGATATAACGCGCTGCATTAAAACCGCGACGGGGTTTTTTCCATTATTTATTTATTCATGATTTCTTTCAAAAGGGTAGTTTCATTCAGTTCAACTGGTAGCCAGTGGACCTGCTGTTCAGGAAAGGACTACATATTACAATAACAGTATAAAAACATAAGTATAATAATGCAATATTTAAAAATTGTAAATACATGTGAAATATCAAATTAAAAATATCTTTTAAAAATAACACTATTTGAATCATACATTATTAACTTATAATTAGTCTAAAAAAAATGAAGAAAAAAATGAAAATAAACCTTAAATGGATAGTTGAGTTCTGTTGCAGAGGGCGCTACACAAAATACTACACTGAGTGTAAAATTTGAAAGAACACACAATTTAAATGACAAAATCATCTTTGTTTGATCAAAATTGGTTCAGAGACGGCTGAAATATCCATAAATATAACGATTTATAATTCTTGTGTACCACCACAATTATTCGATAATTTGAAAAAGCCGTTGAAAAAACGAAATAGCGCCTTTTAATTAGTATTTCAGCCAATGCTGATATTGGCTTTTTTTGTTGGCATTTTCGTGTTGGTTATATTACGCACAACCAGCCGGCCCATGTATTGGTAATTTTAATTAATTAATTAATTAATTAACGGTCCCGTAATGTTTTGAAAGTGGAGCTGAATTGGTATGATCGTATTGGCTAAATTTCACACATTTTGGGGTCTAAAATTACCTTCATAGCAATAGGTCCTAAAAGGGCACTAGAAATGTCATAGATAAGAATAAAAGCAATACTTTGAAGGCATTTGCGGTCTGAAAACAGAACTCAACTATGCCTGTAATATAAAATTTGATCGGATACTTCATAGAGAACAATTAAAGACAATATTTCGTGTGAAGTATACCATAATTCCTAGACAATAGTGAAATATTACTAATGTTTGAAGTATTGCTTTATTATCAATAATAGAGACACTGTAAATTTAATAAATGTATATTCATGTGGCTATTGAGGTCTAGTACTTGTTCCTAAAAGTTCAGAAAAGAACCTCTTTCTAGGAGATAACATTTAACAGTAAGAAGTCATTCTTTTTTATGCCTGTATGCCCCCATGTTTTTCATTTATTTTCGATGTCGTGCACTTTCGCGATGAACTTAACATTTGTTAAAAAGAAGACATTTTTCTTCTACATCTATAAACAAATTGACGCCTGCGGTATTTCTTTGGCAAAACTTACTGTCTACCATAATGGTAGGATGAACAATAAATCAGATGGGAATAAAAGATAGAGCTGCTTATCACTTTGTGGTTTAGATGAATAATTGGTAGAGGCATAAGATTGGATATCTCTTCGATATCCATCCACCTTTGCCGGTGGGTTTGCAGATGGAATATCAGTCTAAACTCTTGAAACTTCAAATCGTGCCTCAGAACTTGCATGTTTCAGCAAACGTAAAAATACTGTTTTTATTCCAGGGGCCTGCGCCTCTGAACGTGTTTTAAACGGAATAATAAACATTTAAATGCTCTAAATCATTAAAACAAAATATTATATTAATAATAATGATAATACGTGTATCATCATCATCATCATTACCACTATCATCATCATAATCATCAGTATCATCATCATCATCACCACCACCATCATCATCATCATCATCGTCATCATCATCATCATCATCATCATCATCGTCATAGCCATCATCATCATCAGCATCATCATCATCGTCATCAATATCAATATCACATGCCGGGTATTTTTTAATACTAGCCAAATATGGAATTATTCTGTTGGAAAATATTGAGCAGTTCTCATGCGATCCTCACTGTCATTCAACAGGCAACTCTCTTTTTAATGAAAAAATCCAAATATATTACCAAAATTGGCACGACATTATCAGTAACGTTCTTCGACATACATATAGATTACAGGGGTAAAACAATTCACCTGAAAGGGCTTCTAGCCCCCCCCCCCCCTCCCCACACACACACACACACAAACACAAACACACCTCCTTTACTTTACATAGGTCCGTGGTGCAGTACATTTGCCGAAGATTGATGACATTTTATTCAATTCTCACAACGAACAAAAAATAGGTCATTGCTTTCATGGGACTTCGTGAGATTAACATGTGCATATTTCATTTTCTAAACTAACAATTGCCATTCAAGCAGGGATATGAGAGTTATATCCCTGATTCAAGTAGCCATTTTCAAATCCGAGGTAACTCAATCAGCTGATCCGTTTCCTGTTATTACGTACCATTTTACCAATAATGTGTATTCATCGATCATTATTGTTAAAATATTATCATCAGCCTAACGAAA
Source organism: Strongylocentrotus purpuratus (assembly GCF_000002235.5). Lineage (NCBI taxonomy): Eukaryota > Metazoa > Echinodermata > Echinoidea > Camarodonta > Strongylocentrotidae > Strongylocentrotus > Strongylocentrotus purpuratus. The sequence goes on from NW_022145613.1 coordinate 30,075,393, forward strand.
TTACATTGAAAATTAATTTGTCCTTTTGACCTAAATATTATTTCGACAAACCTTGAATCGAATCATGCATGCTTACGACATGTGGAAATGATCATTATTCAAATCAATAAACCTAGTTCCGTTTATCCGGCGGCTACGATGCCAATTGCCATGAATTGGCCAACGAAAAGGATACTGATTATTCGTGGCAAACATTTGTAGTCATTCCGGCAGTCGAGCATAATGCGGCAAATTTGCTTTTCTAAATGGGATGATTATCGCGGCAGAAGGTTGGTCTCCTCGCCTACTTTTTGCTCTGAAAGTGATCAAAATGACAATTGTATCGGAATGGCGCCTTTTTAAAGGCTGTGTTGACTTGTTTATTTTTGAAAATATAATAATTCCGACATTGAATATTTTGCCCTTCAATAGTCACGTATATATAGCTGCCGTCCTCTAGGAAAGTAATCACGTTCGTTTTGGTTGAGAACAAAAATTATTTTACTATTTCGGTAATGACAGTTAATCATTTCGCCCCCTTAAATTTCCATTTATTTCATTTTGATGATGTTTTCCGATACCTTATTTATATTAAAGAGTTTCAAATAACTGTTGCTTCCTTTTTATGAAGGCCTAATCCTCTGTTGTTTTTGCATACTCTTTCTTTGCCAGTTTTCTACATGCCATAGTCAATACATACTTGAAGCAATTGAATTGCATTTATGGGTTTTCAATTTGTTTTAACGATATAATTTTCTTTGTGCATGAATTTGAAATTGATAGAATTTTGCTAGCACAGTTCATAAATAGAAAATGGTTTTTAAAAATTGGTTTACACGGTGAAACAAATCAGAGTCACACAAAGGATGGCTGCAGTACTGGTGTAAGCGTGCAGCTTGATGTGTTGCAGGCCATTGTTTAAACTAGGAAATGAATAAATAAGAGATGGGAAGAGTGACTTGTCAAGCAGGTGAAAAGGGGAGAAGAAACGGTTGTTTTTCCCTTTTAAAATACAATGACACCCAATAACATATGATTCAAGATGCCAGGTCATGGACGATCATGCCTGACTTACTTTTTCGACGTGATATTCCTCAATATCCAAAGTCCTAACGGTTTGCTTTTCCGTGTTCTTGTTTTTCCTACAGATAATGGATTACCGTGGAACACAGGGCCATCACCATAATACCGGTTTGTTCCCTCGTTTTAGCGTTTTGTTCTATTCCTTCGGTGCGTCCCCACCCGTCCACTCTTAGCCCTTTGAAGACACCATAGTGCTGTAAGAAACCCTTCAAATTTTGGAAAAACGATACCTTTTTATGACGTAAAGTTTATTTTTACAATCAGGACCAGTTGAATGTGGTTAAGGGTAGGAAATCTCCAGCGATTGACTTCAGCTGCCCAGCATCATACACGAAGCAGGTGGTATTTGGGGATGTAATGTTGAATTTGGGACTTAATCGTATAAAATAAAATGCGAACAATTCTGTTTTGTTACAGAGAAGGATGGTCCATGTTTATCACGTCACCGATAACAGTTTCCTAATTACTTCTTGTCTATGTTAACTAAAATAGCCATACGTCATAACATTGGGGAGGCCTTTTATCACAGGAAAAGAATAAAAGGGTCATTAGAATTGCAATATTTTCAATCAGGTGCTCGTTCAATTCAAAATATCACGAAATTGTATATGGCAAACGTTCATGAGTTTGTATTTTATGATGTGACATAGCTTCAGAAGGTTCTGTTGTAAACGGAATATGATTTTAATCAAGAATACGAGCTTGTCTCGTAGCTATGAAAATGTTCGTTTTCATTTTTGAATGTAGTAGATTTGGGTTATGATAAGTATATTTCATTGGTAAAAATGAATAGGTCTCGTGGCTGAACCATGGCAGACGAACATATAATAGCGGGATCATAGCTTAAAAGATATCTCTCTTAAAAATAAGACATATATTTGAAGAAACAGTGGAAAATGAATGGATTACGTTGCGTCACAAAAAATGTTTCTATGTTTTGTTTCAAGGCTCTCTTTACAAGCTTGTACAATTTTTGTTTGTATATACATATTCTGCTTTCATGCCATTGTTTTCCTTTAAGATTAAGATGTAATTAAGACGTGTTGTAAATGCTTACGTAGTATAGTTTCTTGTTGATGATACTGTATATCGCATCCCCAAATCGACAAACTCTGCACTGTAGGAAAGTGAATTGTTGTTTCGTTTCTTGAACTCACGTCTGAGGGAAGATGACTCGATGGCGTGGGTTTATATAGATAGAGTATTATACATTTACATTCATTCAAATTAACCAGATGCTTTATTTTGGGTACATAATGTATATGTGTAAGTCATGAAACAAAATGAGTATTTCAAGGACGTTTGTGGAAATGTTTGTGAGATAAAGTGTACATATCAAATACATTCATGTATTAGACTTTTGAAGAAGAAAAATAGAACCCCGTACTCCTTCCTTATGTTTGTAATTGAAACCATTCATATTGCAGTATAGATGCTTTAAATTTAGTACAGAAACACAATATATCGGTGATGTTTATCATTATGTTGAAAGGTTGTTTTAAAGCTTATCTGCCATAGTTTACAGGAGGGATTAGACTGCCCTGCAAGGTCACTGGACAGATGGTTATCTCATCAACTCAGCTCTCAGTTATAAATAAGAAAAAGAGGATCATGGGGGACCAATGGTCACCGATTAGGCATTGTTTGTTTGGGCGCAAGTAGCTACAAGTAGTGCAGTGGGCCTTTAAGGGGCAAGCTAGAAATGTTGCTATTGACCACCTGTATACCTTATTGATGGATATATAGTGGTCACACTATACCGTTTTGTAAGTCATCGATATCCCTTATTCTACCTTGATGCTTTTTCTAGTGGAAATCCATCATTTCTTAATCTTTGTTTTAACCATGTTAACAAAAACCAAAGTTATGCGAAATGGAAGTTTCAAGAAATTCGTTTAATCGAAACATAAAGACAGTAGTATTAAACGGCGTGTGTTTAAGACTGATATGTAACTTACATACTGCAATACCAATATTTTAAAGCTAAATCTGGTCCATTAATCCGGGGTATAACAAGTAAATAGGACAAGAGCAGTCGTTATTGTTACGGATTAGAAGCAATTTCAATTTTTCATATTAATGAAGATGGCCTACATAATCTTTTCAATGAGCCGATGACGTATACCGGCCTTCTGCTTTCTCTCTTTACAATAATACAGTTTAATGCACGATTAAAGCATTGTCATATTAAACAGTCCTTAGAAGAAACCCACGTGCATACAGATGCGCTTTTCTGTCGATCATGTAATGAGAGATATATGTCGTATTAACGTTGTGTTTGCCATGCCCGGTAACTATCATGATTGATTTGACTTTGATTAGGATGCGTTTGCATTAGGAAATTGGCCCCATTTTTTCTGTTCATTAACTGTGGCCTCTGTGTGTTATGACCGGCGTTGACGTATATACTGGGTCTATTTTTGGTTTTCATGAAGTGGATATCACAGCGCTTTCGTCTTGTTGATATTGAAACGAGGTATTGTAAAATAGGTTTCTTCTGCATTTTGAAAAAATAAATCACAATATTCGACATGTATGACTATCCCGCATCATTTCTTTCTATGAACTGTGTCTGGTTCTCTCTTTTTTTTCTACTAGAAAATAGATTTATGAAAGATGAGAGTAACGGAAAGCCAACATAAGAGAAATGTTAATGCACTTTATACAGAGTTTTAAAAACAAGTGAACTGGAAAAGGGAATGTTGAACGAAATATGGTGAGAAGAATGGTTGAAAAGCGTGGGAAATGATGTCGAGTAAAAGGTAGAGGGAGAGAGAGAGAGAAAGAGAGATTAGAGAGGAGGGAAGGAGGAGAAATAATTGTTAAGAGAAAGTGGTGTTTTAAGATGTCACATTGACATTGCGGCTGTCACAATGAACATGATGAACATGAACTCGTGTTGATTTGTTAATTTCGATATGGTATATCGAAAAAGAAAAAACCCATGCACAAGGGTTTTGACATTGTCTAAGCTTGATTTTGTTTGGATATTAAGACTTTGCATTTATGTTCTACATACTTAATTGCTTTAATGGTTAATGAAATAGAGGTATTTTAATATCATAAACTTAGGATTTTTAGTTACATTCTGCTTGTAGTATAGAAATTGTACTCATGGCAGTAGTAGCAGTAGTAGTAGAAGTAGTAGTATATGTAGTATATGTAGTATATGTAGTAGTAGTAGTAGTAGTAGTAGTAGTAGTAGGAGTCGTAGTAGTAGAAGTTGTAGTATCAGATGGAAATTATGTCATCCCAGAATCGGTTCTCAACATTTTACTAAAAAGGTATCAATTAATTTGTTAGTTTGAACTAATATCCTCTAGAAATTTGTTTTATAAGTAAAATACTGACATTATAATCTAAGCATACATACTTTTCTGACCAAAACTCTTGAAATCTGGTTCATGTTACACCGGTCGTAAATAATATTTTAAAATACCTTATGTGAGGACATTAGTGCTTCTCAATACGTCCGTAAAGATACGAGATGGATAACGGAAGGAGGTCGGAATATTGATAGTTGAAGGTCGTTAGAGACACGGGTTAGACATGCATTTTTAAGGTTTCAAACCGTCATCGATATTGTTCGTGTCTGTACATGATCTCATTATAAACCTATACTTACAAAGAAGGTTGGGTTTCGTTAAAGAAGAAAAACAACTTTTGAACTTTTTCTTTCTTTTTGGGTTGCGGAGGAATATCATGATAGAAATATTCTTTAAAAGGATTGCCGTTCGAACGCCCTCATATTCAAAACATAACGAGAAATAGCTACTGGACTTCATAACCAACCGTTCATAGTTACTTTCAAACAGTTTATTTCACAATGTAATTGCATGAGCAGAACTCAACTTTATCTTTAGGTGAACCCAATATTTCACGTTACACATTGTGGTATTGGTTTATCCTGATTCAGACTGTCTTCCGTTCAAGTCTCTCCATTGCAACTGCGTCTCTACCTTCTTCCATCTTTACGTTTACAACCCCTCTCCCCTCTCCTCTCTGTCTCTCTCACCTTCTTTTTCTCCCTCCGTCTCTCTCCCTCTCTCTCCCTGCCTTTTTTCCCTTTTCCCCACTAGGCTTATTCCGTAATCGTTCTCTCTTTATGCTTGTCACAAATTTTCCCAGGCATATATGTTTTCTCACGTTTCTGTGCCATTTGAATTGGCTCTTTGACTTCAAACAATCTTGTCACGATCATTTAAATCCTTTTCTAATGCTCAAGTGCCCTGTTCGCCGTGTTTAATAATATCATGTTCGGAGTTCTCCTCTAGCTCTCGGCCTGTCATTTTCCATCCCTCACAATTAATGTGTACATTATGGCTATAGATTGTGCCAACTTGGCTTTAGCTGATCCCTAATTCTCCTTTAGTCGATGTTGCATGTAAAAATGTCACTCTCTCATTTTACCTCCCCCACCTTTTTCCCCACTCGAAGCCTTCTTTTAGCCAAGTCAGTCATCATCCATCCATTTCTGGCTTGTTATTATGTCAAAAGCGACGCTTTCAACACCCCTCAGCCTGCGAATTACAAACAATCTTTGATTGGGGACCCGGCAATTATAGCTCATCAACGTCCGCTTTTTCCCCGGCAAATTAGCCGAAACTTATTAACCTCTTGTCTCCTCGCATTACCGGCTTTAAGACGAGTAAACATGTTTGAAGGTCCCCAGCGATAGATGGGGAGTTTATTTGATGAAGGATGGATGGGGCTCTCGTGAAAAGGTTAACGAGAGATGTCCAAGCTGGACACGGTGAAAGTAAGATGTAATAGCCCAGCATGAGTAGGTGACGATGACGTGTACAACAACAGAGAGCGCGTGCGCGATCTTTGCATGAGGCTTTTACGATGAAAGTAAGGTGTTCACGAGGGTGTTCCTACATTTTCTCGAGCGGCATTCCCTCCGGGCTTTCTTTCTTCAAAAAGAGCGGGTGATATACTTAGGGTTGCAATTTATCTATATATGTTTCTTTTCTGTGTCTGTTTAATTTTGTATTGATTTGTTTGATTGATTGTTTGTTTATGTTTTACGGTTAGGATTAGGGTTAGGTATAGCGTTTGGTCCAGAGTTGAAGTCCTTAGTGTAGGAAACTGACCGCCAAGATATTTTCGCCGGAGCAACCATTACATGAGAGAGTGTGTGTTCGTGCGGGGGGGGGGGGGGGCAATGAACAGTAAGGGTTGCATCCAAAATTAAGATTATTCGGTCAGATTAGGGATAAATATAGCGTTCGGTCCGGAGCTGCAGTTCGAAATTGAGCAAGGAGCCCTTGTCGCCAGAGTCCGTGTCCTGCAACACCAGCAGGGATAGGGAAGCGAAGGAGGGGAGGGGCAATATATGAAAAGTGAACACAGACAAAGAAACGTGATTTACTGGCAGAATGGGACAGCGAACGCAGAAACAATATATGGATGTTCATCCGAAGTAGATGGATGAGGATGAGGATAAATGTCGATGAGGTTAGATTACGAAACGCAATAAGAGAAAAGCAGCGAGGAAAATGGATTTGGGGTATTCGGGGAAACCCCTCTAAACTTGAGGGAAAAGGCAACACGATAAGGGCTTAGTTCATCCTTATTCAGTGCTGCTGAATTCATCATCAGCCGGGAAAACATATTTTTCCATCGAAATTGTAATCAATTCAGTCATCAAGGGATTTTGATACATGTATTCATAGATCGTTGGAGGTCCCTGCTGATTGTGTTTCACGGAGTGCAATTGAGATACTGCCGTTGCGATATTCAATCTTGCTCAGGATGCGATTTTGGATTCTTCATGATCTATAGTAGATGTGGACTTGTCATTACATCATTACAATGTTCTAATCACCATCGTTTTAGTAAATACCACACAATGCGTTTGCAAAGGTTAAAGGGCAGTATCAAAACTCTTTTTTGCATCCCACAGAAATCCCGTTTCGATTACGTAATGCGCCGTTGTAATATTGGTGCCCATTTCAATCGCTGATGGTCAAGCCTATATAAATTGCCTTAGGTTGAGTTTTCAAAAGTATTTTCATTTGTGTTACAGGAGCTCCAACTTCCATTTTTTTAATAAAACAATGAAAAGCAGCATCTGTGTGTGCTTATTTCAGGATTTCTTTACCCATGTCTGAGTGTCTTGTTCTTGTCGTTTGCTATCATGCAAATTCCTCTTTTTTTTAAAGACGCACGTTTACTTTATTTTACTGGCATATGAAAGACAGGTGAAATTAAAGTAACAGGCATCATGATAAATGTAATGATTATGAGGACCAAAATAATTTGCGGAATAAGTATAAGAAAGTTACATGTTATTACAAGTATGAAAAGGATTCCAGTGTTATATGTTTTAGATAACACAGGCGTAAAATGCCTCATCCTGAGTTCAGAATGAGTTTTCCAATAGACGGTAATCTATAGCACACATGAAACCTTCAACGAGACCCTTTCGGCTGTTGACACCAGTTTACACCATATCTGGGTGGGCAAGGGCAGAGTCTTATGACATGCGTTCAAGGCCATAAAGACCGAACCTCCAAATATCGTAAGAAATATTAAACTATTTTTAACCATTAAAAATCTATATTCCGTGGATCTATGAAATCTCTTTTCCATCGGAGCCAGTGGTGACCAATCAGAAAAGAGAATAAATACTCCCACGGTCGTATCACAATACCTCAAGAACTGTCAGTTTTTTGCTTTTTAAAAAATCACTCTAAATCCTTTTATTACCTTAAAATCTTAAACGTTTTGGGTAAGTGTTTCAGACGAGGGGTGACTAATTCTCTATCTCGGATTGGTTAAGCCGTCTTCGATCAAGAAAAGCTCGATATTATTTGGTTGAAAAGATCGACACAATTGAGCTCGATCTTTAACGACATTGAACGCCAGCCATAGGAATACATACCAACAAACAACCTGCGAAGAGGGTAATCCAGACAAATACGATATTACCGCGGATTCTAAAACTGTTAGTTTAATCGATCGTTTCATCGCAAACGGGGCAATCTGTGTGAAAGGGAGACTGGAAGAGACGAGCTCGAGGCTAAAAGTGGCTGGCAGGAAATAATGGATGAGGCAAATTAGCGCGCCACATTCGAAACTGAATGATGGCCTCTCACGCGCTTGGTGGCAAACTGGAATTGTTGCAGATTAATGAGACCTAGGAGATCAGGAGACTCTTCTCCTTTCAAGGGTAGGAAACACAGATCTGAGGCGGGGGTTAAATGTCGTTGAGCCTTGCATGTCCCTATAAACAGGGAGTGAGATGATATTGTGGGAATGCTTGTACGACACATGCTCTTGCGTTAATCGATCCGTGGTGATAATTTACAACGACCGAATTATCAATTTCAACACTGGACACATTACACTATAACTTATCCTAATTCTAACCATATTCCTAAACCTAGACCTAATCTTTTATCTTTGACTAAATAAAAACTGAACAATTGTAGCCGGAGCATAATTATGTCGGAGAAGTGATATGGTAGAGAGGAAGGAGGTTAGAAGGCAGCGACGGCTGGCAGCATTGGAGGTTTTAGATGGAGACGGACAGAAGAAAACGGATTACTAAGAGAGTGATGTTGAAAGATGGAAAAAGCCCGCAGAGATGGGTATGTAGACGAATCTGCACAGACAGAGAGATCGGAAACTGCTACGCAGCCAGTCATTCAGAGAAGGTTGTACTACATTCTCCGCTGTCAATTTTCTACACTAAACCGAATTCCTGACTTCAACCCTATACCCAAATCTACACATAATCCTAACCGTATAACTAACCTTGAAAAACAAATGCAAGCTTAACCCTAACGTATACTTTTGACGAATTAAAGCCCGGAGCAAATGTCATCTGGATGTCGGAAACACCATCAGCGAAATACAGAAAGATATTTTGTTTTAAAGATGTGGAATATGAAGGAGCTTCTTTATATGAGATAGAAAATAGAGATGCCATTATATCGAGGCAGTGAAGTATAAAGAGAAAACGCCCTTGACTGATTAAGCGTTCAAGGACAAACTGATAAGTGCAAAAAGCTGCATGCAGCATGGAATGTTGGATAAAAGAGGGCTATGGGTGAGGAGACGGGGCGTGTATTCAGTTAAAGGATGGAGCAAAACACTCAGAACGGTTGGCGAGAAAGCGGGACAAAGTATCGGGAGACGTGGGAAACTGGGACAAATTACCCTGCTTACGCTGAAAGAGGAGAGACACATTAGGCACGTCAGAGAGTCGGTTCTCAAGTTAGGATACCTGCTTCTTCAAGGGTTACGGAGTAAAAGCTGACGGAAAGGAAAAATGAAAAAGCCAATGATGCTGGAATCATGGAAATTATCTGAATTACAGATGACATATGGGAAATAACATTGTCATGAAATGGACATGGGAAATCACTCAAGTATGGATAATGTAGTCGAACTGTTAACGAAATTGGTTGAGGGTAATATAGGACTGTCTTTAGTTAATTTCCTCAAAATTTCAGCCTAGCATCGATATGTAGGAATACGGGATAAGGTGAAAAAGAAAAGTTTACGTAATCAAATTTAAAACAAATAGTAATACAAATTAAAAGGGAAGTTTTAAAAGAATCATCGTTGTTATCAGAAGTGAGGAAAGAATTTTCTACTCCTCCCATCCTAAAACATAACGATATTGAACTCATGCATTATAAAATGCTGGAACACTATGCCTAACTGCTCTACACTACGCCTAAAGGCTTGCGTCTTATATACATATATATATATATATATATATATATATAAAAAAACCCTAAATGGTACATTAACAGGACATCATAAACGGGTATTACCCTTACCGTAACACTAACCTTAAATTTATAACAATATAACTAATTAAGCTAATGACTGATGATTAAACCTTGTTCAATCGTTTAATAACAGGACATTTTTTTTTGTTTTAAATGATATTTTATTTCCTTCCTCATAATTTCACATAACAAGAAATTCACATAACAAGAAATTATCAAAATTAAGCAATATAAAACAAGATCTTTGATACAAGACATTTCTTGAGTTACATCAATCAATGAACATAGAAAAAAAGGGGAAAAAATTCTTGCATGTAACAGTGTATAATCAAAATAACCGGAGAGGAAGGTTTAAAGTGTAGATTTGTTTGTTTTAAATGATATTTTATTTCCTTCCTCATAATTTCACATAGCAAGAAATTCACATAACAAGAAATTATCAAGATAAGCAATATAAAACAAGTTCTTTGATACAAGACATATCATAAGTTACATTAATCAATGAACATAAAGGGAAAAAAAAGGAAAAAAAAAAAGTCTTGCATGTATCAGTGTATAATCAAAATAACAGTAGAGGAAGGTTTAAAGTTACATATTACCATCCTATCACAACACTCTCACACCCCCCCCCCCTCTAGCCCACCCACACCACACCCCCTTTCACACACATAAACAACCATACAAACACAAACACACACTGCATGCAACCTGTTCCTTCAACTCACATCACACAGACTCTTCACCCCCCCCCCCCCCCCCCAGGACATGGAAATGTCTTGCTACAGAATTACTGCCCTCTACGTACGTGTTCAGGCAGAGGAAACGTAAAGGTATAATCATTTACGTTTGAATTGCGAGGTGCCTGGATGTGGGACGTCGCTCGTATTGTTGGATGTACCGCCATTGATGTGATATTGTTATTATGTTTATAATCTACATAATTGTGTACATTATTTCCATACAAATTTCAATTTTTTATTGACAATAAATCAATTCAATTCAATTCAAATCGATTAGTCATTATTTTAATATATATTGTTTTGAGTTTAGGGTTAGGGTAAGAGTTAGTGTTATGGTTAGGGTTAGGGTGATATACCATTTTTTTAATGATATCTTGTTAATGTACCATTTCGGGTTATATATAGATGTTCTGTTAATACAACATGTAGGGTTATATATGCGTGTTTATATATAAACATATATACATATAGGCCAATATATACTTATATATTCATATGTTCAAATCATATCGTCACTCGTCTCCGCTAAGCCTAAGTGCACTACAATGATTTATGATTCATAAAAAAATAACATTGAAGCCAATACTAAAATAACTTTCGTATTCACAACGTGACGGACATGTGCGCTATATAAGAAGCCACCATTATTATTATTATTATTATTCAGAGAAGAAATTCGAAGGAGACGTATTGAATATAATTAGAGTACGACAGTGTGAAAATTAAATATTTTAAAAAGAGAGAGAAAAGTAAATAAGGGAAATGTAGTAGGGGAAAGACGTGAGGAGAAAACGAAAGGACCCTTCCGGGCCTTTCACTGATGTCACTGCTCCCTCAAATTGCTCAATCTACGTCAATATTTTGCTTAAATATTGTCCCACACTAATCCATGCGTAAGCCACACGTAAGCTTTAAATGGAGTAATATATTGGCTAATTCGCATAAAAACATTAGCGAGCAAATTCACACAAAATCAAAAGATACCCCATGAGAAACGAAGGAACAGGAAATAACTTGAAAAAATGGAGAAAAAAGGCCGAACAAAGAAGCATAAGGGTTGACAAGGAGAAAAATAAGATCTAGGTAATGAATTAGCCATAAAAAAAGAAAGACAACATTGAATCAATACTCGATTGGTGAATATACAAGGGTAAGCTTAATAGTACGGGCTGATGTTTCATTAATGAAAATCACGAAAGGGTGGGAGGAAAAGAACACTTGTGAAAAGAAGGTCGTGTAACATTTGCAGTGAAATGTAAATTAAAGCCATTATCTAGGGAGAACTAAAGCAACAGTGATTATTCATAGCACATTGATCACCGAATATACCCTTAAAAAATTGTCGACCTTAATCGGTCTTCAGAATTCTGGTGCCCTTAAGCGAAATACACATTGAAACATTCACGGCATCCGATTTGTCTGACACCGTGTTCCTCGTTGTGAATGAATAACAAACGTTAATAACCTTCGCTCCATTTAGAAAGAACATGATGAATGTAACGACACGCTTCTTTTGTCAAATTTCTTGCCTACATCCTTTCTCTCTCTCTCTCTCTTACTCTTTTCTTCCTCCTCTCTCTACATCTACTTACCTCATTAATTATTTCATCCTCTCTCTTATTCTCTCGCTTTCTCTCTATTCTTCACACACACGCACACGCACACACACACACGCACACGCACGCACTCACACACGCACACACACACGCACGCACCACATCCACACACATCCACCTACCCACTCACTAATTCGTTTTTTCTCTCTTTCTTTCTATCTCACTCACAGTCTTTTCGTCTCTTTCTACCCATTTTCTTTCTCACACACAAACATGCTCAATCTGACTGCCTTCCTTTATTGCCCTGCAGCTCACAAAATTACTTGTAGCTTTTCTATCCATCTAGCTATCTGTCGGGTTCACGGATAGACACCCAACTGGGACTTTTGTGGTTCAAGACATGACCAAGATATTTAAAAAGCGGATTATTTCAATCGAATTAGTTCTACCTTTCTTGATCTCGTGATATGGACCTGTTTCGAGTTTACCTTTGTATTGAAATTTCATTCGTATCGGATGGCAATTTTAACGTTTCGACTGTTTAAAAAAAATGATGGCTCAAGAAAAGAGAGGAAAAAAGGGCATGTAATCGCAACTATCGTCAGCTGTCAGATGTGTACCATTATATGCATATCTAAATTAGGGATTTCCCTCGTCCAATTATATTCATACCTCGGCATGTGGTCACGGATAAATTAAACATCATTTCTGAAATGTTCAGTTCGTCGGGTCATATATTATAATATTGATAATATATGATAATATTGTATTGTTGTGTGTGTGTGTGTGTGTGTGTGTGCGTGTGTGTGTGTGTGTGTGTGTGCGTGTGCGTGTGTGTGTGCGTGTGTGGGTGGGTGTATTCATATTGTGGGTGGTATTTAAGGGGATTAAACGGGGTTGGATATGATATGAACGAATAGATCCTCCACCCAAAATGACATATTTTTACAAATTAGAAATGGATTATGTTTGGGACAACAGATTGATATTCCTAAATCAGAAGGCGTACGGTTTTAATTACGCACAATGGACTGCATTTCGGTTCCAAAAAGAAACATCCCACTTTAAATCTGCGAGCAGAACTTTTTTAAAAATCTCTTTCCATGTGCCATTTTTACGAACAAACAACCTCCACGCCCGAACTTGTTTGTATGGTTACCTAAATATTAGTTTTAATATTGTCGTGGGCTGCATCCCCCATTCTTCTCGAACCCCTATAGGCCTGTGATTGGCACGATCAAGAACACATGTTAGATACAATGGTTTCATTTCATTAAAACCTACATCCCTAATACTATCCTCTAATATGCATTTAAATCGAAAATTAAGCATTCAAACCCTTGAGAGATTATTAGCTTTTCCACTCTAACAAGATTGGTAAATTCGCAAACAGAATAGTTACTCAGATACATTATATAAATATTATCCTTCCCACCCCAATAATGAGTCCATGTCCTCTTAACTACATAAATCCAACTTGAAAATTGACATTTCGTATGTCCTCACATTAATTTCTCGCACTTTTACTCCTTCCTTCTCTCTTTATTTTTATTTATTATTTATTCGGCAATTCACAAAAAATATAATCTTCCTCGAGGTCCTCTGAGTACATCAGTTGGCTGCCGGGGAAGAGGAAAGCAAACTAAATCACTGTTACCATAATGGTCCCTCTTCCCGACCAACTGGTGCACTCTTTCTCTTTGTCTATGTCTCTCTTTCTCACTGTGTCTCTCTGTTTTTCTTGTTATCCACCTGCCTCTTTGTCCTTCTTTTCCCTTGTCTCTTTTCCTCTGAAAGATTAAATAATCGTTTTGTTCTATAAATAACAGTGTTTGTATGAAAGCAGTGGGGTATATATTGGAAGAGAATCACAAATTCGAGTGTACATTAATCAGAGATTGTTATTTCTCTTTCTCCCGCTTATTTGATCTTTTCCTTTCTCTCCATCTCTCCGTTTTTATTCTTTCAATATCTAGCAATCCTCTCTCTCCCTCTCTTTCTCTCCCTCTCACCCTTTCTCTCGTAATTCTCTCCTTTTCCCCCTCCCTCTCTCTCTCTCTCTCTCCCTCCCTCATTCTCTTCTTCTTTCTCTCTCTCTCTCTCTCTCTTCCTCTCTCTCTCTCTATCTCTCTCCTTCCTCATTTCCCTTCCATAATCTCATCTTGGCCATCCGTTCTCATGTGTCCTCGTATTCATTATTACCTTGGTAATGAATTACCTTGATTTGATCGAGCTCTGGTGCAGAATGCCATCTTCTAAACAAACTTGCGGCTGGAGCAAGAGAACAGACGTTCCCCCTATTAGGAAGCATGCAGCGACAACTGACAAATTATATCTACAGTCGTATCACCTCGTTTACCTCGAAAAACCTGTTAGAGTTTTATGCCATGAGATGAGTATATTAAAGGCGGAGTATACCCTTTTTCAAAGAGGGATAATGGGTTTCCAATGTACAAAAAGGGACGTTGTGGTTAACGCTCACCCATCAAGGTTCCTTGCTTAATTACCTTGATTACTGGTTTGTTTCCTTGATAAGTAGTCTAAAACTGACTTGAAATGCTTAAGTGCTTGCTATTTATTACTTACAGAGAGGGATAATGGGTTTCAAACTTACATTCAAAAGGACACTGTCACCCATCACCAATCAAAGCCGTTCCCTCGCTTGATCATTCCTATGTTTCTTTGATGATTATACTGTAAACCGATCTTGAATGTTAATACCATTGCCTTTCATTCATCATGTTACTGCCTTCGGATAATTATTACGGATTTAAATAAAATGAACTTCGTAGGATTGCGGCTACTTTTCGAAACAGGTAGAAGTGATGAATAATAAATGCCGGCGCCTTTTTCATTTTCCTTTACTTAAACGAACTGTTATAAACTTCGACATTATTTTGAAAGGGAATTACAAGAACTGGACAATATGTCAAACAAAAAAGGCTGAGCAGATCCTTTGATGCTATACTCAAGAACTCAGTAAAATACTCCTGATCTAGCAACTTACCTTACTTGTACATTGTTTTCCTAAAGATTTATGTTGAGCAGAACTAACATGCTACATTTCTTTTGTGCATAGCCTATGGCTTAGACAAATGAAAATACATTTCTTTCATAAAGCGACGTCTTTGTAAACAAGTACGAGGACAAGGACAGTAGGACATTACTATCTGACTGCGAGGAAAACTCTGTTTCTCTTTTAATGCGGATTTTTTTTTTTTGGAATTTCCAATTATGTTGTATTATTAGGAGATTTCTACTTTCATCCGTGATATAACGATGATTGCCCTTTGTACATTTAAAATACCTTGCACAACCCACGGGACTCCCTTTTACTACCTTCAGTGATTACGTGAAATAAGGGGGGAAATCCGTGATATAACAATGATTGTATCAGTCAGCCATGACTTATGGCATTTACAGCTAAATCCTAAAAATATCCGTACCAAACATGAGGTCGTTCCCATGCATACAAATCAGACATCTAACCTTTTTAAATTGAAAACAGAAATAAGTATATCCATCTTGCCCCTTCTACATTTAAAATACCTTGCACAGCCCACGGGACTCCGATTACTACCTTAAATGATTGCTTAAAATAAGGGGAAATTCAATCACCGCACTATTCACGCACACATGCACACACAAACAAATACAAACACACTCGCATTCACTACCGCACATCCGCGCGCACACTTTGTTCGTTTACAAAAGATGATATTGACAGATTTCTTGAATTTACGTACGATAATCATATCACAACCCTGGGAATTGTTTATTGTAATGGAAATTTTCTTGTGTTTTTGTTTGTCTGGTTGTTTTCATATCTTCCTCTGACCTCTAGTTATTATTCATTTAATCCATCACAAATTGCCCTGATGTTATAATTAAATTTGTTTTAAAGTTAAGAAGCATATCGAACTCCTACACCTCTATTAAAAGTGCACTTTTGGGATGATTAGACCTCCTACGAAATTATTCATTTGTTTTTCTGACTTGTGGTTACTTATGATTATAATAAAATAATTATTTGTTATGCCTTCTTTCTCCTAACCAGAATAAGAAAGAGGTCTGTTAACCTGCCTTGTGTAATAGACGATTTTTTTTTCTTCTTCACATTGCTACCGCACCAAAGTAATTTTCACTAACGAAGAGTTATTTAATAGGTAACCGAAGGCATGAGAAAGGTATTATAGATGGTATTCTAGATAATAATTATTAATGCTCAGTTTTTATAAAGCGCTTATTACAATCACTAAGCGCTTCCAAACTTGGAGATTATTACCCCAGCTTTCGTTGTGCTGCCATGACGGCGCTCTAGCATTTTAAAGAATTAATTTCTGCTAGGTACTCATTTACATCACCTGGGTTGAGTGTGACAAATGTAGATCAATGTCTTGCCAAAGGACATTAGTGCCGCGGCGGGACTCGAACCGCGGACCTTGACAGTCCGTCGACGTATCCACTCGACCACGACACCTCCTTAGATAACCATATTGAGGACAAACATCCCTATTATTTTGCAACTATATACTAAATGCCTCCTTCTCTCTCTCTCTCTCTCTCTCTGTCTCTCATTCTCCTCTTTCCTCTATACATTAAATTTAAAGTGTATTCAATTTAATCAGTAAATAAACACATAAAAAGGGAAATGTATCTTTGTAATATAAGTAAAAATTAAGAATCTCATTCAGAAAAAGTTGTGCCTAACATTCATAAACGTGAAGAACATTTCTGATATAGAAAAGTTGTTTGTAGCCTTTGAATCACTTTCCGATTAATAAACTTTATTGGGTCAGTATGTTGTATTTGATATATTACTTTCAAGAAAGATCAGTTAATAAAACAATTACCATTAATGCCCCCAATGTCCTCAGCTGGGGATTTGTTTCTATATTTCTAAGGAATCCCCGCACTAATGTCCTTTGGCAAGATATTGATCTACATTTGCCACACTCCACCCAGGTGAAGTAAATGGGTACCTGGTAGGAATTTATTCCTTGAAATGCAGCGCGCGTAACAGCTGCACTGCTAAAGCCAGGGCAATTATGCTACATTATTGTAGAGCGCTTAGAGACTTCTGACAAAGTAAGTGTTAGGCGCTATATAAGCATTGTAATTATTAATTTTTCAATAAAGCAGTGGCTGCATCTGAAAATTACCTTTCCCCGTAAGATTTTGTCACAGTTTGTCGGAATTAAAATAAAGAATATTTAAACGCAGTATTCTTTCTGGTTTATAATATTAAACCGGTACGCACAAGACGTCTTTTTGCTAGCGCTATTACAGGCGCTTACCAAGCGCTTGCCGGTAATCAGCTCTTGAGTTAGTATTTCAATTGAATTGTGATACTTTTACTTCTGCTTTCTCTATTTTTTTAAATATTTTTGTACAATATCACTGTCACAAAGCGCGTCAGGACCAGACAGGTCGATTGACGAAGTCCCATGTCAACGACATTACTCCTTCTGTACAAGATGACTGAAATAATACAAAAGCGCAAATATGGGTCCGGTGATACAATCTTGTGTAGTTCAGACAGTCGCCACAATGTGAACACACTACATCTATTACCGTGAAGGCTTCGAGCTGTTGCATATACGATCCATCATTTATATTTGCAATATTGATGCAATCTGCGGCACCCTAATCACCTAATCTCTCCCCCGGGAAGAAATCCTCTTCTGAATCGAAAGTTTGTATAAATCCCCCCCGTTTTACCATATCGCGTGTATTTTAATTCAATTTATATTGAAACAAATAAATGACAGCTTGCTCCCCCCGCTAGCAAAGGTATCTCATCATCCCAGTGACTGATTATCAATTTGACCCACATTTTCTCTCTCATTGTCTATTCCTTCCTATCTCTCCTTTTCCACCCCCCCCTCTCTCTCTCTCTCTCTCTCTCTCTCTCTCTCGCTCTCGCTCTCTCTCGCTCTCGCTCTCTCTCGCTCTCTCTCGCTCTCTCTCTCCCTCTTTAAAAGTAGCATTCCCTTAAAGGCATCGTTTAACAATGTTAAATCTGAGATGCACGGCCCTACGTGTTATCAGTGTCTGAGATATGGTGTAATAATGAAGCCCTAAAAAACTGCGCTTTAAAAATGATCAAGAAGTGCCTCAAAAAGGTAAAAAACTTTGAGTGACCGGTTTACCATACTCGTTTTTCCCAATAGACTGTAGTGTGATGAAAACCGTTAGGAAAACGCAAAATTTGATTTCGATTTTCAATCATAAATGTCTTGATAATCAGAAAGGCGATCGGCTTGTAAAAGTTATGATGTTCCTGACTGAACTAAAGGTTTATAACTATTATTGTAGCATGAGCTAAATTCAGGATTTTGTTTCAGAATCGGAGACAAAGTTGTATTTCCTTCTGATTTCCGGTTCACGTTATGTATGTTTATGTAATCCATTGTTATGTGTAATTCTGTTAGGACATGTCTTTTGTTTTCCTAAACCAACGGAAGAAGGAATGAAAGAACAAATGACAGATGAATCAACAAATTAAATTAAATTCATTTAGAAGTGGTTAATATAGCGATGAAGATGATGATGATGGAAAGAGGTAATGATAATGATATCATTATTAGTAGTAGTAGTGGTAGTAGTAGTAGCAGAAGTTATAATGACGACAATACAACAATACTTATCATCACCATCATCTTCATCATCATCGTTATCAAGATTGTCATAATAATAAGGATAATAAGGAGTGATTACACTCATAATAATTATGATGATCATAGTATACTAGTAATAATTGTTCATGTAGGAGGCTTCAGGTTAAAACATTACAAATACTAAGGTTTTATTAAATACATGAACACGACTGTACTTGCCTATAGAGAGGTCAGTGTGATAAACCCACACACGGTATGATATTTCCTCTTTTCACATTTATATATCTTTATTTACTTATTTATTTATTTTGTTTTATTTCAACAGGGTAGCCCCATCTGTAGTTAAAATACTGTTATACTTGGGGACCTGCATAACATAAAATACATATAAAGACATACTTATACATGAAAACATCATTACATGGGGAATAGTAAACATACCAGAAGGATCTCCTAACATAACTCCTTAGTCACCTAAGTCACCATTGTATCGGTGGAGACATGGGATGACAACTCCAACCCTGATCTTACGAACGAACGCGAATTCGGGTGCCGAGAAATAACGTTACAAAATGCAGGATCGCAAGACAAAGACGCCACAAAGCTTATCCTTTGTCACGTGATAGGAAAATGTCACGTGACCCGAGCGGAAGCAGCGCTTTTACATTTGCATTAGCACGAGAGCCTTTCATCTTTATTTCCACCGCCATTTGGCAGCATTACTATCATTTTATTGCCTGTTTACGTCGAAATGATGTGACCGAGTGAACTCTACCAAGAGCCACACAGAATCTTGAAGAATAAATTGAAAGACATGTAGATTGGATAAGGGGTTCATTTTGCGACCCAAGTCACCCAGTTTCGTCGTCCCCAGGGGCCGTAGCAGAGAGGCGAATAATTCAAAGATGTGGGCGGCAAATTTCAAGAGATTAATTAATCAAGCTCACACGAATCGCATTGGAATAGATATGACCTAGTTTTAAAAACAGTGGATATCTGATCTTCATGATCTTTATTAGACCCCTTTGTCTCAAATGTCAAGCATGGGTGGATAGGTCAAAATGGGCGAAGTTTAGACAAAATGAATATCCATTAAGTTTCAATTATTCTAAAAGTAAAAACGATAATGTTCTAGGCTTTTTCTGATTTCGTCAACTGATTTGAACTTTAGGGAGCTCGTTCTGAAAATCATTTGAGAAAATCCCTATTTTATCTTTGGAACCTGATACACTTTGCGAATGCGGTAGAAGCAACCTGCACATCTCAAACTTTGGCCCCCTTTCTTCCAAGAGTACCTTTCCGTTTTCTTCCATTTTCCATCTCCATTCCTCCCTCTTAATATCCTTTTCCGTTTTTATCTTCACGTTTCTGACACATGTAAACCTATCCAGGCACCAAAATAAACTTGGTCTAGGCCTTTTAAATAAACGACGTCATGTCACATTATATCTCCATACGGACGGTCCCTTTGGAAGGAAGGTTAACATAGAGGAGTAAAGGCCCGGTCACACAGCCCTCCACGGGCGTATCGCGGCCGAATCACGGCCAAAAATTTCTGCCCGTGAAGCAGACGCTGTTGGACGCTTTGAGGTCGCGATAAAGACGCGATACAGCCGTACTTTACCCGTCGTTACACGCGGTAAGAAATTCACACGCGGTTGGCCGCGCGAAAAAGTTTTGGGCTGCCCAAAAATTTAGACCGCGGGTAATCGCGGGCGGTACACGTGGTACACACGCGGTAAAGACGCGGTACAGACGCGGAACGAACGTGCTAGGACGTGCTACGGCCGCGGTTAAGACGTGGTTACACGCGGAATTGGACGCGAAATTTTAGCGGGTAATCGCGGGTGGAGCACGGTCATAGCACGTTTGTTCCGCGTCTGTACCGCGTTGTTATCACGTGCATTAGCGTGTGTACCGCGTGTAAGCGTGGTAGGCCGCGGTACCGCCGCGCTTCACCCGCGATAAGGACGCGGAACAGTCGCCGGCGTCTGTTCCGCGGGCATACCACGGGTAAACCGCGGGTAAGCCAATTTTGCACATTTTTCCACCACGGGCAACCGCGGGCAAAAAAAAATCGCGAAATTTTACCCGCGATACAGACGCGAAAGGCTGTGTGACCGGGCCTTTATATAGGCGATGAATAAATCTGCCCAATAAAAAAGGAGATTGCTAGGGCAGGAAACCTCGGCTCCATTGAATCATCTAGAACATGTCAATACTGGGTATGTTGAAGACGTAGATGTAGGCCTTTTGCCATTTACCTCTATAAACTTCCCAATCAGTTTGCTGATGACTGCATGAGCGCCGGTTCCTACTTCCTACAAATTGGTCGTTTGCAATCGCTGACTATAGATTTGGATTCTGCTTGAAACGCATTTACAATACCATGACTGGTGGTGGTTATTTTACCGGACTGCTAAGAAAGCATAAATGCTTGTAAGCAAGCAACCAGACGGCTGGCGACTTTAGGTCCTCTCCGAGGGAGCTGGTAATGTGGATTAATGACTTACCAAAGGCGCATCGCCTTTGTTTCGAACCCGGGTCACCGGATTACGAGACCAGTGCTCTACCGACTGAGCTATCGCGCCTCCCCTGATATTTAATTGGGTATGTTGAAGGCGAAGATGTAGGCCTTTTGCCATTTACCTGTATAAACATGATATGTGATGCCGGGTTGCGTTTCGTTTTTTCTTTCTTCTCCCTGCTCCATTTTGCAACACCAGTGGAATATCCTGCTAGTGAAAAAAGTGGCAATGCAAATAGTCCCATTGGCGCTCCATCATATGAATGATAGGAAGTGTGTTTCTGTCCTATGTGAAAAAAAAAACGATTCCATTAAAACGAGGTGGAAGGGGCCTGGGGCTGTTTCAGCGCCTGCTTCGGGAGAACATCACAGTCAACTCGTGGGAATCGTCAAATTAAGAAAATCAGGGAAAAGAGAAGTCTGCTTCAAAACATATGCTTTCTACTTTTACACTTTCCGGAAAAGTAACCCCGACGTGATATTTATCAGAAATATTGTAATCACTTTTTATATTAGAGTCTCGGCTTCCTCTTTTTGTTTCTGAGCCAGAATGTTTGTATCGATGTCTGTAAGGTTCTTATACAACACGATCTTAGTGAATTAAAAGCAACCCAATAAATATCAAGTTGTATTGATATTATATGTTGCGCAGGAAACAAGTATTACTTAAATATAAGCTACTATATCATAACCCGTGCCTTTTTAAAGATCGTATTACACGGACTTGATATCGTATTCCTTGCCAAATTCCTTGCCAGAGGACATTAGCACTTCTACTTAGTTTCGAACTCCGGCATAACACCTTGCCTAAGAATGTAAGAACCAAGCAAGCATCGAACCCGTGACCTCGTATGAGAATCATGAGACTTCACCACAGCACTCCCAGTGGACAGACTCCACATTCCATTTACGTTTAAACAAATTGCTCCCCCCCCCCCTACCACCACCTCCACGCGCCCCTATGCTAGTGCCCCCAATTGATGGGCTCAGGCTACGCCACTGATTACCCTCCCCCAAATGAATGGAATTTAAGCGAGGCACCAACAACTATCCGCCTAGCCTGTAATAAATGATGTATAATACCTACCGGGCAATGGTTGGCTGTAACTAAAAAATATATATATATCATCGGTTTAGTGCGTCACTCTGGCGAAAAAAAGGAGAACGATGAAAGGAAACGATGAATTGTACAAAAGAAAAAGCAGTTCCAAAACTAACGACGGTTAAAAATCTATGAATCATAGAATAGAATGAGAAGATGTTTTTCACACATTGCTCGGTAATTAAAGTCAGGGATTCATTCAAGCTTTAAGTCTTTAATAGGTCGATACTTCGAAGTTGTATGACGTCAATATGGCAGTTCCAGGAACAATCACACATTAATACAAGAAAAAACGAATAATAATTATGGAGAAAAAACCAAAAAAAATTAAAAAAAATCGAAATGATACAATAGCTGTTTTTCTTGTACATCGTCATACAAAAGATTTGGCAATTTTGTTTTTACATCTTTGACAATATTCTTTCTTTTTTCTTTTTTAGTTCATCATTAAAACCATATCCATCTTCTTAAATGACGCAAATGAAAGAGGGAAAATTGTCTGAAATTAGCTCAAGGAGCAAGTACTTGTATTATCAAAAAAATAAAGATACATGAGATTAACGGTTTTTAAAATTTATGCTAGGATTGTAACTGACATAAAAAATAATTGAAACTTATGTAAATGCAGTTGTGGCTTTAGCGAATGATATTGACAGTCAATTATCGTATAGGCCTATACACTTTTGAAAATATCATATGATTAGGCGGTTTCTTTGAAATGTTTATAGATTCTTAGCATTAAAAAAAGAATAACAACCTAAATTTCTAGGGTATACAAGATAAAGATAGAAGAGAGTGGTGACAAAAACGTAGAATAGAATTTATATATATATATATATATATATATATATTAAACACTTTGTCATGAAAAGCAATCGGATATTAGCATGAATACATATATAATAGTATACTTTCCAGGGTACACAAATCCACGGTGATATAGCGAAGAAGAGAGAATGGAATTAGGACTTTTAAAACTGTTTTAGGCTGTTCTATCCGATGCGTATGTATTCATTTCATTTTTCGCAGAATTGTAAGATAATTATCCCAGGGATAGTAAATTGGTTTTAAAGATAAAAATGGAAACATCGTAATCTTAGAATTATGTTTGTTCATTATAGGTGTAATGCCGACGATAGAAATTCACTTTCATACAAATGCAAACCTAAATACTCCTTAGGATTAAAGTAATGCTTATTATTCATTATAAAAGATTGTAACTTCCATTGCGAAATTTATATGCGACTCCCTGAATTAACGAGCCGAATTTGACATCCTATTTTCTCCAATACAACTACAAGATTAATTATATTTTGCAGATTAAGTAGAAGATACATTTTTTCAATTACAGCAAATCCCCAAACAAGAGATTCAATGGGCTTAGTGCCATTTCCATCTGTAATTGGTTTGATAATCATCCTGTACATTATATTTTAAAGAACTTATTCATTCGCATGAATATCCCCCATTGTCGCTGATGACAGTGAGATAGATCTCTATACGGGGGATGCCATATTTCTCCACACGACGCCTCCGTGATCTGATTACCGATTAGCGATGATGCTTTGTCGGGATACATGGTAAACAATCAATATAAGAACATAATTTACTCCTACGTCCACTCATCTACCTACATATCCAAAAAGAAATCTTATAATATTTCTGTAAGTATGTATATACATGTAAACGCTTTTTTTGGTATTCTCGTGATGCTGCTTGAGTGACAGGTGCCAAAGTATTTACAACTTGTTCTTATAATACCGGTTGCACATGAGAGGGTTTCCTTGTACCAATCGATTCTTCAAATATAACAAGTTTCAAGTTACTGCAAATAATGAGAAGTTATAATGAGAATGTATGGCTATGTCGAAATCATGAGCACTTGCGGATTGAATGGGGTACCACCTGGCTCCATGCACATCTTAAACACCGATCGAGTATTTTCTTTAAAAATTCTTATTTTTCGGCACTGTTCTCTCCTAACGAATCCTAGATACTTGCTATGTTCTGTTCCTGCTTGTCATCTTCCCCCCTAGTCTTGTTCTCTACACGATTGAATTGTACCCCTTCCGCATTTGTTAATACATTAATTACTGCTTTGAAAAAATTAACACTTTACACGAGCGCATGATCCCCTTGTAAGCCGAAAGGCGCCTTCATCATCATCGTTCGCATTAGGCGCGAAATATATAAATTCAAGAATTTCAATCAACCTAATAATGGCGCCTCTATACCTTTGATTGAACAGGTGCTTTTAGTAGCCAATTCCCATTGCCAGAACAAGGACGATAACATACTACCGATAAAAATAAGTTAGAAACCAAACCTCTCTCAATGTTAAGTGCTTTGAGGACGCAATTATCTTCGAGTTTACACCAGCGTGTAGTTAAATTAATGCTCTCCCCTGCTTTTAGTTAACTTTGAGCACTCTTTGATTAGGTTTTGTGTGAACCCTCGTCGTATTTAGTGGACGTTGTTTAACCATGGTTTAACATCGCTTTTCTTAGCAAACGTGAAGTTTATAATTACAACGTTACCGTGTAAACACAACCTTGTTTATGAACTCGGTCTGTGTAGACATGGTTTGGAGGTGTGTGGTATAGTGGTTCATTCACTTGACTCTCAATCCTAGGGTTGAGGGTTTAAATCTAGCTTAGCACTAACTTTTTTTGGCAAGATACTATTCCACATTTGTCGCACTCTACCCAGGTGTAAATGGGTACCAAGCAATGGATTGGTCAATAATGATTAGCGGGCTCTCAGTAAAAACAGCACTGAAGCTAATGAGGCTTCCCTTGGTTAACAATATTTCTGTTTATTTTTAAAAAAATAGTGATTAATCAATATTAGCAATACTAACATCAAACATATCTAAAAACCTTTTACACGTAGACCTTTTTAAACTGATAGTTTTCGTTATGGTTGTTGCTTATAAATGAGACCGCCCATTGCCTTCCGTGAAGAATAATTCAAGAAAAAGCTATCCATGCTTCATTGAAAAAAATATATATTATTTTATCATTACGACCTGTTAACAGATGAATATTATATTTTGATTGATCATCTTGTTAGAGATCAACACACCTGCTGAATGGGCTTACTTTTGTTGTTGATGTAAAGACCCATATTATTGTAATTTGTATGAAAGAATCACATGAACAAAAGCTAATTCCCACTATCATTTAACGTTTCCTAGTTATGCTGCTCAATCAATTCCCCAATAGAGCCTGCCTCACAAATACGCTTTTTCAAGATTAAGCTCAAATTGTTTTCATGGATATTTATAAATTGACGCCCAGTTTACCACAGACATAGTAAATATAATTTTTTAAACGCCAGTCCCCTTCCTTGTTGGATTGAACTTCCCTACTGTTGCACAAGAGGTGTTATTCAAATACTACCTACCCCCCCCCCCCCCACCCCCAATGATTGAGTCTATAGAATTCATGCAAGTGTAACAAATGGAAAATTTCCCTCTAAAGATAATGAGCTTCGCCCCCAGAGTTGCACTTATCAGTTTGTTTAGATTGTAAAGCCAGATTAACGTTAAAAGTGGATTTTCAGACAAATCCGAAAGCTTGCGCTAGACTATCGAACCCTGCTTCAAGGGGTTGTGGCTGTGGCTAGAGATTTCATCTAGACCCGTGTTTGGCTTTTTTTAAGCATCACCCGGGAACATCACGTTATTGAACAAACTTGCACAAGAAATAACAAATGATAGCCAAGGACAAACCCAAATCACTGACAGATGTAGGTCATTAACAAAATGACACCGTGAACAGTTAAAACCCCGGTCACAATGGATCGTACGAAATGTTGTCGTGGTGGACCCATAAAATATTAGTCTTGACAGGCTCGTGCAACATGCTCGAAATCTATTTTGAGTGGTCAAGAGGGCTACGACACATTAAAGATGGTTTGGCGATGGGGACGCGTCAGAAAAAAAGAAGACTTGTCGTGGTTATGTCATGAGTGAGTCGCAAGTCAATCACGAGACAGTCGTGGGAACATCGTGGGTTGTCGGTTATTGTTGGGGGCTGTCTTTTACGTGATCAGGTCGTGGTTCACTCATTGGATGCGCGTGGGACGCTCGCACGTTCGTCTCCCGATTATATGATAAAGCCTAGTCCGTTGTCTGCCATTGGCTCTCCAGATTTTTCAGTGGAAACAGTTCTGCCCCAACTTAATCCAAGCTGCAAGACTAACACAAGACTTACGCACGACAGACATGCAATGCAAGCCTCTTACGAAATATAATATTCCTGAGACAATCTTGAAACTGTCGTGCCACATAAAAATTATATAAAAATTAAATATTATTATTATTATTATTATGAGATAGTCGTAAGATTGATTGAATGAAATAAATTCTTCTGGTATCCATGACAAGATATTTATCGCTCGACAGTCGCAAAACTGTCATAGGGCAGACTCGCGACAGCCACAAGACATAGATACCACCAAAAGAAATATCGTCAAAAAAGGTGCATGTCCAATGTCGCCTCACGACGGCAAGTCGATGCCACAATGTTCAACATTTCGTAGGACTGTCTTGCGACTACCCCTGATGAACCACGGTTCGCCCGAATTTTCCGTCGTGTCGTGGCACAAATTCGTCATGGGTACGTTGTTAACCATAATTATTCATCCAACCAGCAATGACCATACAGCATCTTTCTTTTTAATTTTTTTTTTTTTAGCCTCGTTCCATTGCTTGATATTTTGATACACAAAAGAATGTAAATGCATTGCTCTAAACTACTCTGCAAAATGTTTCCTAGAATTTCTTTTCAAGTGAGGTATAAATATTTGTACTGCAGCTTTGATTATTTTTTTTCCTGAATTTCCTTGAATTTTTGTGTGCTCTGAGACATATGATCATGATGATAATGAAAATATTCCCTATTGCATCTTTTTCCAGGGTTCAAATGTGAACTTTGTCGCTCCGGCTTACCCTCGTCTACAATCAAAAAGATGAATCAGGATTTTCCCTACATCCCTGATCTACCATTGTTCGGGTAAGCCTTGGGAGATCGTAATCTTCCACGAGCAACCTTCCCAGTAGCATCCCGACGGCCTCTAAAACACCTAAAGAAAGGCCTCTGAAAATAAACGAGATGGAGTAACAGCGTTCAGTCAAAAGTCATCTGATCTAGGGCAACCGTATCTCCTGCCAAAGTTTATTCATTGGCGAGAAAGTATAATGTGACGAGCCCCATAATACTATAGAATAAAAACAAAAAAGTAAAATAATTATTTAGACGAATGAAAATCGATACGGGACTTCTTACTACCAAATTTGAGAGCTCAATAATTACTACGACGATTTCTCCTATAACAGCGTTCAGTCAAAATTCATCTTATCTAGGGAAACCGTGTCTACTGCTAAAGTTTGTTCATTTGCGATAGATTATAATGTGACGAGCCCCATAATACTATAAAATAAAAAATATATATAAATAAGTTATTTAGAAGAATGTAAATTGATACAGGAATTCATACTACCAACTTTGAGAGGTCAATAATTCCTACGACGATTTCTCCTATAACAGCGTTCAATCAAAATTCATCTCATCTAGGGCAACCGTATCTCCTGCCAAAGTTTATTCATTGGCGAGAAATTCTAATGTGACGAGCCCAATAATAATATAGAATAAACAAATATATAAATTAGTTATTTAGATCAATAGAAATTGATACAGAACTTCATTATTCTGAGTTTGAGAGCTAAATCATTACAACGACGATTTCTCCTTTATAACTTCGGATATGATATCTTCAGTAGATATTAGGGACTTTTAGATTTACACGACGAGAGCGTGGACTGCCGCGTGTGACATTGTGTAAGGGCACTGGGCCGAGCCCTGCAGTGCCTTAAAAGGACGTCACATTACCTTAAAAGGATGTCACACGTGGCGGTCCACGTTCACGTCGTGTAAATCTAAAAGTCCCTAATGTTTGACATAAACGGTTAGCAACTAACTTGTTTATACCTCTACCAAGTTTTTGTATTCTTTGAATAATGTGAAAATTGATTAGTCCTGAAGTATACTTCTTGAGAATGTGACATTTTAAAGCTTACATCTAAAATTATTCACCAAAGGTTCTTATTCCACCAGTCCACCTTTAATTCTTGAGTAAAGAAAAACACAAAAACCATCAAATTTCTAAATGGTAATTTTTTTTTAATTGTTTAGTGTAAATATTAAGATATATGGTAATCGAGCTCGATATGTCCATTTCTGAGGAATATTTCCTACTCTCCATTCCTACTCTTGATTACAGAATTGTATTCTTCTTCTTCAATAGGCTATTTAGGGGATTAAGCGCTTCTTGAGAGACACGCAAACGGTCTCCTATACCCAGATATCGACAATGCAATACATTATCCTCGAAATTCTCTGCTGAACGTTTTAATATCTCTCCTCTACTTGGTCTCGGAATGTTGACCACTTTCTGGATTTAAAAAGGAAAATCAAGCTTTAACTTAACAATCATCATGCAAAATGTGAATTTTTCAATGGGTCACTTTTCGTTAAATGCGCTTTATTGTATATTCAGTTCCTATAAATTGATTTCGTCTGTCTATACAGAAAATGTTATTTATGCAAATATATCATTCTAAATATTAGTTCGATTTACATTTAAACTTTCTATTTTTCTTTTCTTCTTGCGCACCTAGATTTTGTGTAAAATGGACATCCTAATTTACATTCGTACCTAGGCTTAGAGCAGTAACAGAAACATGCATACAAGGACACACAACTTCTTAAAACGGATCCATACCATGCCACATCAACTCACAAGGATGAATTACAAGTAATACTATACAGGATTTCAAATTCGCAATTACTCGTCCTGAAAACTTGGATATTTTCTAACGTATCAATAAGATTACAATCAGGGAGGAACTAGAAATAAATACTTTACGATGATTTAGGCATTTGATAACATTGAAATTCTATCTATTTGGACAGCTATTGGTTATTGCATATTTGGAGAAACCAAGGAGATAGTCTGTTCATCTACTTTTTTCTGTGAAGGATGAATAGGAATTGAAGGCTGGCAGTTTTGTGAAAATAATTGAAGATCGATGCATCCACCGAAGACGGATATAAAAGGGATAACATTAAATCTGATAGGCCTATGGCAAAGATTCATCGTACATGATAGGGGTGTGTAAACTAAATTGAGAAGACAAAAAGGCAATTTTAAAGATTTCTTTCTTTAACGTCAGTCTTGGTAATATGAATAAAGATAGGAAGTTAATAAATAGATTTTCAAAATTGTTCGTAATTAGTTTTCTAGTTAAAAACCGCAGAAGAATTTGGCTTTGCCCGAGCAATTGGTGAACTCAAATCACAATACTCTTCATTGCATTACAAGACACGAACAGCGGACGATAAACACATTCGCAAGTACTATTATGTTTGATATTGTTTTTATTATATGTTGTTCCTTTTAGTTTTGCGGTCATAGGATAATAAATAGTTTTATAAATATATGAGAATTTATAGTTGTGTAATCATTCAAAGAAGAAAATACGTACTGTTTCTAACTTTGGTTATAAAAGAGTGAAATCGCTTTGAAATGCTAACTTTATTGGAGGAGCTCGCGCCTTTGAATGTTTTTTGAAACAGATATATGGCGCCATACAAATGCTGTAAATCACCATCATCATCATCATCAAATGAATACATGGGTATAGCGTGCAGACAACAACCTCGGCTTCATTGATTCGATAATTATTTATGATTAATTGGAGAAATCAATGATAAAAAACATGCATTTAATTATTTGGGGGCACATAATAAAAATTGGTTTAAGTGTGGTCATGTCGGGGAGAATGAGGTTTAACAAATTGTATTTAGGATTTAAGAAGGGAATGTGTTATGTGGAGTCGCATGTTCACTAATAACATTAAAGTGCTAAACATATGCAATAAGCACGCTCAAATGAGTATCAGCGCTTTGATAAGAAAGGAAATTTGATTTTGTTTTTTGTCATAACGCAGTTGATGTTTAGAGTCCCGAAACTATATTTTGAAACTAATATTCTCCATAATTTCTGCGATAGAACATCAAATCATAATAATATATGGGCACGTCTTGCTTGTTTTAGCCGCCTATTTAGAGTGTTTTAGCATATTCGACCAACAAAAGACATATTCTTCACAGTGAGTAAATGGACTTCGTTCCCCCCAAAATGGTAGACATATCTTGCCCTTATGCTCTGACGATATTTTCCCCAAACATTATTTCGTTCGGGGTTAGGGTTAAGGTTGCCATTAGGGTTTCAGGTTATTCGTTAGGGTTAGGTATAGTGTTCGGTCCATGGGTGTGTTACGGCTTCGGTTAGCGTACGAAAATAGCCATGGAACCATTGTCGCCGTATATCACGTGTCATGGAATCGCTGTCAATGGACAAAGCAGGAGGGTTGTGAGTGGACAGAACGAGGACATCACGTGATCTCAACGTCACGAGCCACACGTGTTTAAGGATACTCGCGCACTTTGCCACGTCACGTGGCAAGTATCATGTCACGCTTCTTGGAAGCAGGATAGAGCTTAAGTACTCCCCCTAGAAAAATAGTGAAAGTGGGCATGCGGGATGACACAACGTTCCACGAGGACATCATGCTCATGTCATGCTGAAACTGGACGTTTCACTAATTGTTTTTTAAACATGGAAAAGGCTATTTCTGAATGGCTGAAAGCAAAAAGAAGGAAAGAAATAGACATAAATGAAATAGTTTTAAAAAACTTTTCATCGTGCGTCACTGCAGATAAGGGTTATTATCAGGATTTAAAAAAAAAATTTAACATGATAATCTAGCCATAAAATAAAGGAGTCCTCGTGACTAGTTTTTTTCTTTTTCTTATGATAGATCCAACGATAATCGCAGAGAACTGTAAAGTATACTGATCTTATATATATCATTTTGAAAACCTCATCCTGAAAAAAGTTGGAAAACAAGTCCAGGCATTCAATTTCAATTTCATTTATTTCCACAGATTCATAAAAGACAGTATAAATTAAATAAAATATAAAAGCATTACAACAAAAGATGAACCTGCAGAGGGGGTGATCAAAACCCACATAGGTTTTTCGGGGATCATCCCCTGCTTAAAATTACAATATCAAAATACAATAGTTTTTTTTAATGAAACAATAACACATACAAAAACATATATAGATATTACATGCAAATCTATGTGTATATTACATGCAAATCTATGTGTGGGGTGAGTAGTAGTGGGTTGGTGGTACCAAGAAATACATATATAGAGGAAATGAATGATAAACAGGAAAGAAATAATGAGAAAAATAGAAAGAAACACCGTACAAACTACATCTTAAGAGTTGGATACGAGATCAAATATTGTTTCAACTTTGACTTGAAAGAATAACGTGATAAGCAGCTGACAATTTCATTGGGAGGTAAATATCATAGTGATGGTCCACTAAAATAAATGTTCCTTTGAAGAAAAGGGCAAATGAAATTTATTTGAACTTCTTGTTTCATAAGAGTGAATTTCAGCAATAACAATGAACATCTCATTAAAAATACATGGCAGCTGATATTTCTTGAAAACAAACGTAAATTGAGCAAGTTGCATATAATATAGAGATTTCACATTCAAAATATTCAAGCGTTTATACAAGGGTGCAGTATGTGTAAGATATGGAAGGTTTGTTATTGCACGAACAGCCTTTTTCTGTAAAACCTGCAAACGGTTCGTTAAGGTAATTAAACATCCACCCCAAGCTACATGAAAAATGTGGCGAGATTAGGGTATTGTACAAATTCATTAATATTATTTTTGGGGAGCAGTTTATATACACTATAAATAACTCCCAGTACACTGGCAATTTTTGAAGATATGTAACTGACATGACTTTTCCAAGAAAGGTACTCATCTATGTAAACTCCTAAAAAAAATTGTTGAATTAACTCATACAAATATTCTGATTGCACATTTTGGTCCTTTCTGAAGAATAAGAACAACTGTTTCAATCACACTGATGACGTGGTGCCAAACCGCACAGATCACGAGGACCGCATCAATTGACCGTGTGTGAAAACTATAATAATTATATTGAGAAAAAAAATAAGGTGAGGGTACTTGATCGTAAAAGAATCTTCCGGAATCTATCACTGAATGACTGGTATATTCAATATATAAACCTTTCTTGATGGACATATTATAAAAGATGAAGTTGACGGCCTTACCCTTAATAGTGAAGACTACAAGTCAGAGTAAACCCGGAATAAAGAGGTTCATTAATATAATTATTGCGATCCTGCATTACTCATCTCAGCTCTTTTCATTAATTTATGGAATGGCCTTGACCTTATGAAGACAATATCATACAAATATTCTGATTGCGCATTTTGTTCCTTTCGGAAGAATAAGAACTACCGTTTCAATCACACTGATGACGTGGTGCCAAACCGCACAGATCACAAAGACCGCATCAAGGGAATTCCTCGAGAAAAGGCCAAGAAAGTCACCTTGTCTGATGGTTAATTCTCATCTGATCTTCGTGGATGTTGTTGATTACTTTAAGGGGTTCATATACCTTTCTGCTAGATGTCTTAATTAGCGATAATGTATTGGAAAGGTTGCTCTTCTCAGCATAGACAGAGGTTTCTTTTTTGTCATCTCCCTTGAGCAAGAATCGGATATAATTTGGATATTACATCAGTCCCGGAAGGTCTATATATGTCTACCCGTCTTTTTTTCTCTCTCTTTTTTTTTCTTTCAATGCAGTCGTGTTTTATGTCTCTTCATCCTTTTCCACCTTTTCCCCACTACCTGTCTAATTTAGATGGACGTTTGATATCTTGACGTCTTTTTAGGTCAAGTTCATATCAGATTTCAGGAAAACAATGCGGAAGGAGCTGATTGGTACTACTATATCGAAGAATAAGCGTGAATAAAGACATACTTAGACACTATGAATATGGCAGACAAAGAAAGAGGACAAAATATACAGTTCCTCAGGTAGATAAAGGAACATCCTTTCACTGCTATTATGTAAAATGTGTAGAACAGGTGACTATGCATGTGACACCCGTTCTACACATTTTTACATAATAGCAGTGAAGGGATGTTCCTTTGTCTACCTGAGGAACTGTATATGTTTTCCTCTTTCTTTGTCCGTCATATTCATAGTGAGAAGAGCCAGTTGCTTTCGCGCGCTTTATTTCTTTCGTTTCCATTTATGTTGTCCAAGTTTGGCGTGTTCTCAATCCTGCGGTTTACTTTTGCAAGACGATAAGCTGTATTGGTCTTTAGTCGGAGTAAGAAGGAAATGAAAATACGTGAATGGACGGTCACAAATATTAAATTAAATAAACAAGACGTTTCTTTTTCTCACAGTGGGAGTAAGAAAATAGCTGCTCATTAATATACATTTGTTTGATTGGTAAGTTTAAGGGGCGACCTTCAACTGGATTAAAATGAGACAGTATAGAGGATTTACTATCAATTGGAACTGTCACTGAAAATAAATGAAATTATACGTCTATCATCTTTGTGTGTAGTGACTCATTCCAACCAACTGTGGTTTTCTCGGGCAAAAGTGCCCGCAATATATATCTGTATAATTTTTTTAACCATGACTGAATGTTGCGCAATTTTCTCCTCCTCATGTAATTAATACGTTAAAAATGATTCGACAGTGCAAAGAAAACAAAATACTGGATATTTTTAAAATGCATATATGATATCTAATACTTATCATTCACATGCAAATTGATATAGCTCCAAGTCATCATTGTTCGTCATTGTTAAATCAATGTCCTACAATTTCTTTTTTTTACGGAAGTGTGTGTTAACACGTAATTTTACTAATGACCGGTCATTAGCAAATACTTATGACCGGTCATTAGTAAAATTATGTTATAAAACATCGTTTTATAAAACAAAGAAAATATCGTCTTATGAAACAAATAATACACATAATTTTGTTCGGGCATTAGTAAAATTATCCACACTCGGTGCCTTCGAAACAGTCCAAACACACTCGGCTATCGCCTTGGGCGTGTTAGACTGTTCCAAAGTACCTTGTGTGGGTAATTCTTACTAATGCCCTCACTGTTGTGTATTATTTGTATACTATCCACCATTATACTGATACATTCATTTGCCATTATGCACGAACATCAGAATATATTTCAAGAAAGTGTTTAAAGTTAACAATATTGTTTATCAAGGGGAGAAACAAATTGTAGGCGTGAGTTTGTAATTCTGTTTAATAAGAACATGGATATATTATGAGTGCAAATGGGAAAGCAGGTGAATTAACGTGTTAGCATTAACAGTGGGCCGTGGCTTAAAAGCCAGTATACTGATACATTTATTTTCCATTTTGCACGAACAAAATATCAAACAATGTTCAAAATTCAGTATATATTAAAACAAAGTGATTAAAGTTGACAATATTGTTATCCAAGGAAAAAAGAAGAAAACACGCTGTAGGCGTGAGTGCGTAATCCTGTTTCATGAAAACATAGTTCAAATTGGAAAGCAGGTGAAAATGCGTGTTGTCATAAACAGTGGGCTGGGGTTTTAAAGTATCAACAAATGGAAAACAACATTTCTTGATAAGTCAAATATAGGAAATTAATTCATTGAAATGGATCATTTTGTTGATGGAATGTTTAGCGGATATGCTTGCTGATCGAATAATCGTTGGAGGACATGTTAAAGGACATGTAAGTTACCAACTTTATAAAATTCCCTATAGTGAAAGCAGGGATATGTGAGTTAAACTCACATATCCCTGGTGAAAGGATACTTTTTAGCCGAGCCATAAGGGTTCAAGCAAGAACACCAGTCTATGACGTCTTCATTGAAACTCACTGACGATTGGTTGCTGATATTTAGTTATTGTTTTGTTTTGGTGTTTTTTTTTGCTGTTGTTATTGTTACTGTTAATCAATTTATTGATAGATTGTTTGTGTTCAAAGATAGAGTTTGAAAGAAACGTAAGAGAAGATGAAACGCCCCCATACTCCTCCTTCCACACCCCCGCAACAAACCGCAGGCCTTGTTCATCCCCTGGATTCATCTACAACCCACCCCTGGCAACCCACCCCATTTCTGTACCCACGCTACGCCACTCCTGAAGATCATGTGGTTTCCCTACTTTACTTGAATCTCTTCATCGTTTGCCAGCTGGAGAGCCTATAGCTATATCCATTATACAAGATTTTGATTTTAACGTATTATGCTCTATATACCGTGTGAGTCAAAAAAAGTTTACACCTAGAAAATTGCTAATTATTTTTAAAATCATCCATGAACAGTAAATTATTATACATCTTATGAAAGAGTGTTTTATCCCACATCATTTGGTATAATTTTTGTGTGGTATGTGCTCACGCTTGGATTGACAGGTGGCATTGTTTGCGAGAGTGCAAAAATCTACTTGCGCCAAAGTGATGCCTGCTGTATGTACTGTATTATGTTGGGATTAGCGGAGTGAGAGAATGAATTGAATGTATCAAATGAAATGAATTGAATGTATCAAATGAAATGCATTGCATATGTTTTTTGCAAAGGGCAAAGTCACACACACCCACACACACGCGCACAAATATTTGTTGATATTTAATATTCGATATTTGAAATGTGTGGCATGAATAATTTTGTTAGGGATGTTATTGGGATCTGCAAAGACCGAATTAATACCCAAATCCCAATTGTTTTATTCAAACCTCACATAGGCAACTTTGGCGCAAGTCGATTTTTGCACTCTCGCAAACAATGTCTCCTGTTTAGCCGAGCGTGAACACATACCACACAAAAATGGTACCAAATGGTTTGGGATAAAACACTCTTTCATAAGACATATAACAATTTAATGTTCATCCTTGATTTTTTAAATAATTAGCAATTTTCTAGGTGTTAACTTTTTTTAGACTCACACTTTACATAGCCTGGACATGATTTGTCTCTAAAATGAACATGCACTAACATCTTTTCCGGTTTACACTTACCTAACTTGATATGGTATTACATTATTGCTGCTGCTTTTGTTTTATTGCTGTTGCTGGCTGTTGCTGCTGTGCTATTATTATGTTCTGTATTGTCATCGCCATCGCCGTCATTTTCAACATCATTTTCAGTAGCATTGCAACACATGGATGGGGCAGGTACGTGCCCCCCTCCCCCTTGAGTGGTAGAGCATAACAAGATATAAAATGAGAGATATTAAAGAGGAAAAGAGGGTGCAAGGGCCAGGATAGAAACAAGAAAATAATACGCCGAGACCACATCCCGACCACCCCCTACCAGTAGCCTGTAAATTCGCATTTGATTTTTCCGAGTAAGTCCAGTGGCCCTTCGATTGGTGGACTAACACTTCGCCATTGATTAGTATTTCACCATCCCCTCTCGATTCAATCTTCCAGAAGCCTACACAATTAAACTCGCGCCTGTACTTGATGTTCGGGCGTGTGAATCTTCTTTCTCAATTGGATATCTTTCGGTAAAATCGTGCAATTCTGTGATCCTTTCATTCCCTTAATTTTTGTTCGATAGATGCTTTGGTGCCTTTTCAGAATCTGAAGTTGCGAATAAAGATATTCCTTTTTGATGGCAATGATGAATGGTATTAGTGGGCCTTGATCAACTAATGGCCCTGTGCTGTTGTCTAAGTGCATCAAAAGGTCCATGATGAAGTGTTATAAGATGATGAAGCCGGATTCTAATCAAATGATTGGTTGAGAGCGTACACGTGACCAGGTATTTATTTTGACTAAGTTACACGTAATTTAACTAATGACCGGTCATTAGTCAATACTATTGACCGGTCATTAATAAAATCATGTTATTAAGCATCATTTTATTAAAACAAAAAACAAACAATAATCATCTTATAAAGCAAATAAGACACATCATTTTGTTCGAGCATTAGTAAAACTACCCACACAATATACCTTTGGAACAGTCTGACACGCCCGAGGCGATAACGCCCTCACTGCTGTGTAATACTTTTATAATATGTTGAGTACTTTGTAACTGAAAGAAAAAGGCGTTATTTTTTTAAAGGGGGAAAAGTAATAGTAATAGAGAGAAAGAGTGAGATCGAGAGTTGGATTGAGAGATAGAGAAGAAAAAAAAGAGAAAAAGAGCAAAAGAGAGGAAGAGAGAAAAAATGGAGCGAGAGAGAGGAAGGGAGAAAAATGGAGCGACAGAGATAAAAGAGAGAAAAATTGCCTAGGAAAGTCACAGAGAAAGCGTATTAGAAGAGATTTAAAGATTCTGTAGTGAAAGGACATCTTGAAGAAGGCGCCTTGTATAAAAGGACATGAAGTAAACGATGCCTTATTAAACGTTTAATGCCACTCTCATCTTGCTTTCAACTAATTCCACTCTTTCTATCTGTATATGTTAATACTGCTTTTCTGTTTCAACAATGGGATTGCGATTTAAAGTGAAGGTGTATTTAGTCGGCATGTTACAGACGCATATTATGGCTTTACAAAGAATACAAACTAAGCACTTAGGTACTTCTCGGCTTTGCCATTAGAGGATTTGTAAGTATAGACATCCATCATTTTGCAACAAGTGTAAAGAAGCTACCTATTAGAGAGAAAGAGTTTCCATTGTAGAATGATATAAAGCATTTCATATGATACAAGACATGCGTTTATAACATTAGTTCAAAATCAAGTAGAATATTGCGGCGTGGACTGTGGATATAAATTGTTTCCTACACTCGTTGTTATAGAGGTGGAGACAGGTATTAAAACTAAGTGCCGAAAATACAAGTAGGTTGATAGAAGGATTTGCCATTTCCCATTTCTTGTATCCTTTATACGCATTCATCTAAAGATTCAAGATTAACCTACGAGTAAATTTGTAGTTTACTCTTCATGAATTTGATCAGTTTGCTAATGTTCATATCGTTATTCATGGTTATAAACACTAGATTCAAATGGGAGAAACTGCGATACCGGGAATAGAAGACGATATTAAAGGACGACAATATAAAGGTGAGCTAAAATCGAGAGTAAATATAACATGTGAGGGACGTGCAGAGAGTAAAGCCCATTTTCCAACAGGCCAATAGCACGGATGCTCCTATTCAAGAATTTTCCGACAAGAGCAAATAATGACATTGCTAATCAATTTCAAAAGATAGTCTTATTTACCCAGGGTAGCTACATTCAGTGTTAATACTGTTCTCACTGCGGGCTCTCAGGTATCCATTTACACCGGACTGGATAGTGGCAAATGTGGATTACTGTCCTTCCAACGGACATTGGTGCCGGGTTGGGCTTCTAACCCCTCAACTCTTGGAACGAGAGCCTAGATATGTGGTGGTTATGTGGTGGTTATTTTACCTGACTGCTAAGAAAGCATGAATGCTTGTTAGTAAGCAACCAGACGGCCGACGGCTTTAGGTCCTCTCCGAGGGACCTGGTAATGAGGATTAATGCCTTACCAAAGGGCACTAGCGCATCGACTTGGTTTCGAACCCGGGTCAACGGATTACGAGACCACTGCTCTACCGACTGAGCTATCGCGCCTCCTAGTGAAATAGACCACTGCATATAACGAAAACTCCACATCAAATCAAGAATACACTTTAGGCCTAAAAAATGAAAAGATGTTGTATTGCCCTTAGGTGACAAAACATGGGTCGGTATGTCAGAAACCTATTTTTTTTTTTTTTTTTTTTTTACTCCCTTTTTGGGCTCCTATTTCTCAGTTTTAAGTGCTTTTTTTCTAAAAAATCGGTAAAAAAAAAAGGGCAATACAACATATTTTTTTTGTTTAGGCCTTATCTAGATTCGTACCCATATATCTTTATTTTCAAAGGATAAAGGATCTAGTTCCCTAAGTGCGTACTGATTGGGGATTATGAGTACTGATACCACCTTGTGTCGTCTCCAAACCCACGTTTATAGCTTGGAGATATCCACCCACTGATCCGTTACCTGGAACACCCTCACCGATTATCACCTCCGAAAATAGTTGTTTTCTTCACTTATTTTTAAAAACATACTTTGCAGTTCCATGGCTTATTCTTTAACAGGGGCCTAAAGGGATTTCAGCTTATTTGGTAGGCCTAATATTTATTTTTTTTAAAACAGCGGCGTAGCGGGGAATCAGCCTTTGAGGGGACACTTGTAACTAGGAGACACCGTTAGTTTAAGGCGAACGAAATGTGTAAGAAAACAAATCCATTAAGTGGGTGAGGATGTGCAATGGGTACAGCCATCTTATTTTTACGTTGCAATCCCCCTTTCTCTTCTCTTCTCCCTCTCTCTCTGTTTCTCTCTCTTTCTCTCTCTTTCTCTCTCTTTCTCTCCCTCTCATTCTCTCCCTCTCTTCTCTTCTCTCTCTCTATATATCTCTTTCTCTCTCTCTCTCCTTCTCTCTTCATCATTAGGGACTTTTAGATTCGCACCAAGACAATAGGTTTATGCTACGATCGACGTCCTTTTAATGCACTGCCTTGAAAGGAAGCCCCACGTCTCAGTCCACGCAAATCTAAAAGTCCCTATTGATTGAGGAAGGAAACGTGTCTCTGTGCTCCTATAGCTACTCCATTTTTGAGGGGAAAAGATAAAAACCGATGGACATGATTAACACTGAAGGGGTGTGTCGATTGACACAATTTGTTGAGCCTCCGCCAGACAGCCTCATGCTCGTTGTACAAGAGGCGTCATTTGTAGCTGTTGCCAAGGCGTTCAGGTAAACAATATTTATACAGGTGATCCAAGTTCTTACCGGTAATGCATATTTACTTGTATAATGTAATTTGCTACAGTATTATAATGAAAAAAGCTCTAACAATGCTTTTATACAAAAAAAAATCATATTACAGTGATTTACATTAATTGCTCTTTCCCTCTTATAAA
The DNA here is from genome assembly GCF_000002235.5 of Strongylocentrotus purpuratus. Lineage (NCBI taxonomy): Eukaryota > Metazoa > Echinodermata > Echinoidea > Camarodonta > Strongylocentrotidae > Strongylocentrotus > Strongylocentrotus purpuratus. Next base: position 30,115,637 of record NW_022145613.1, read on the forward strand.
AAGCCTATTGTAAAATTAACTACGCTTTGGGGCCTTTAACTTACAAGCATAGTTTTCACCAAATAGACCCCTCCATATTTCAGTCTTCTTCTTTAGTTCAGTGTTTTAAATTAATGCATTGATCAAATGGATACTAGAAATGCCCTAAATTATCACCTCCCCAAGATTAGAACGACTTGTATGAAAAATTAACTATTTTTTTAAAGGACCATTAATATGAAATAGTATACCTCAGGAAATTAAAAAATGCAAAACTCTCAATCTTTTTAAAATTAAATATAAACAATTTCTGTTAAATAAGTATAATAATCACTATTAATAGCATAGGCAAAATTTGACTCTTTTTTTTTTTTTTTTACTCTGATCGTGCATGATAGTAAGTTTTAGTATGTTCTTTGTTTTTTTGTTCTGTTCTTTTGTTTTTTACGTTTTCCTGTATGTGTGTTTTGAGGGATAGGCTTTTATATAAGGAATCCTTCCTTTCTGCCTATCCCAAATGCTCTTATAAATTGCCATTGTATTTGTTATCACTTGCTTGTGTTTTTTATAACTCCATTCTGTATTTGTATGTTTTAAATGTTTTTATGAAGAGTGTTGAATAAACTTTGAATTGAATTGAATTGAATTGAATATGAGATACTTACTCTGTTAATAGAATTTGTGTTTATTTGTGCTATTTATTTTGTAAAATCATCGCAAAACATGAAATATTTGTGAAATATGAGACTCTAAGCAGAAACTGAAACTGATTTGCCTAACGCGCGCTGCGGAACGTGACATATGCAGTAATGTGATATAGAATGTGAGGACGATATCTTAAAAAAAAAAAGACTAATTGCAAAACGTACTGTTCTGATACTTTGTTGGGTTATTGGCTTAAATGTTAAAAGTGTGCATTCTTAATTAGCGCAGGTAATAATGGACTCGAAATGACGCCTCATATATGCAACGGCGTTGCAGTGATTTTCATGGTGAGAATCTCAAAAAAATTGTTAAAGGGCCTAAATTTTGTAGAAAATCATGATTGAAAACTTTCATGAAGGTATGATGGCGAAATATTCATTATTAGCGAAATTATAGTCATTTTAACTCTCATTTTTCACTCACAGAAAGAAAAACTACAATCTTTTTATCTTAAATTTAGCACAAAAATTCAGCTTGCTGCTAGAGATAAAATGTTGAAATAAGTTTTTGAGGGATTACTAATCACTGATAGGGGGCTTTAAGTTCTATACAACAAACATAGAGAACATTATACCAAAACTCCATCTAGAAATTTACCAGTGAGAGTGGTTCATAATGAAACGGAGGAGATCCTTTTTATATCTTTTTCTTAATAGTTTTCTTTAGAAACTTGCCACATCAGTCCCCATTGTAACATACAAGTTCATAAATACAAGATACGTTTTTATTGAATAAAACATATATTTTATTACATGACGATTATAAAACATATCATGAAAATCAATACTATTGGAACTCACTCCCTCTTAGCCTTGGGCAGGAATGCTCCCTTACCAAATTCAAATCACACCTGAAAACATTTCTTTTTTGTCAACGCTTAACTCTGTTTAAATAACTCTTATTTGCTTCTTTTCAATTTAGACGGAATCAGTATTTGATATCAGGTTGCAGAATAATTTAGTTCTTTCTTAGGGTATCTGGTATGCAGTCTTACAATGTGTGTTTTCAGTTGTGATTCCTGTCTGAAGTTTTTCTTTAGCCTAGACATCACAATTATAATCAGATATTTCTTTCCACTTCTCCTTATAACATAGGGCCTTATAAATCGCTAAAGGCTTAAACGTTCATCACTTGTTCCTAATTTAACGATACACACCGCTCGAAAATATGATCAAGATATGTACAAAAGTACCAATTGAGACACAAATGCAATTATGGTACAATTATTAGTAGATATACGCTTTAGCTAATACAGTGAAGAGAAAGCTTATAAAAGTGTTTGACATAATTCGATAAGCTATGATCTACATCACGTGAATGATAAAACAAAAAACATGGACACTTGATCTACCAATCAGAAAACAATCGGTGAATTATAATATATATTACAAACAAAATGTTTAAGATTATTCTCAAAATGATATGCGATTATAGTTCAAGTCATAAAAAATGAAATTGTAATTTTAAAATGCGCCCATCCCAATTATTAAGCTGTCTTGTCAGTAGCTCTACTAGAAAAAATGATATTATATTTCTATTACTCTCTCACACATTATGCTCAAGGTAACCAATATTATCAATTCTCTATTTGGTCACGATCTTCATTGTACCATTATCTACCCTCTAATGAAGATTGTTGTCAGATTTAAACAAATTACGCCCTTTTTATTATTCTCTCTCTCTCTCTCTTTCCTTCTCTCATTCTGACACACACACACACATACACCAAGATTTAATTGTACCGTTATCTACCGTCCAATTCAGTTTATTGTTAGATTTCAGTTTATTGTCCAATTATATCAAATCACACCCTTAAATCTCTCCCTCTCTCTCTCTCTCTCTCTCTCTCTCTCTCTCTCTCTCCCCTCTCTTTCTCTCTCTCTCTCTGTCTATTTCTCTGTGTTGAAACAATTTAACTGTTCTTCTGAGGGATCTTCACAGTCACCTAAAGAAAAGAGAAAGAAAAGAGATAGTAATATTAACAACGACGTTATGGAATTAATACATCACGTCAAAGACAAATAAAATATGGCTGGGTTGTGCGATTTATAAAAAAAAAGACAGAGAATATGTTTGCCTCTGTTCTCCTGCGGGAGTGAAATCCTTTAACTTAATTTGCTCTTCTGATCTCTTACTCGGAAATTTCAGAAGTGAATTATACTTTTCTCTCTTTAAGATAGATTTAAACTTATTTTATGAAGTTCACATTCTTGATACTCAATGATAATTTTAAGAAAAGGGGGAGGCTACGTTTGAAAGTAGCGATCATAACTATAATAATAATAATAAAAGATGACTTCGCAACAAAAACAAAAAGAATAAAGAGTTATTTTAAGAAACAAGAAGAGTTAGCAGCCAGAAAGTTTTTAAGAGGTGAATAAATATTTAAATCAAGGCGAAAGGGAAGCCGACTTCGACACAGGGGAGGATACATTTGAAAGTAGCGATCACGACTTTAATAATAAAAAATAACTTTGCAACAACAACAAAAAGAATAAAGACTTGGATGGCTTACAGTTTTGACTTCAGTGTATGCCTCCAGACCGTACTCTCCAAGTTCACGACCTGTGCCTGACATCTTGTATCCTCCGAATGGAGCCATGGGGCTAACCACGTTGTAGCAATTGATCCTTTGGAAATTGAACAAAATAAGGCATGGGTAATGTGCATATTCATACGATTAGGGAAATTAAATTCAAATATGTGAGTTTTAACGAAACAAAATATGAACTGGTAATTGGTAAACAACAAAGGGTGCTTGTCTTGTTGTGGTTGAATGCAGACAAGCATGGGGAAGAGAGGATGTTTGCGAATTATTCTCAGAATTGGGTATTTGGTAGAAATATTTAGATTATCGACGAGTTTGAAGATTTAGAACGGATTCTAAAGAGAAGACAGGATAGGCCTTTAGAGATTCAGCAAAATGCTTTTAATACTGTGTATCTACATACAGAATGACTGCATTATTTGTTATTAACTTCACAAAATTCATGTTCTTAAACCATCTACTCGAAAGCACATGTCGCAAAGTGTTGTCAATGGTATTTTGCTCATTTAAAAATGTATCTTTAGAAGATACAAGTTTAGTCGTGTCTTTAATGTTAAAGTGTTGGCGAGACCCTGTTACCATAGTGTTTTTTTAGGATTTTTTTGACCATTTGGCCCATGTCTAAAAATTGGAGCTAGGCCTATGTGAAATTGTTTCATTCACTTAAGCTCAAGGCAATTTTTCTTTTATTATTAATATAGTTTTACTTATTAGTTTTATCTAATTAGCTGTTTACTTATCATTTTTATTTTACTATTTTTGCCAATTTCATTTTCCAGTTGTGGATGAAGTTTATCAGTAATAATTTTCTATAAATGTCTTTAGTGAAAAAGGACTTCATCCAAAAAAAAATGAAAAATCTCAGAGAGTTCGACGGTTTTCATCGATGCCCCTACCATGAGTGGTAGAATAAACCCGAAGTTCACACGACATAAAAAGTTCAAAGCTCTTATATTACCGAGTCTTACATCGACTCTCTGCTTCTTGATGAATGAGTATATAAAATTATGCTAGAAAATTCAAAATAAATATCAGACCAATATATCAAAACTTTAAAAGGGGACATAATAATTCATAAAGGGGCAGTAAAGTCAACTGAATTCTTCTTTTTGGTAATAATTTTTGCTTGCGCAAGGAGTCTACGTGTGGACAATGAATTTCCTGTGCTCGCCCTCCCTTTCTCGTATAATAACTTTTAGAATGATATCTATATCCACCCACATTCTCAGTGATATCTTTTGTCGCACATTCACCGAAGCCAAACACAAACCATATTTCGTAACGTTATTTTAAAGAGAAATTGCATTAATATCGTCATCGAATTTCATAACCTTTACTTTAACGCTACACTTAACCTCTTATACAAATATGTAATCATTCCCAAGTCACGATCAGAAAGTTCAAACGCAGTTTGAGCTGGCTTATTAACAAAAGGAGAGCCTACGCAAAAGAAAGGTATATCTGACATTCGAAGTTTTGTTTGTCCCCATAAATATTATTTGATACCTCCGATTGGGTAGTGTTCGTGACGAGAAGAATTCATTAATGCATCAAATCTTCAAGTCAAGGCAAAATAAGAATACGACTCCTGAATTAAGATCAGATCATGTTTGTTTTATTTGACATGGATTTTCAGCAGCCAAAAGATGAATGAGGAAAACTAGGCAACGAATATGTATGTGTACGCTATTAAAGGGTTGTCATGCTTATTAAATAATATACAGTTGAGTTTTGGTGAACGAAACTGCAGCCTGGAAGCAATCGGGAAAGTTTGATTCTGTGATACGTAATGAACGAGGTATGCTGTGAAGTTTTGGAAAGATCAAAATGAATGAAAAGGAATGGACTCAGTCTTGCTGAAGATCATTTGCACTGCACATAAAAACATGTTTATTGGACTCCAATGCCATGTGCCATGAAAATTTGGGTCAAACCTTTACTTCTATTTTATGTCATATTTCGAATTTGTGTTCATTAGAAGAGGTATCCTTTTGAAGGAACATTTCTTTTGTGATATTCTTCCAAACTGACATACAGAGACGACAAAGCTCAGAAAATTAATTATCACCTGAACTAGAACTCAACCTCCTCTTTAAGCAACCAGAAGTGATTTTTCTGACATGATTTGTTCAGAAAGCGGGTATTGTGTGACGAGATTTGTTTTCACCGATGATGTCATCATCGACCACATTCTTCCGGTTCCGAAACATCCACAATATAGGACAAATCTCAATCAGATTGCTTTTGATGGAGAATGAGATTGATACACTACCCCTTTTCACAAAATTCAAACATGACTCCTATCCATCCCATTCGATTACACGCTCAATGCCAAAAATAAAAGACCCACAATTTCATTAAGGGTATATGATTGAGAAAGAATAAGATTACAGGTTCTCTCTTTCTTGTCAATGTTGCCGCCAGATTTCATTTCCGAAATTGAATGATCGTTAGAGGAGCCCGCTCCGCATATACAAGGACCCATTGAAGCGGGTGATTCGAGTCATAAAAAGAGACGCTCGGTGACTAATTTTTTTCGTGAAACACGAATCGTATCAAAACAAAACCTTGACTCATTTAGGAGTGTTCCCATAAACACAAAAATGAATCATATTTTTGAATTACATGTACAGAGGAAGTGCACAACCCCTTGTCTCATAAGCAATACGTTGAACGTGATTGTTCCGTGCGTATTCCCTACTCTTCCGGCGAGGGCCCCACGAAACAGATGTGGCATTGGGAGTGTTGCCTGTTTGGCCAAATAAATTGCAATATCTGTGCTTTCTGCAGAGAACCATCCGGCGCGTATTCGACGCTATTCAGGCATGCCCTAATTTGTTTTTTAAGAATATCCCCATTCTTTTAAGATCGCGGAGAATAATAATAATAATGATAATAATACCTCCATCGGATCCTATCAAGAGCTTGCTATTTGGAGCGGATATGAACAATTTCAATTCTTTGCCATCCTTATCAATATTCATCCATTCCTTTCCGAAACTTGACCATTATTGCGTCTAACGAGATTCTTTATTGCGTTATTGGATCTGTTTCGATGCATTTTTACTATAAGCGGAAACGATGGATCAACCTGAATATCAAACCAAGGCACCCCCCCCCCCCCCCGCCATACCAGAAGAAAATATGTTTGGTTTGTTTGGATGCAGACCAGAGAAAATTAGATTTGGGAATGGTATTACCAAAACAATTACAGAGCAATAGCAGATTTAAAGTGATGTATAATACACGTTACTTGACCCAGAATATCATCGTCATTATCATCATCATCAGAATAATCATATTATCATCATCATTATTTTTTTATTGTTGTTGTTGTTGTTGTTGTTAGTAGTAGTAGTAGTAGTAGTTGTAGTTGTAGTGGTAGTAGTTGTAGTAGTAGTAGTAGTAGTAGTAGTAGTATTAGTATTAGTGGTGGTGGTAGTAGTAGTAGTAGTAGTAGTAGTAGTAGTAGTAGTAGTAGTAGTAGTAGTAGTAGTAGTAGTAGTAGTAGTAGTAGTTGTACCATTTCATTATTGATATAATACATTTTAGAATTATTTTAATAATATATATTTTTTTAAATTATCATTATACTTTTATTACAGAAGAAACAATTACCCCCAATAATCATCCCAATCCATTTACAAAATCATGGACCCCCCCCCCCTCTACCTGTGTTCATAATTATTGATTGAAAGGGGAATATCCTCTCGCCATGAAGATAAGCTTAGTGGTTGCTATTCCATCCTCCCTTGAGGGGTTAGTATAATACGGTACTAACCCTCAATTTGCATTCTAAACAATATTAAAGAACAAATTAAAGAAGTTGATTGAACTACAGATAAAAACATGTAATCATCCATATCCATTCAACAAGAAAGATTCTAAAACAGAAACCACAAACATTACACATTAATGTTTCGAAAGAACTCACTTGTTGCTTATTGCATCGTTTCTTTCACTGGTTATGTAGCAAATTGATGCCGCCAACCCTATTGACATGGTGGCTACCCACAAATTACGATTCAAGAATCCCATTTTGAAGGAACTGCATTAGCCTTTCCCCGCAGCGTATATCCCCCTTAATCCTAACATGTAATTTAAGAAGCAGGCCCTAGCGATGTGATTGAAATTCAATGGTTTAATGATTATTTTTTGTGGCATTTCAGCTGGGATAACGGCGACGAGAGGAAGCTTTTCCATGAATGGATTTTGACATACATGAAGGTTTAATGTAGACAGTAGTAGAGAAGAGTAATAAAAAGGAGGAGATCTGCAATTTCATCAGAAATTGAAGGGATTATAGAGCCTCTACTTTGTACATGCAGACTATTTTACATCATTCTGAACCGTTTATATGAACATGAGTGCTTGCGAATCGTTATTGCTGGAAGGGCGAGCACAGGAAATTCAGGAGTAAGAGGACACTCTTTTTTATTTTTTATTTGGTCTCGAAATTTGGAAATTTGAAATTTTGCTCAGTTGGGGGGGGGGGGGGTAAGGTCACCTTTTTTAGGTCGGCCGTGGGCATAATTTTTTTTTTTTTTTTTTTTTTTAATAATTTTTTTTTTAAATTAAAATAAAAAGGGGGGGTTTTAGGTTTTTTTTAGGGGGGGGGGGGGGGTTTACATACATAAAATTACCAAAGGGGGGGGGGTTAACCTCCCAACCCCCCCCCCCCTGCGTACGCGCCTGGAACAAGCCATAATGTCTGTCTTACCTAGCGACGAGGAGGCTTTACACGAAAATGGCCTATTGCAATGCATCTAGAAATCATGTTCGGATTAAGTCCCAAATGTTTGTCACTGTAGAGTTTGAGCATTTCAAGAGGTGGTGGACAAGATTATTGAACCTGCGTTCTGAAAGTCATTGCAATCATTTTCTGGTAGTTTCATTTTTCGAAGACATTAATCAATACTTTTATCACCCAATCCGATCGAAACAATGGCGTCCTAGAGGAGAAAGATGTCCTGTTCCTCGGTTGTTTGTTTGGTTTGTTTGTTTTACCTGAATGCTAAGAAAGCATTTGTTTGCTTGTACATAATCAACCAGGGGATCTACGTCTTTAAGTCTTCTCCGAGGGACATGGTAATGCGCTACCACTACGCCATTACACCTCACTTCCTCTTCTTAACAAACTAATAAATAATGAGGGATTTTTTTTTCTATCTTCGTGCTTCTCTTCCCCTTTCTTTTCTTCATTGTAATTCGTAACTTTGTATAATCTGCATTAAAATATTTAGGTTATATAGCACAATTTGAAATGAAATACCTTAAGCGTTTTTTGATTTATGACACAGACGCGACGCCTAAATAATCATTTTTATCACCAAAAATGTCATAACGGAAGAAAAATCGTCTTTGACATCTCCGTAGCAATAATTTCTTGTCACAAATGCCATAAAAAAAGGGATCGTATATTGGGCTCATGGGATTTCAAAGAGCCTATAAAGACCTTACTTACTAATAATTGAAATATGGTCGTGAAAACAGTCCTAACGAAGACTTCACAGTTTAAAACGACCACCTGGAGAACGATAGATATTCAATGCAATTACAACCTTTCTTTGCTAGCTCTTGATATATTTCGCGGAAATAAATACTGGGTATTTATCGCTTTAACCTTTAATTGCACGACTTCAAGGGAAATCTAGAATACTTTGATATGCCGATTACCGAATCGAGGTTAATAATCCATATAAAAAGATCTCTAAAAAACCTATGAATGCCACATAGTAGGCTTGAATAAAATAAATAGATTTAATATACAAAGCTGTTCTACGAGGGGGAAACGAAGTAAAATCTTGAGCAGACAGCCTTAATATGAAGATAATCACACAAAACAAAGTCGGATAACAACATAAATATAACGGAGATTGATATAGGTTAGGACTAATATAAATATATTGAAGGAGGCAGACCTAATCAGAAAAAGAAAAAAAAGAAATCCTAAAATCAAATGAAAGCTATAATACCTATCTCATTTCAAGGTAGAATTTTAATTTGTCCATAAAAAAAATTCTTATAGAAGATTTACATGAATTACGTTTATATATTGATATCTAAGTCACACCAACAAAACCCACAACAAACCGATTAAATATAGGCCTACATTACCCCGAAGTTATGGGTCGGTTCGGAGTCGATTTGGAGGGGTGACAGCATAAAGCTTCAACGACAATTGGGTAATTCTCTTCACTAACCGAATCAGCAACTTCAACCATAGACTCTAGCTTAAACTCAATTGCAACCCCTAACCCTAACCCTAACCCTACACTTATGACGAAATAAAACCCAAATGTCGGATCGCCGTTTGGTGGTGTGACGGGGTTGTTAAAACTTACCAGACGGTTCCCGCCCTGAGCGAATTCGAGACGTAGAGGGCCTTGTCGATGTCCTTGGTGAAAACTGCAGCTGCCAGACCGTACTCTGTGTTGTTTGCTCGGTTGATCACCTCGTTCATTTCGCTGAACTTGAAGATGCTCTGCACCGGTCCAAAGATCTATTCAAAGAAGTAAAACAATAAAAAAAAAAAACTTGTCAATGATTTGTTTTAGGAATTAAAAGTGATTACATTGACATTGAAAGAGCAGGGCGTCTGTTATTATTTTCTTGAAAAAATATGTCGTTTGATTGATGTTCATTTATTTTTCACATGTTCACCCCCTTAAATATATGATCATCACCAACAAAAATGAGAGAGAGAGAGAGAGAGAGAGAGAGAGAGGAGGGGGAGGGAGAGGGGAGAGTTGCATTCAGATAGTATCAAGTGGGACATTTAAAGGCTGGAGATACCAAACACCTTGACAAAAGTCTCGATAACTGATATTTTTCATAATGTCAGGTACAAGGTCACTGTAGTCCTTGTTTTTTGTTTGCATACCTCTTACTCGGTCGCAAAAACTTTCGAAAGTCAACGATTTCGATAGCCTTGTCCATCGCCTTTTGAAAAGTGAGGACATTGCAAAAAAGATATCCGTTCTTCCTTTCTTAACCCGTTGACTACTGAATCATCTTGTTCAAGTAGACAATGGGTCAAGGCAATACTACTGTGTTGGAGTTGCTCCGAAGTTGATTTCTTGGTAATCTTTGCAATTGTGTTTCATGTCACTTGAACACTCAGCCCTATAGATTTTGCATTTTGTCTGCATCCATTCACAGAAAATTAGACCAATGTAAAGCTGATTTTAAAAATATTTTTACCTCCTCCCTGGCGATCTTCATGTCATCCTTGACGTCTGTGAACACCGTTGGTTGGATGTAGTATCCCTTATCACCATGACGACCGCCTCCTGTTGCCAATTTGGCTCCATCTGACTTCCCGCTTTCGATCAAACCCAAAATCTTCTTGAATTGCTCGTCGTTGATCTAAGACGAAAACAAATAGGATCAATGGTTGTGTTTGTTAGGTACGATGGCTCAGCGGTAAAGAGCAGTGGTTTCCTAACCGCAGATTCTAGGTTCGAAAATCGAAACCAAGTTGGTGCGTTAGTGCCATTTTGGTTAGGCATTAATCCTCATTAGCGTCACGTGTCCCGCATGTGGGTCAACACACTCCTGTATTTAGGCCCTACTCTAACAGTGTTAACGGTCCCCAAGTGAATGTCCCACCGAATTTAGAAAATAAATTTGCGGACTGAAAAGCAAATAGTTTAAACCTTCAAAAAAAAAAATATCCCAAGATTTTAACCCGAAAATACCGAAGGTGTCAACAAACGATTCCTATATAACAAACAACATGCCCACCCAAAAGAGTACGAGTCAATTATCTACAACTGAAACGAGGATCTGATTGCGTGTGAAACATGGCTTACAAAATTATTAAAATAATCCAAAAATCTTTATCCACCTACAGCGATGGAAATTAAAGAATAAAAGTATCAAGATATTTAATGAATCTAATGAGCTAGGTTTGAGGCCAGAGAAAATTTTATTTTAGTTTCTCGTTCGAAATGTTTCTTTTTATAAACTGGGAGGCGATGATCCATTATATTTAATGATTGATATTTTATGTGGGCATACAATGCCATTGGGTCATTTTTTACACAAATGTTGTATCTTCAATTTATGTGTATTATGTACCACAGAGGCTCAAAATAATGTGAAATTGCAAGAATATTAATAATCTGTGTTAACCCCATTGTCTAGAAAATCTCAGATTGTTATGCATTTCATCTCAAAGCAAAAAAATCAAATAAAGAAAAGGAGAATGGTACGAGAAACAAGGAATTACTTTTACTTGGCGACATATTTTGTATTAAGTCTGTTAAAATGAAATAACCCTTTATAGGAATAAATCAACCCTACGAGGATTATGTAAATAAAAAACTTGTATACCCGTTTTAAATGATAAGATTTAACTATAGGAAAAACATCTGGGGTAATCGAATACGGAATATTTCCTCATTTTGTCTAGAGCTAGCAACTAATCGGTTTTACAAAATAATCTGAAATATATTCTTCCCTTAGTAATAAAACGTGGTTAACCTATTTTATGAGTCTACGTATTGATTGTTTTTTATGTTTCTCTTCATATTCTGTAATCTTGTAAGCGCTATTGTACATATTTATTTAGTGTTAATAAATACTCGGTATTATCATTATTATTATTGATATTATTACATTTATTATTATTATTAATATTACCATTTTGTTTGGTTATCATCCTTATTATTATCATTATTATTATCATTATCATTATTAGGGAATGCCTTGATTTAAACAAATATATATCTCATGTTTAAAACCAAGGCTCACATGAGGAGATCCCTGGGTTTCATCATCTAATCCTAACGGAAATTGTTAATAATTCATGTAATGCATTTTTTATCTCAATATGACAAGGCTTTTTTCAATGAACTACATGTACCATAAAAACAGAACAGAAGATAGACGTAATGTCGCTATAAGACTATATTCCGTTATTTTATTTATAGGATATTATGTCTCGGTACAGATGAGTGGAAATCCACTCTGTAGAAGTTATATGAGGGATTACTTTTTTGGAGTTGAATCCATTCGAAAGAAGTGGTTGTATTACTCTTTTGAGATTGGAATCCACTATTTTTAGCTGCATACCCCCACCCCCCCCCCCCAGGAAATTTCAAATGACCAATGTTCGCCTTCTCATTCGGACAATAAGGTATTCTAATTTATTTTTGTTGAAAATCTTATCTCGTAACTAAGCCTATAATACTTTTGATGACGAAATTTCTTTTCAATTGTGCATGCTTATAGTGTCAAAATTATGCCCGTGCCCCTATTTTATTCGTTTCGTGGGGCGCAATCGTTTGATTATTATGTGTTTTTCATCTCTTTTTCAAATTACCAAATTTGACAACAGTGTTGTTCATACCTGAGGTCCCTGGTCCTTGGACATATCGAATGGATCACCGACCACCTTGGACTTAGCACGTTCTACGCTGCGTTCCACGAACTCATCGTAGATCTTGTCCTCAACGAAGGTCCTGGATCCGGCGCAGCAGGCCTGGCCCATGTTCCAGAAAATGGCGGAATGGCTCTGCTCCACCGCATGATCAACTGTGTGATAAAATGGATAAAGTTGGCCAGAGTGCATGAAAGTCAAATCTCAACAACTTTGGAAAACATTAGAGCTATTTTCGTTAGTGTCTAGAACAGGAATTAAAATTAAAAATATAAAGCGAATGATCGCTGCTCATTTTTAGACCCCAAGAAAGATCAGATTTGTCATGAAATATTTGGGGGTATTCAGCCATTCACTGTATTATTGAGTTTATATGCACTTTTTATGCCTCCGTTACGAAGTAGCCGGAGGCATTATGTTTTCGGGTTGTCCGTCCGTCCGTCCGTCCGTACGTACGTCCCGTTCTCGTGATCGCGTTATCTGAAGAACCGATTGATGGATTCCTGCCAAATCTTGCAGAGCCGATGAACTGATTAGATTTTGGGGTCACGAGGTCAAAGGTCAAAGGTCACAGGGCTCATTATGTATGCAAAAACAGTTCGTGATCGCGTTATCTCAAGAACCGATTGATGGATTCCTGCCAACCTTTGGTCATGTATGTATCTTGCAGAGCCAATGAACTGATTAGATTTTGGGGTCACGAGGTCAAAGGTCAAAGGTCAAAGGTCACAGGGCTCATTATGTATGCAAAAACAGCTCGTGATCGCGTTATCTCAAGAACCGATTGATGGATTCCTGCCAACCTTTGGTCATGTATGTATCTTGCAGAGCCGATGAACTGATTAGATTTTGGGGTCACGAGGTCAAAGGTCAAAGGTCACATGGCTCATTATGTATGCAAAAACAGCTCATGATCGCGTTATCTCAAGAACCGATTGATGGATGCCTGCCAAACTTAGGTCATGTATGTTACTTGCAGAGCCGATGAACTGATTAGATTGTGGGGTCTTGGTCAAGGTCAAAGCTCATGCGGCTCATTATGTATGCAAAAAATAGCTTGTGATCGCATTATCATTAGAACAGATTGATGGATTCCTGCCAAACTTAGATCATGTATGTATCTTGCAGAGCCAATGAACTGAGTAGATTCTTGGGTCATGAGGTCAAAGGTCAAATGTCATGGGCTCATTTTTTTTTACTAAAATAGCTTGTGAACGCATTCTCATTAGAACTGACAGATGGATTACTATTTAACTCGGGACATCTTGCAGAGCCAATGAACTGAGTACATTTTAGGGTCATGAGGTCTTTTTGGTTTGTAAACTTGCTCTATGACGGAGGCATCATTTTCGACTGCGCGCAGTCAAAGTTCCATCTAGTTTTAGTCTGTATGTTTTGTTTTTATATTGCGAGATGGAAACCATACAATATATCATTATTGTTTTATTTTGTTTCATGAAATCGGCAATGATGTGATGTAATTAGCAAATCTTTCTCTAACGTTTGTTTGTTGATTCGTTTGTTTCTATATTTGTTTGTTCTTTTTTGTGTAATTCATTTTTTTTTTATGATTGTAACTTGAACAAGCAATCGATAAATCCAGTTATCCAGATATTTATTCCTTTTCTCAAGATTAATGAATAAAATTTGTTGAAAGGAAATGAAGGATGAAAATATGTAATCTTTTAAAGGTGCATTTATATTCATAAATAATATTGTAAATTGGCTGCTCTCGGCGGTTTCTCATGAAAGGAAAAAGAAACACACATAAATTAAGGGAAAGCACCCATTCCTGCAGAGTCGTCGTTCTAATCCTTTTGAAATGAACGAAGGCGACTGTCGAGTTAGTTACAGACGAGTTTGACCGGATTGATCATAATATTTTAATTTGTAAACTTGTTAAATTGGATGTACGACCATGTGTCATTTCGTTAATAGTAGATTTTTTAGAATGCCGCCAACAAGTAGTAAGGTATAAAGGTCGTATTTCAAATGTAAAAAATAACAATGTAGGAGTCCATCAAGGTACAACATTGGGGCCTATATTATTTTTAATTATGGTCAACGATGCGTGTCATGATTGTTTACTCCCTTTTTATAAGTATGTGGATGATTTAACTATTATAGTAGAAAGCCGGACTTGTACACAAATATCAAAATTGCAATCGGAATTATTGTTATTAGAAAATTGGTCTTTACTCAATAATATGAAACTTAACCCAACTAAATGCATTGCTATGACGGTCTCTTTTATGAAAAATCAAACTCACCAACTGTTGTATATTGATGAGACACTTTTAAATGAAGAAAATGTAATCAAAGTTCTTGGAGTTTATATTCAATGTGATTTAAAATGGAATACTCAAGTAAAGGAAATGTTAAAGAAGTGCAATAGAAAGTTATATATGTTACGTACCTTGACACGTTTTAATTTACCTATTATTGATCTCGTTATTGTTTATACTGGATACATAAGACCAATTTTAGAGTATTGTGCACCACTTTTTCATTCCAGCCTAACACGTATACAAACAGATAATATTGAACGAATACAAAAACGGGCATGTAGAATTATTTTGGGACTTAATTATGAAACATATAATCATGCTCTAGAACTGTACAATTTGTTAACGTTGGAAGAACGTAGGAATAGACTTTGTTTTGATTTCGCCATTAAATTAGAAAAGCATGATTTGTGTTCGTTATGGCTACCAAGTCAAAGAAGTGTTAAATTTAATTTACGAAATGTACAGAAATATTCTCAATTTATTTGTAAAACTAGTCGCTTTAATAACAGCTCTATTCCCTATTTTGTTCGTATCTTAAACGATTATTATTCAAAAAAGTAAGCTTCATGTATTTTTGTATGTTGCCTAATATGTGTATAAATGTGTCTAGTATTTTTATCCTTTTATATGTCATTAATTTTATTTTATGTAATAATGCTCAGTGTATTTTAAATATCATGATGTTTTTACCTTGTACAAATGATCTGCAATTCAGCTTCGGCTGCCAAAACATCATACGAATAAACCCTTATTGAATTGAATTGAATTGAATTGAGTTAGCCGATACCTTTTTGAGCAAGCAAACAAGAACTTCTTATAGATCCCCAGGCACGTAGTCCCGGGGGGGGGGGGGGGAGTGGGGCACGTGCCCCCCAAAATTTCCAAGATCGGTTGAACTTTTTTTAGACCCCTTTTTTTACCTCGATCGATTACATGTATGTGCCCCCCCCCCCCCCCCCCCAAAACATCAAACTCTGGCTACGTGCCTGTAGATACCAGAATTTGTTCTCAAAGAATAATGCAGGGTCATTGGCTGACTTTCATTTGTCAACATTATCAACAACATAACATTTTCCTAGCTAGTTAATACGTTGATACGTTAATATGTTTTACATCTATTTGTTTTCTTCAAATGTCATTTTCCCCCTCCCTTACGATCAACACAATTAAATGCGCAAAGTTTTAAATAATATTCGTGCGATGCCCGTTATTTTAGTGAGGGTTAATAACGAAAGGACTGTTTTCGTCTTAACGTTGAGGGTGTGTTACTTTCTCAGCTGATTGGGTGCGCGACACCGCAACAGTTCAGGCAGTGGACTGGATTTTGTGGGAGCAACGTGCTATATTGGTGAAGGCTCTAGACTTTCGTACGAGAGGTCCCGACTTCCAACCTTGCTTGGTGTTTACATCTTTGGACAAGATATCTTCCCACATTCATCCCTCTTGAATGTGTATCAAATGGGTGCCTGGCAAAGCTGGGGGGGGGGGGGGGGTAATGCTAAATGCAGGACCCGCAGCTAAAAAGGGTGGTATCATTACTGATGTGGCTACCCGGATAAACAAGTCCCAATAATATTGATTCCTTGTTTTGTGTTTAAAATGAACAAGGAAAATGCTTTGGAAAATTCTGAGTTCTTTGTGAGGAATTTTCAATTTCAATTTCAATTTTCAAATTGACATTCAAAGTCGTTTATTGATTAAAATCGAAGCTTGAATGATCATTCTTAGTTTCCAGTTAACAAAGAATGAAAAGGGAAAACACGAGCTTACGATCAGCATCGGCCAAGATGATATTTGGGCTTTTCCCGCCAAGTTCAAGGGTCACTTTCTTGAGGTTTGAAGCGCCTGCTGACTGCGCGATAATTCTTCCGATCTACCAAAGAAAGGAATCATTAAAACATAAAAGTGTTATTGTAATGAACATAAAAATGTATGAGTCATTGGTAAATACAAGCAGAATAACAATCATTGTGATGTTAATCCCTACCCTCCATATATATACTGTTACCCATTAAGTTGGAATATTTTGTTTTCTTATCTCTTTCTATTGAACTCTAGACCCATTTGACTGAACTACATGATACGGGTAAATTAAATTGCAGAGCCACCACCTTGGGAGCTTTGCAGAGACTCTATTGGTAACGGGCAATGACTTCCATTATGTTAGGTCGCCGGTCCGATCCTTGCTCAGCGCTTACATACTTGGAAGACGGTTCTTTGGCCATGATTGGTGTTTCTCGACCTGACTTGGTAGCTTTGGTACCTGGCGATGATGGCTCTTGCAGGGGCCACAAAAAGAACATTCGTATTGACGTTACGAGGCTTACCTAGGTGACAAGCCCAAGTGAATAAGACCAAAGAAGACGAATTGAATTCTTTGTAATGATTTTGAATATTTATAGTAATTACCTCTGTAGATCCAGTGAACGCGACCTTGTCAATGCCTGGATGACTGGCGATGGCTGCACCCGCCGTGGGTCCATATCCTGATAAGACGTTGATCACACCTGGTGGAAAGCCGGCCTGTAACAGCAATCCGTGATTGAAATTGATTTTTTTTTAAAGAGAACGTTGAGTTCCACTTGAAGATGAAAAAGTAGGCCCATAGTTCAATGTAGCGCTTTCGTGTTCTTTGTATGTCAGTTCAAAAAGGATTTAAAAGTGGAAATGTCTCCTGAAAAAGATGCTCTTGAAATGCTCTATTATCCCATTGCTTACTGGAACCTGGTGGTCCCTGTGTTAAGTCTATGGGAGTTAGATAATTCAGTAGTCAACGGGTTATTTGACAAATAAGAGCTAAACATTTTGGTCCAAATATTTGTGTGTAAAGTCCCACGTTAACATTTTTGGGTACAGTGCATGTGATCTACTGCAATATTGAGTCAATTTTTTTTCATTTTGATCATTTCAAAACTTGAAAGTAAACATTAATTCATATGCACTATACAATCAATCAACCTTTTCTGATTCTTTCCACTGCAGGCAGTTTTGTTTACACTGTAATTGCATGAACGGTAGTAAACTTTATCCTTGAACAATCCTGAAAGTTTGACCTTCTGTTACATCGATTATTGAAGAAAATATAACACGTTGTAAAATGCAGAAAACGGATGATTATAAAACGTTTCGTTCACTGTCGATTTCAGTCAAAACCTATTCATCAACAGTGACTGGAAAGAGAGAGAGAAGGGAGAGAGAAAGAGAGAGAGAGAGAGGAGAATGACAGAGAAGGGGGGAGAGGCAGGGAGAAAGAGAAATATTTTTGTATTCATTTTATTTACCTACGGTTTTTTTTCTGTCTATTCATTCGTGCATTTTATCTTTTAACGTAATTATTTATTAATTCATTTATTCATTTATTCATTAATTCATTTATTCATTAATTAATTTATTCATTTATTCATTTGTTCCTCAATTTATTTATTAATGTGTTTGTTTACCTCTTTGGCGAGTTCAGCCATATGGAGAGCAGTGAGGGGAGTCTGTTCGGCCGTCTTCATTATGATGGTATTTCCACACGCCAGAGCAGGGGCCCATTTCCATGCCAACATCAGAAGAGGAAAGTTCCACTGCACAATATAAAAATAGGATATTAATAATTACATTGTGTTTGATAGCGTTTAGAGGCTGCATTCCTTTAGTCCTTACTGAAAACACACCTTTTTAATTCATGAATGCTTTTATGCAGTTGTGAGTCGGTCAAAGGAGGTGCACACAATCTTATTCTTTGTTTGTTTGATATTTTATTTGATCTCATGTTTGACCTTATGTTTGTTTGACCTTATGTTTGATCTCATTTTATTATTTTTTATTATATATGCTTGATTTGTTGAATAAAGAACATATTTATATTTTGTGTGTTTACTACAAGTTTTAGTAGTCAATTTTAAGTCAGACAATGGTGCGCTTAGAAACACCTGTATTAAGCGCCTAATAAATGTTATATATTATTATTATTTAGTGCTAGTATTGTTTATTGTCATCAATAGATGAATAAACTGTGGATGGAAACAGTCGATTGTGATAAATGCGTAGGGTATAAGGTTTAGTACACTCATTTACTGTGAATGCAAGTATGGGGGAAGTTTATCAGATCTAGAAAAAAAAAATCAAAATTCGCTTGGTTGACATCTGATACTAATACATTTTCAAAGAAACCTGGTGGGTGTAGATTAATTCAGAGCCACAAAGGAGACGAGTGAGGGGCCAGAAAATGGACAATAAGATTTCGAAATGTAGGCCAAACCGAAAGACGTTCATCTAATACACTTTTTAGGGGAGGGGGTGTAAACGGGGAGTGGGAATTTGAGGTATTTTATGTCATGTTGTTTCCATTCTGTCATTATTTGTCATATCATTCGAAACATATGCGCTTATTTTTGCATTAACTTTTTAAAAGTAAATTATATGAATTCGTAGAGGTGTTGTGGTCGAGTGGATACGTCGCCGGACTGTCGATCACAAGGTCCGCGGTTCGAGTCCCGCCGCCGCACTAATGTCCTTTGGCAAGATATTGATCTACATTTGCCACACTCCACCCAGGTGAAGTAAATGGGTACCGGTAGGAATTTATTCCTTGAAATGCTAGAGCGCTATAATGGCAGCACAGCTAAAGCCGGGGTAATAATAATATCCAATATGTCATGCGCAGTTGAGTATATACATATAGAAACTGCGCATTATAAATTTACAATTATTATTTATTGAATAGAAGTACAATAAATAATATTAAAAACAAAAAAGTTTCCGAGTCTGGTTTGCGTGTGGGTGGTAGGCTGTATTTTCAAAAGTGTGGTTAGGCCAATGCTGTCACTCATTATCGTGGAGTCACATGTATGGAACGATTTTCTTTGTGTAAGGTCACAAATAAAGGTGTAGCTCTCGTAAGAGCCTGGTGTAAGTAAATATTTACTTGTTATACAACTAGTTATATATACCTCATTAGTGTTTATACCCAGGATATTATCATTCAACTCAATCTTGAGCCCTAAATATGTGACCACTAGATAATTATCCTGATTAAAATCACGTGGTTCTCTGCAAACAAAATACCATTCTTAAATCGCATGAGGTTTTTATATGTCCATATTTAATAAAGATATGAGACGTAAAAACAAGCTACTGCACCCAGTAAACTTCTGCGTGCTTGAAGCTGCCTTTAATTTCGCAATTTCATGCCACATTGCATTAATTATTGTTATCATTGTATCACAAATACACCAACGCTGAATTTGTGTATTTCGTGGATGCATTAATATCGCGAAAGTATATGGCATGTTAACCTTTGCACATAAGCGTCAGCCAGGTATTTAATCGAATTGAAAAGTTTACCACTTGTAAGTATGAAAAAGATGTTTTTTTCTCTCTTTTTTTGCCATAAATTTCCTTTAAGGAAACCTTCTCTTACATATCTGATCTGTACTTTGTACTCCGTATATTAGTTCGCTGTGTGATTATTGTGCAAATACCTGGAACAAATACGTTGTGAATTTCATATTATGATGACGGTGCAAAATTCAGGAAATGTTGACGGAAACTTGAAGAATAGGACAATATGACAAGCACACACAACCATAATGTACGAAGTTATGCTAAAACTGTATGAGTGAACAAAATTTGTATTACAGGCGGAAACTTTCCAAAATATTGTTTTTTCCGGTTTCTTCATCCTTTTTTCTTCAGGTTCATTGTCTACCTTTGTCGTGTGTTCTCTTGTTGATCTCTTTCATTTTTACTAGTAAGAACTATTACCATGTAACTTTGTGGAAACATCTTTCAATAAGTGCAATAACCGTGTCTGTGAAAATGTATAAACCTTCATCGACCAATGAAAGCGTATCGTTTTTCTTAGTTCCAGAATTATCAGAGTTGGCGTAATAATTAAATATTTATTACATACAAAAACTTAGTTTAATACGCTGTGACAGTGGCGGATCCAGGGGGTGCGCCCCCCCCCCCCCACCCGCCTGAGAAAAAAAAACTTGTAAAATCACGTGATTTTTACCTTTTTGGGCGATGGGCTCCCCCCTTGAGTGTCAGGGGGTGCAAATTATTAAATTTTCGAGGGCCAAAAAAAATGCGCTCACTACCACCGCCCCCCCCCCCCCCCCCCCCACTGAGCGACTTTTCGACCGGCGCGATTTTCAAATTTTCGGGAGCAAAAAAAAGAAAGTTTGGCCCCCTCCCCTAAGAAATCCTGGATCCGCGCCTGCGCTGTGATATGTTTTAGTCCTTCAAGTAATGTAAAGTTCATATATAACTTCCTCTTCAACAAAATAATATCCCCTTAGCCAAGAAGTATGACCGCTGTTTTCCGCTGCCTTTGCCATAAAATATAGAATAACTACAGAAGAATGCATTTGATATTTTCATTTACTCTTACCGGGATGATTTGTCCGCAGACCCCGACTGGCTCGTGCCTCGTATATGTCATGAAGTCTCCGTCTAAAATAGTGTAAAAGTAATTAATGTAAAACAAAAGAATATGATGCGTAATATGCAATACCAACTGTCATTTGACTATTGCCCGCCCCCTTTCCCTTTTTCAAGGGACATCGCTAGATCACTGTGAAATGCGATTTTTCAATAAGCAAAATATTAAAGGTCACTAAATGTTTGCGTAAATTTGCAGAAGAGGCTCGGAAACTCCGGATCTGCAGATGTAAAAGCGCGCCCATGCTTATAATTGTGATCATGAAATATGGTTATTATATGACAGAACAGGCTCCAGCAGAACACAGCAACATAAGGCCTACATTATTGTCACTAGATCAGAATTTGGACTAGATCAGTTGGAGGCTTCTAAGACTCGGAGTTGGACCAAGGCCTTAGCTTATGACTCGAAATAATAGAACTCTGGTGGATCCAATACCAAAATTTGAAATTCAAATTTGCTATGTATCGCCAAGCGCACAAATTTGAGCAAAGTATAACATTCTGCAGTAATGAAGAAGGTGATTATAATAACCTTGGTTTTATATGCTATAACTACGATAATATTACAACAAGTATTATGCAATCTTAGCTATGCCTAATGCTATCCATACAAGATTGTTCCTTAAACTAATATCTCTATGATTTTGAAAATGGGAGTGGGGTTCCGATGACCAGAATGTATTTAGATTATCACTATCCCCTTGTCTTTGAAAGCGGATGTTTTCCATAGTGAATATAATGTACAAAGCATGTTGATCTATATACAGGATACATTTCAAAATCGACCATTTATATAGGTCCATCGATTTGTTCATTTTTTCTGTAAATAAACTATTTTTCAGATCGCTACTTACCTACGGGGATCGTTTTGCCTTCGATCTTGTCCGCCCATCCTGCAAAGTATCTAGTGTGAGCAAATAATACAGAATTCTTATTTCGAAATGGGAACTGAGGGGTGGTGAAGCATCATAGATCAGTTTGCAAGAATCAGATTTCTTTTTACAAATTATTCACAATTTCGAAAAATGATTTAAAACAAATGATTTTTTAAAGAACTTATATAATCAAGTGTTGATCTATTTTGGGCCAACCTTTCAGAGAACACGCCCAACCTTGGAGTAATTTGGTCTTGTGGGATACATTCTTTCAGAATAAAGTCATTACTTGTCAAACCAACCTGAGTGTTGCTAATACCCCTGGTACATCAATGGTGTAAGAATCTTGGTATGGTTTTCCATTGTCCAGCGTTTCGAGGCTCTGTAAAAAAAAATCATTATGATGACGAAAATGTTACGTTAACAAAACTGAACTTAAAAACCCATAAAGAGCGACAATAAACTACAACTAATTTCGTTTGTAGCTGGAGAACCGTACATATTTATTGTTGTTTATCCAAACGTTGGGATTATATGATTCAAGGGAATATGAAGGTAGTCCTATACGTGCTTCCTGGTAATTCTTTTAGACGAAAAAATACACAATTGCCGGTCTCGGCCTCCTTACTTCTTGTACGAGTTTATCGTTCTTGTTAATAGATTACTGACTTGAAAAAAAGGAAAAATTATACCTTGAACACAGTTGATTACTTTTCAACATATTGGAATCAATATATGCCGAGTTTAACGGCCTGTGATTGCATCCATCCCTTCTTAAAACTTAGGTGGGAATTATGTACGCCAAAAAAAAGCTGACCCCTACCGTTTTTAACGTTTGACCCATTTCTTAATGTCCGACCCTTGGGCCTTGGCACCTGCGATACCTGATTACTCTTAAGCTGTTTTCTTTCTTTCGTTTTGTTTTTCCTTTCTTTTTCTGTTCTTCTCGTTCGTGTTAACATTACTAATGTATTGTTTAGGGCGTTCCCGTCACAAGCCTACGCTATTTAGGGAAGTAAAACTTGGAACATGCTCTTTAAATTTATACATTTATTACTTGATTATTTTATAGATATGTAAAAGTGGAAGAAAATTAAAATCATTTTGAATAGGATGTGGGTTTTTTCTTCTTCAAACTGCGCCCCCCCCCCCCCCCCCCGGTGTAACTTACGGCAAGATGTGCCCAGTCTCGTTCGACCAAATCAGCCAATTTGTTGATCAGTGCACCCCTTCGGGACGCGTTGGTTGTACGCCAAGGGGAACCCAGGCGGAAGGCTTCGCTGGCCGCAGCATGTGCAAGTTCAACGTCAGCCTGATTAAAAGGAATACAAGAGGTAGGATAAAGTGAAGATGGTGCACAGATTGTATACAAAAGTGACTCCAATGATCGTTTAATGTAGTAGTAAACGCTTTTTAAATCCTTACCTTCCTTTTTGTAAGTACTATATTAGTAGTAGCAGTAGTAGTTGTATTAGTAATAATAGTAGTAGCAGTAGTAGTAGGACTACTAGTAGTAGTGATAAGTGTTGTAATAATTAGTTGTAGTAAACAAAGTTGTATATTATTATTGATTTTATTACGATTATCAGTATCATCATCATCAACATCCTCATTATCGTCATCATCATTAGTATAATAATAGAAGAAATCGTAGTAGACGTAGGAGTAGTAAAAGTAGCAATAATGGTAAGGGTAGTATACATATTGAGAGTGGTAATATTAGTGAGAATGATGACAGAAAGGTGCTTAATGTCCCCATCTCTGTTCAACTTGTGCACAGAGTTGGTAGTCAGGGAAATTTCAGATATTAAAGGTGATAGTATTGGGGGTGTAAATATTAACAATTTACGTTATGCTGAGGACACTGTACTTTTCAACAGAGAATGAAGCAGATTTATAACATGTATTGGATATTGTAAAAGGATATTGTAAAAGTCAGAAGTGAAGGGTTTGGTCTATGCTTTAATGTCAAGAAAACTAAGTCACTGATATTTAATAGAACAGAGAATAAGCCTAGAATCTGTTAGAAACTCGATGGACATATCATTGAACAGGGCGGTAATTATATCAACTTAGGACAAAATACCACAGATGATGCCAAATGCGAAGCAGAAATAAAAAGAAGAATAGAAATAGCTCGGAATACATTTCTGGTAATGAACGACTTATTCACAGTTAAAAAGGTGAAATTTGCCCTTAGGTTAAGACAAGTAAATTATTATGTATGGTCTGAACTATTGTATGAAGCAGAAACATGGACAATAAGCAAGGCCACGGAAAATAGAATAACATCTTTTGAAATGTGGATTTACAGAAGAATGCTGAAAATATCCTGGAAACGAATGAAAAACAACAAAGAGATATTGCACGGGCAGGGTGTAAACAAATTGCACTGGTAGTATTAGTTCAGGAGAGAAAAATAAAATACTTTGGTCATGTTAAAAGGCACCAAAGCCTCTTAACAGATGTGTTGGAGGGAAGAGAAGAAGGAACTAGACCGAGAGGGAAACCCAAAAATCAACTGGGAAGAGAATGTCAAGAACTGGAGTAGACTAAAACTGCAAAAGTGCACCAGAATGAAAGAAGATAGTGTGAAAAGGAGAGGTGTTGCATTCAACCTCCGAACTGGGAGAAGATACTTAGATAGATAGTGATAATCATGATAACAATGATATTTACCTTATCAGCCTCTGCGACCTCTGCGATGACCTCTTCTGTTGCCGGGTTGATGGTAGGGAACGTCTTACCACTAACCGAGTTCACCCACTCATTGTTGATGAAGAGCTGCAGATAAAATATAAAATAAAAATAAAACTTGAACACCTTACTACGAATCGGTTAGACAATAATCATGTCTAGTCCAATATGTATCTTTTTTGTTGTTTGCCATTAATTTTATAGAATTACTTGGCCTAATGGCAAACCTAACAGAAACTTGCTTCTTCTGTTGCCGGGTTCATTTTGAGTACACTCACATAAGGTTGATGAAAAGCGGCAGATAAAATAAAAGTGTTATACCTAACTTGAGTTTTAAATCAGTTTAAAGTCTAGTCCAATACACATTTTACTATCATCAGTTTAACAAATATTCTCGCTCTCAAGGCATAATCAGTGAAATCGTAAATTTTTGCCCAGCTACATTTTCTCCGAGAACTTATTTCGTTTTGATATAGGGTTGGGGTTAGGGATAGATTCCCAACCTTGTTTTAGGGTTAGCTTTTGGGTTATGGTTAGGGTTGGAACCAGGTTTTTGGTTAGGGTTAGTTTAAGCGTTAGTGTTAGGGTTTGAGCTAGGGTTACAACCGAAATTGTTATTAGGGTTAGGTTAGCGTTAGGGTTAGGGTTGGAACCGGGTTTTATGTTAGGTATAGGGTAAGGGTTAGCGCTAGGGTAAGGAATAGCGCTAGGGTTAGGATTAAAACCGGGTTTAGATCAGGTTCAAAGTTAGAGTTGGGGTTTGGTATATAGTGCTTGGTCCAGGGTTGAAGTTCGAAATTTCATTCATTCAGAAATTTGACCGGATCATTTGCGCCTGGTCAGAATTATATTGGTTAGGGAAAGTCAAACTTTTGGATCACAATAACAATATTATACCCCCAAAATACTTCAAACTCTGGGTAGGGGATACGAACCTACACTTAGCCTGCTTAATACTAAGATGTCTTAAGATTGTTAATATATATTATGTTGCAAAATTGAGCAAGAGAGTTTTCTCAGGGGCTTTCCGAAGAAAAAAATCCTTGCAAACTTTCGAAAGTTCTGAAATCAGCGATGGCTGCCGGGCTGTAATCGTCGAAATATAAAATAACTCAAAGCAATAACGGTATGATATCAACGTGCAAACGAACAAACTTATGGACCTTTGGAATTAATATAGAAACCAATGCTATCCACTTATACTTGACATGTACAAGTAATTATTTGAATAAATTGATATTATCTTCTCGGTGAACGCTAAACACAAATATTTGTAATAGATCAACGTGCATGACTAGCTATGCATGAAATCAAAGCATACGATGCAACTGACACAAACTATATAATACAACTGAATAGAGAGGACCCTTGGAAGAGGGGAGGGGGGAATCATGAAAACAATAGTGGTGATAAAACCGTTCCATCCCGATGATACCAAAGTACATGTTTGTGAGTTCACGTCTGAAATGTTAACCGTTGACCCGTGACCCGCTTTCATTTATGGGCATCTTTTTTGTGTAGACGCATTGTCATGCATCAGTAGCTGCGTATTGAATAAACATAATTCATACGTTATTTACGTATTCATTGCTCCTTTCAAACAGGCCATTTTCGATTTTTTTTTTTCACTCACCTTTTACGAATAATTGTATCTCAATAGCCAGAATGCATAGCTTCAAAATATAAAGCTGGAGTTTCACCACAATCAAGAAGTTATTAGGAATAGCCTACATCTTTATTTCAACCCCCCCCCCCTGGCCTCTCCCCCCTCTCTCTCTTTCCTCCCTCTCTCTCGCTTGCTGTACTCAATGTACTTCTGCATCACCAGGAGGTTCTATATTATGTCTCATGTTTGCTTGTATTTAATTTAAAGGTATAACCTAGATACTGTAAGTATTCATACTTGTATCCCTCCACTTCATTCATTGTACATGTATCATTTTGTACACTTTTATTTCATGTTTGGTGAAAATAAATTCAATTCAAAATCGTGGGGTCACAAGGCATCAAGCTTCGTTTATCTTGGAGCCTTGGCCAATTCTGTCCAAACTTTTTAAAAATTTATATCTCTTCTTATATCTTCCAATATATATTGATTTTTATTATGTCTTTATAAATATAAGTAATGAATAAATAAATGACATGAAAAGAAATATCAAAAACAAAATACTTTACTTGACCTACAAATTAAAGTTGTCTTTTTCTTATGAAGCTTTAAATGAACAATAGAAAGCTAGGCTATAACAAACATAAACTATTATGTTAAGAACAAATCAATAGGACACATTTATAGTATTCTAATGGATTGCTTTGATGAAATCCGAGCGCGGAATAAAATGAAACCCCATCCTTGTTAACCCGTTTGTGAAGCCGGATATATTCTTAAAGTCGCACGCTTCGTCATGTCAGGCCAAGAAGTTACTAACCAGCTAGTAACTTCTTGGTCAGGCCAAGGTCGGAGGAAAGGTCGTATGCGGGTAGTTTGTTGATGGCTGGCTGGCGCCGCGGTTAAGGAAGATTTTGTTGTTGTAAATAGCTATTATTTTGTCTAGGTCATATAGGTGTATCCATAACTATTTTGATAATCTATGACCTAAATGAATCTCTATCTACAGTGAGCTTTAATATTCTATCTACCTTGAACTCGGTCATTAAACAAAGGTTTTTAAAAAATTAAATCCGGATAATACCAAAGTACATGTATGTATATGATTTCGGGACGCTTTATTTTTTTCTGCGGCACAGATTGGGGTTAGGTCCTGTTGAGCCTATGGGAAAGTGTAGGGTTAGGGTTAGGGTTACGGTTACGGTTACGGTTAGGGTTAAATCAAGACCTTTAAAAAAAAAGCCCCAATCTGTGCCGCAGAAAAAATGACGCTTTCGGGACATGGTGGAGCTTTGGTACTCTAGACTCTCCCAGATAAATTATATGCCGGTTATGCCTGAGTTCACGTCTGAATTTTAGCTGTTGACCCGTGACCCGCTTCCATTATCTGGAGCATCTTTTTTGGTAGGCTCATTGTAATTTCATCAGCAGCTCGATTTGCTTTTGAAACACCATTAAAAAGCTGCGTATTAAATAAATTGTTTTCGTATCCATTGCTCAGCTTTTACGAATAATTGTATTTCAAAAGCCAGAATGCAAATTGCATATATTACGTGTTGTTAGGTAGGGCAACCCATAATGTTTGTCCTACCTAGCAACAACTAATGTATGAAATTTGAATTCTGACTACTGAGACACATTCGTGACAGATTAATGAAATAATTCGTCTCGAGGCGCTTCACAAAGGCATATGCATGAATATGGTTGCAATGCGAAAATGATTCAAGATTTTTTTCAAGATTCAAGATTTATTCATTCCATTCAATAAAAACATATATGTATATAAAAGATATTAAGGTCAAGAAATCAAATGGAATTTGGGTCACTGCAAAAGTTCAAATTAATTTGAACTTGTCGAGGCTGCGCCAAAGGTTTGAATTAAAATATTTTTGCAATTGATAACTATGTACATAAATAATTCACTTGACAATATTCGTCTACCTCATTGTGAGACACAATCATAACTGAAATTCTTAAGTAACCGTCAACCGAGGGAGGCGAGGCGACATGTTATAACGGTCTGGAACCCTCAGATAAGTTGTTATAATTTGAAAGTCTATACTTTCCAAATCTTCAATGAAATGTGTTGACACACTGGCACTGACAATCCACAATTACGTTTTAAAACACTGTCTGAAAACTAAATATTAAACTGATAATATGATGCATACTGTACACATTGAACTGCTTGATGAATTGTTGACCTATATATAATCATGTTTATAGCCAAATCAGATCATAACCTCGACCCGCTTCATATATTTCTTTTCCCATTTGTGGTATTTTCTACCCTACCTTTCTTATCAGTAGTAAATTATTTGAATTAAACTGCGGTGATTTGAGGAAGTTTACGTGCAATATTTTATGAATCTTTTAAAGGTATTACAAAGTTTTGGGAAATTTCGAAAAATGGGTGGATAGCGATTCTTTACAATTTTGATATATTTGGATGCCCCTGTGGACGTATTAAAAACACCAGAAATTTTAGGCCCTAAAACAATTCTGCTTTCGAGAAAAATTAAATAATAAGATTTACCGGTGCTCCCGGTAAATTTTGATAAATTTCAAATAGCTCCTACGGCCGTACAATGGTAGCTGCGACCATGAAAATTTCAGAGTATGTAGTTGTGGTATATAATTTCCGAACGAGAATAGCTAATCGGTCGATTTTAGTCAATAAACAATGTTTTATAGCTTAATTAATATCTTGACCTTGAGAGGGAGCTATTCAACATTAAGTATTTATTATTTTACAATTTCATAACTTTAGAGTCGATTTCGACCGCGACAACGATCACTGAATATTGTATGATCGTATATGCTTCCAATATGTTCATTTGAACCAAATTCATGACCCCATACCAACACTTTTTATTACCTTTAAGACTTGTGTTTCACAATTTCATAAAAGACAAATATGTATGATGGTTGGTGGTATTTGATGCATACTTTCTCGTTAACTACTAAGGCAAAATCAATGGCCTTATTTTTGTTGAGCGTCCCGATACACAACCCTCATCATATCACTTAAAATGAATGATGACCAAGTCCATTTTTCATCTTACGGCGAAACTATATAGTCATAACTATCTTTGTTCATTTTGTTTATAAAACACATAAATCTTGTCGATACCGAATCGGACTTTGTATGGCTTTGGTTCATGCTGTATAAAATGCCTTGCATGCTTCGGAGAAAGGAGGATATTAAACCCATTTTGCAAGGGACGTGAGCATATGGGAAGTTAATATGATGTTATGATGAACTTTTAACGTTTTCCCTATCAAACTCAAAGTAGTTCAAGGTTTTATGTCCCATTTGCAGGTCGAAAAAAAAATAATGAAAAGGTTAAATTCCAACGGCATTTGAAAGAGAATATTTAACGAAAGGGTTTGAAAATGGCTTTTAGTGGGAGAATAACGACCATAAGTTGTCGAATCGACATAAGTGATTGCAATCACCTAAGTATTAATCTGATTTTCAGACCCTTGTACCGAATAGTCGTACGTTTTGTGCTGCACAAATATTCAATCAGTTTTATGTTGGCCATTACAAGTGGGTTATTGATGAAGACAGATGCTCATGTACCTGTTACAGCTTATTATATGTATGTTATTACCAATGTCAGTCAGTCACTCAATAGTGTCTGACAGAGAAGACTAGAAAGTAAACAGGATTCCTTGCATAATTTGAATACTAGAACACTGCTAACGTTTAAATTTCACAGATAGGACATACATGACATATTCATAAATCCTGCAAAGTTCTACAGAATTTGATGTTGGCTGCAAAAGGGACATATATTCAAGACACTATAATACAGTTTTCTCTCCCCCCCCCCCCCCCCCCCGGTTTTAAGTTCAAGTTTCAGGTTTATTAGTTTCACATTTCACAAAAAAGAATTCACATAATATTGACAAAATTAGAACAAAATATGAAATATGCTAAAAGTGTCACATTATATAATTAATTCTTTGAAAAGACGTCGAAATTAATCGTATTGAATAAAAGGTTATACAGGGTGAAATGTGAGGAACCTATTAAAAAGCTCAGCTTGTAGATCTAGAGCAAAAGCTCGATATTACAGTAAAAGACAGAGTTAATACCAGTATAAAATGGCGAAGGACATCATCTCCATTTAATCAATTCAATCAAGACTTGAGGAATCATCTTATGAAAGGAAGACATTCGTCATGAACAATGTCTTGTCGTAAATGTCAATGCTTAATCAAAAACTAGCATGATGTTCTATTTGTATACGGAAATTAGCGCGCTTTCAACAGCCCTGTGTAGTGTGTGTTCGACTACTTATCACAGCAGGTCATTATTTATATAAAACATACACTTTGGACTTGTTATTTACAATGAAGATGCATTTTGCTTGCCCAAGCATAATTTACACATTTCCTCGGTCAGCTACTTTTCGCACTTTGGATAGAGGGGTGGATTTCTTTTAACGGCAGGTTTAATCAGCATAATGCTTCCAAGTGGGTTCTTTTCCTTAAATTCTGTCAGAATCTTATGATTTCGTGCATTTAAGTTCAGCAACATTCTATGTATATTTAAAAAAAATGTTCCGTCTGATACTTCAGTAGCAAATTTCCATTCTTATGTTTAGCATTATAACATTTCCCATTTACTGGACTAAGATAAATTATATTATATAATGATAGCGACTGAATATCATATTGTCAGATTTTTGAGGTGGTCTAGCGGTAATGTCCGCGGTCATGTGTCTTCGCCTAGTATAAACTGATTCAAATTGAACCCAGGTTCAAAACTGAGTCAAATCTTTCGGTGACCTTAAAGATCGGTCTCCAGACGTGAATAAGCAATTGCACCCAGTTATATCACATTGTACGTATTATGCGCTTACGAATTGAATTCTCAATATATACTTTTTGAAATGTTGTAAATGATATAAATCTGTGAATTATACAAGTGTTATTCATAGAAATTTTGTAAATACTGCAATGTTGTATATTTATAGAAACGCACATTGTGTGATTAAGAAAAAATTCCATCGGCACCAATACAAAAATATGTGGCTGGTTTCTTCCAGGCCTTATATAATTTTTTCGTTAAAATAACGATTGTTGCGATACGTCATGAAATAAACATTTAAACCTAAAGGAAAACTGATTTTTAGAGCAAATATAAATATCAATAGGCATGTAATCATAATCATCCAAAATGAGAATAAAATGTTATTCCTTTTATGTCTGCCTTTAACAATTTTTTGTAAAATGGCTGTTTTGTCACACAACGGTCAGTGAAATTTACCGAATTAGGGCAGGATTGTCCATGCTTTATTCAGATATTTAAGTTTCGACTGTATCAATGTCCAATTTTAATCTTTTCTGTGCATGACCTGTGCATGACCTGTCCCAAAAATGCCACCCACCACTTTACATAAAGTTTTTTTTTTAATATGAAAATAAATGACGGACAAGAGCGGATTAACATCAGCATTATGTAAATTCTGCAAGTTGGTAATCATGTAATAATCGGGGCGGAATGGGACTGAAGGTTGGTTTTGAGATTTCGATGCGACCAGCCCTCGAGCGCAAAAATATTGAGCGGCCCATGAGAAAGCTCCCCAAATGGCCAGCCCCCCCCCCCCCACCCCCCCCCCCCCGTAACAGTAAAGCTTCATTGCGCAAAGCCCAGAAGATTTCGCTATCACATTTTTCGTCTACTAACATTGCGAATAATGTTAGTTACATTACTTCATGATATTGTGGGATCGACAAGGAGGACACTTTACCCCAACCAAATTCCAATCTGACATACATGGAATACAATTAAGTACGAATGAAAGAAATGTGCCCTTTATTAAAATGAATAATGCTTTCACTCCTACCCCACTGAGAAAAGAGCAGCCCAGTCGTATTCTCTTTAAATAATTCTATTTAAATAATTGTATTTTTTATGTTCGTAATGTATGCATATAGGCGTATGCTTTTGAACGAAAAATATATCCAAACCAAACCCTACAACCGGAATTTAAGCCCTCAAATATTACCTCAAAACGTGACATTAATGTATGCTAGCCGGATATATACATAGTTATGTTCGCAGGAAATATGATCTGGGAAATTTCATTAAGTGAGCGTGAAACAAAATATGATATTACAGAATGTCGAAAGACACTGTGTCCAATCTTTCTTTTTTAATCCATACCAAATTTTACACAAGCTCTATTTTTAAATCATGTTCAATACCGAAAATAACTAGAAACCTTTAGTAATTCCCCCTCCTCGTATCACTATAGTGAATCCCTTTCAAAGCTATATACACGTTTCTATTGCTATATTGTGTATATAGGGTGACAACATACATACCTTATGATGCTGGATATCTGGATTCTTTTGTGGTGCTGGAATGGCCGCCACCGAATACTGGGACGTCCTCATCAGCGTCCTGCCCGCATGCTGACGGGCAGATGTCGTCGCCGAGATCAATTTCCCAACAGAAAACATGGTGGGTTAGTGATGTGACGTTGATAATCCACGCGATATTGGAGAAGGGAAATGGCGACGGTGCATGGGCTGGGTGTAAGGTGAGCGACAGTCCCAGGGCAGAGTGCCAGCCGTGCCAATATCGTATATATATGTATGTGTATATATATCGTCAAGTCCAAAGGGTGACGGTCAGTGGCGGATCCAGGATTTTCCAATAGGGGGGGGGGGGGGTTGAAAATCGTGCAGACTGTTATTTTCGCTCAACGGAAGGAGGGGGGGTATTGATCGAGCACTAAAAAATAATTTAAACAAAAATGGCGGTTACCATTTTTTAAAACTTGTTTTTTGCCAGGGGTGGGGGCCCGTCATTTGTTTAAACGTTTGTTTTTGACAGGGGGACAAGGCCCGTCGCCCCCCTGATATAGCGGCATCATATCGACTTAGGGAGTAGCGAGGAGTCATGCACAACCCCCAGTGTCATATCAGAAACGGTTTAACAGGGGCGGCATCCTTCATTTTGTCCACAAAGTTGGGACTGCTAAAAGACATATCGAATTTTCTTATACCTGACTAAAAACGGCCAGGGGGGGGGGGGGCACATACCCTTTTTGAAGCGGAATACGCCGATGACATTGTAGGTTCGTCGTGTTTTAGGTCAAGTTTCCGATTTCATTTATAAGGCAGCATGTATACGTACCAGATTGGAAAATCAGCATCGTACTTGTCAAGATGCTCTGATTTATAGAGCAACTATTAATGTCCTCTTTACAAAGAGTAGAAGTTACTCTTTTTAGAATCTGAATTTTCTGAATTGTCGGGGAAGTAGGGGTAAAGGTTAGCAGAATGTCTGGGGAATTCCGAAACTGACTATCTTTTCACGATGTGTGTCCCTTCTGCGTGTAATTTTTGGTCACATATTCAGGATAGCAATTAATGCATCACCTACTCTTGCAATGATACGTTATCAATCAGCTTTAAAAATGAACATTACATTTATCCTAAATTAAGGTTTGAAATAAATCAGGCCAATAATACAGATATAGTTAGGATTGTTTTAGATATCATATCATTAGAATCCATGCGAATCTCAAATTTGCAGTTTGGTCAGTGGTTTGTGACGGAGTCATGGGAAAATTCTCTCGTTTGTGTATATCCAGTCAGTGTTCGCTGTCAGGGAAATGCGTTACCCGCATACAGCCCATATACCCCGCTGACATTGAACTTTACCCTGTATCTTCACATCTCTCTAAGGATGTCGATGACACTTTTCCGCACGCTCTATCCCCTCACCCGGTGTGTCACGTTCCGCCTCCGCCCCACCCCCATTCACAAAATACTAACAGCAGCACACCTCTTTCTACCCTGGATTGTCCTCGCCTGGTTTGTGAGTGAAATAATATTACGTACATCCATTCCTGGCAAGCAGTCAACGATCCAAGCGCACTCATACCGCAGTGATTGGAAACGAGCGGTCATCCAGACATACCATGTCCTAAGGAGTCCCTCAAGGGTCCGTACTTGGCCCAATCTTATACAGTCAAACCTGTCTACAGCGGCCGCCCAAGGGAAACTCAAAAAATGGTCCTTATAGACAGGTGATCTTTGTAGAGAGATTCCTTTAGAACATGTTTCAACGAGAAACCATTTTCAAGAGAAACAACAAAATAATGTGGTGTTTAGAGACAGGTGGTCTTTGTAAGCAGGTGGTCACTAAAGCAGGTTTGACTGTAAAAGTCAAGTGTAGGGAGCCCCACAAATTTGATGGCAAAGTTCTCTTAAATCGTATCATAATGTGAAAGAGGGTTATTGCTGCAAGAATTTTCAAAACAATTTTATTTAAAGTAGAATATTGATGAAAGAATACATAATTTAGGCTTTCTGCGTACTACAGGAAACCCAAGTTTTGTATTCTATGCAGGCGCGTACGCAGGGGGGGGGGGGGGGGGGGTAGGTCGAACCCCCTTAGTTTTATTTGTAATAACAAAAATTGTGCTAATGGGTGACCAAAACAGGGTGACATAACCCCCCCCCCCCACAACGAAACGAAATATCGATCGGCCAAATTTTCGGGGGGGGGGGAAGTGATATTAACCGCCCCTCTTGGGCTGCCCCCGCCCCCCCCCCCCCCAAAAAAGAAATGAATGTCGAGGGCAAAATGATTTTTTGTTGTAGTGCTTTTTACAACCCCCCCCCCCCCCGAAATATTGGTCGAGACTTTTTTTTCAAATTTCGGGGGGCAAATTTGTGAAAAACAATCTAGTGCTCACTACCCCCCCCCCCTTTGGATTATAATACTAAAAGATATTAATAATATTTTCATTTTCATTTATTATTAGTATTATTATTGATGTTATTATTATTGTTTTCATGATTATCATTAATATTTTATTAACTATAAGGCCTACTTTCTTGGTCGGAAGTTCAACCCTTCGATCCCCCTTCACACCTTCTCCAAATACGGTAGTGTGGGGATGACTGAGCAATACAATTATTATTGATGTATTGTTCATACGCAGGCTTACACTATATTAATGACGAAAGCATATTTCCCTCTCTATTAACATATGGTCCGGAGTATGCTGTATATACAGCCAATCATAAATCAACACTATCATATAGCTCAACAAGCATTGTCACGGCCCAAAGGTCAATGGGGATGAATTCACTTAAAGGGTAAGTCCACCCTTATTTTGGGTTGGCTTTAATAAAGCAGAAAATGATAGAGAAAAATATTGAGTGAACATTTGACTTTTTGAAGTTGTCAACAGTGAAACACAAATTGGCAGCACTCTGATCGACGTATCTTACGAGTTCCTGTCCACATTGCTCTGTACAGAAAATGTCATAATATTTCAATGTCTTAGTTATATTGATAACGGAATAGATTTGTTTCATACAAATGTTGTATAAGAACATATTTGCCATTTTGGGTGAATGTCTGATTGAAAATTTTCTTAGTGCTAATCTTGAACTCTGGTATGGGCATCGTATGTCGGGAGAACATGACTTTAATTCATCATGGCATTATGGATTGTTAATCCTGCAGTAGATAGATTGTTTGAACCAGTAAAATAAAAACTTGCTGGAAATCATCTCCAATAAAAACCTCAACTCTTATTTGCACATGAATAGTGACCTTTGTTAAAGCACATGGTGTCGGGTCTACTTAACTTGATTTCCTTATCTTTCTATGCTCATTACTCAGCCCCTACACAATCATGTTCTACCAAAATCGTTGGGCACATGTCATTAATTTGTAATTTTGAACATTAGTAGAAGTTTTGTTGGATTCTGTGAGAATTAATTTTCTATCATTACCAGAAATGAAGCTTACTGATCTTTAATTGGGATATAGATTTAGAAGTTATTTAGTACAGGTCAAATGCAAGATCTAAATTTTGTAGAGGACCTCGCAAAAAACGTCACATAGTTGCCTATTTAAAAAAAAAAAGTTTTGCTCAAACTTTTACTGACCCGTTCCTCTCATTTTTGTATCAGGGTGGACTTCCCCTTTAAAATTTCCTGCGAACAATGGCAAACACGAAGAATGTACGTATGTATGCATATACCGATAAAATACGTGATGAAAGGCGGTTTTGGGTTTAAGGGAGTTTACAGATAGCACATGGTACAAATGACCGCAAATATCCACAGATCTTTTACACAAGGAGAAATTCCACTTTGAGCATCTATAACTGCCAAAGTCCTAGACGTGCTTCATGAATACCTTTTGTTTGACCGGTTTGAAAAGAATACTTCCACCTGCGTATCATAGAATGTACCGTTGGTGCATAAATGAATAATGTTACATAACTTTCATGAGCGCATATCCAGTATTCATCTCTGTTGGTTTTACCAGTTTGGTACAAATGACCTTTATCTGCCCATGCGCAGATTGTATCTGTGAACTGGCTTATTGATTTAAAAACGTGTTTCTAGCACATGAATTATAGTTTTGGCTTCACTTGGAGTTTGCAGTGATTCAAGAAAGTATTTTGAAATATTTCAGCTATAAAAAAAAGAGATTTTGTGGGACTCAGTAGGTCAAAAATACTTAATTTTTAAATTCATTCTTGCTATTAATTCCCGTAATGACCCTAGTCAAAATGGGCTCTGGAAAAATATATTTTTTTCCTATTTTTCACTATTTATTTCCTATTTTTATGTGAATGTACCCTATTTAAACACTATTTTTTATTAAAAATAGATTAAAAATAGCATATGACAGCCTATTTTTTTTCTATTTCTAGGAATTGGTGGTTTGATAACTATTTTTTTACCTATTTCTTCCTATTTTTTTACTATATTTTTGGACTTGAATTTTTTTCTGCCATTTTCTTCCTATTTTTTACCTATTTCTTACTATTTTTTACCTATTTCTTACTATTTTTTCACTATGTTTCTGGACTTTGATTTTTTCACCCATTTTCTTCCTATTTTTTTACTATGTTTTGGGACTTAGATTTTTTCTGCCATTTTCTTCCTATTTTTAACCTATTTCTTACTATTTTTTCCCTATTCTTTTCGACTTAGATTTTTTGTCACCAGATTTCGTCCTATATTTTCACTTTGTTTCTGGACTTTGCCCTTTTTCACCCATTTTCTTCCTATTTGGCTATGTTTTGTACTTAGATTTTTCTCTGCCATTTTCTTCCTATTTTTTTACTATGTTTTTGGACTTAAATTTTTCTCTGCCATTTTCTTCCTATTTTTTTTACTATGTTTCTGGACTTTGATTTTTCTTACTCATTTTCTTTCTATTTTTTTACTATGTTTTTGTACTTAAATTTTCTCTGCCATTTTCTTCCTATTTTTTTACTATGTTTTTGGACTTGGATTTTTCTCTGCCATTTTCTTCCTATTTTTTTACTATGTTTTTGGACTTAAATTTTTCTCTGCCATTTTCTTCCTATTTTTTTGCTATGTTTCTGGACTTTGATTTTCTTACTCATTTTCTTCCTATTTTTTTACTATGTTTCTGGACTTAGATTTTCTTACTCATTTTCTTCTTATTTTTTTACTATGTTTTTGGACTTATATTTTTCTCTGCCATTTTCTTCCTATTTTTTTACTATGTTTTTGGACTTAGATTTTTCTCTGCCATTTTCTTCCTATTTTTTTACTATGTTTTTGGACTTCAATTTTCTCACCCATTTTCTTCCTATTTTTTTAGGGTTAGGGACTTAATTTTTTTATCACCATTTTTTCCCTATATTTTGTTTACTATGTTCACAGACTTAATGGATTTTGTCACCTTTTTGCTTTTAATATACGCCGATATTTGATTTTTAAGGTTGTTGAAACTTTTTTACACTTTATAAATATATATTTGCACAATTCAAAACATATTTCACAATATAACTATAATGTTAACAAAAATTGCGATATTTCGTCTTTTAAAATGAAAAAAAAAAAAAATTCAAAGAAGATTTGGACAAATTACTGGCCCTCCTTAGAACTCAACTCTTCCTTTAAGGGAGCATAATTATTTCGTAGGCCTGTGAACATTTTAAGGGAGCATAAATATATCGTATAGGCCTGTGAACATTTAATCAAGAATTAAGAATGTTTTAATTTTATCTTTAAATGAAATGACTATCGATTTTGAATATTTCAAGTAAAAAAGTATGTAATTAGCAAAAGAATTAGCTTACTACTATAGTGTTATAGTGACTAGAACTTATCCAATTGGATGTAATTGTAACAATTTTCCCCATAATAAATACAAAGGTGAAAGGGTACTCTTCAAAAATGTTGAATCATAATGAAACACAACTAAATGTGTGCTGCCATCTAGTGGTAGAAAGCGAATAGGCCAACCGGTAGTTTATTTTCAAATTCAAATCTTCACTCAGACTCTGTGATGATCAGCTCAACGGCGCATATTTCAATCATTACTTTGCCATTTCGCCAGACTTGTCTTCCTGTAAAACCCACAGTATGGGTAATAAGGGGTAGATTTACACCAGGAAAGGACAATTTCAAGAGTAATTCCAGGGCAAGAATTGAAAGAACAAAATGAAAGGATCGAATTTATTACCAAGATTAGGCCTACAGTCCCACACTAGCACTCTTGTGTTGGAGAAATACGATCAACTTGCTTTGCACTACATGCACTGGACTGCTACTGCTAGCTGCTGGAGCTACTTTAAAGATCTTCATTTTGAAGGTGAGTAATAAAATTACACACAATTCAATACGAAATTGAGTTTGCTTTCTGTACAATTAAATTAGGAAATTGGTTAAGTAAATCTTGATTTTGTAAATTTATTTGGTTCATGAAAAAATCCAAACCATCATCAAACTGATCAGAGTTGACGAAGATCGTAGATTATATTCCCTAGTAGTATGTCTACATAATTTACATAGTCACCTATATATCTGTGTTTACGTAAGGCTTTTCATTGGAAGTGAACAATCAAACATGACGAATCTCATTAAAGAATGGAATTAGCGTATTAGGTCTATAGTAGGTCTACTCATTCACAAATATATTTGAGCAAATTTAGGCTAGATTCCGCCACATGCGCGTGCTGGCTGCATGGTAGTTGGTAAGACATGTGAACGCATGTGGATATATAGCATCTCCATTGAACACATGGCACAGGATCTGCACTCGTTTTGAATGAATTGCAATTCTTTACACTTTTTACAGCCAGGTAGAAATTTCATATGCCAATAAATCATCCTAAATCATCCTAAATCATACAAGATTTTCTTGCATATTTTTAACAGAAATTGAATGGCAAAGTTGATTCTTAGAAGCCGTACATTTGTATGTCACATACACTGTATATATTATGTGTGTTATGATTTGTTTTTCCATCACAATCCCGCATTCAATTGGCTGTGCAGATCCTGCATGCACATGTAGGTGTATTGCATCATGCATGACCATATAGTTGCAAAGTATAGCTCATCATTCAATCATCATAATTCATACATGTAAGTAGTCAAGCATCTATCATGTCATGAATTTGTGAAGGATGCAAGTAACTGTAGTTCTTACATGAATTTCATTTGTACAGTGTACATTCCACGTTCAACTCTTAAATTTTCCTAGATTTGATTTGAAAGCATAATAGAATACTACAACCTGCTTATTTTTTTTTTTACTTATTATTTTTTCTTCTTCAGGGTATCTTAGCTTCGGCTGCTGGAAAGTCATCAACTTGGACTGTGTGGCACTGGCACCCTTGTCTTCTAGAGTACATGTACATACAGTCTTAATTTGTTAGACTGAACTGTCCAACACACATCAAGGAAATGCAAGACATGGGTGAAAGTATTAGAATCATACATGGTTAATGACTTATTGTTCATCTGTAATTAATGGAAAGCATTTCAAAATGATGCCAATAATGCCGTCCAACAAACATTCAGCAAGTACTTCCAGGTTGCCTCGCCCTGCCACAATCAAACATGTGTTCGCGGTCGGAATGAATCTGAGACATAAATCTTCAATACACAGCTTAATTTTTACCAAGGCAATCTTAACAAACACAAATTGAATTACCTCACGGCGTAATTAAATATATACATGTATTGATGTATATATATATATATATATTCTATATCTGCGTATGAATATTTTTGTATAATTTTGTTTCACTATACTCTTTGCCATGTCAGCTCACGTGTACTATGTAGTTGATGCCAGTATTATGTATCACTTTATAGATGTGTATTCATGTAACAGTAATAAAGCTTTGTCTTAGTATTCATTTAAAGTTTTAAAGACATCTAAAGACTATTCATGTTTGTCACATCCTTATGACACTTGACAGATAGACCAAGTTGCCAGTGCTATTAACACTTTTTACATTGTTATAGATGTGAACTATACCTTTGCCTTCACATGTTTTCATTTATAGACATTTTTAAAGATTTTGTTTAGACTGTTGAAACTTGCCAGATAGCCTTGCTACTGTTATCATGTAACACTTTATAGTCATGTATAAGCTGTTCAATACTGGTTCACATCCTGTATATATGCTAGTATTTTATGAGCCAAAAATGTGAAAATTCATTTTTTTTTTTAAATTCTAATATCTTACATTCAGATTAGATTTACATTATAATAGTTTCGTTTACACAACTAATACATATATATATGTGAACCCAATATCTGCAATTTTTACCAGTGATTATATAGGGAACAATTTAATGAAGAAGAAAAAGATATATTTTTTTTCTTTCTTGCGTTTATGTTTACAAAGACCTAGTACTACCTTTGCGTAATATTTGTATCATTTATAAGACGGGTATATGCCAATCGGTTTGCCAAAGATACATAATATTTACCGGCCGTTCTTACCTCTAAATCCAAAATTTTCTATATGAAATGCTGCTCAAGTTTTGTAAGTGTGACTTTTGTAAATATGTTTTAATAGTTTGTGGACTGTTTGTTTAGTATTCTCATTCACCATATGGGTGTACATTGCATGTGATATTTTATGTAATAAAGTGTTCTAACGTTTCAAACTGAAATAAAAATGTGTTTGCATTTTATTTATCTTGTACATCTGGCAGCAGAAAAATAGGATAGAAATATTTTAGTGTATTTATTTTCCCCCTATTTTATTCCTATTTTAGTTTTTACTCGGGTAATATGTGGACGGGGATTCGACTAATCCAATTATTTTGTACATGTGCGCATGACATGCACCTACATGCATATATTGTACAACAAGGTGCTACAAAGTAGAGCTTGACAGAGATTTAATTGCTACCAAACAATTATACAGTACACCAATCATTCAATTAATATTCCATTTTTTTTTAAATAGATTTTAAATATATTTGGTTTGTAAAAAAAATATGTTAGAAATATATTTTAGAAAAAAATATGTCTGAAATATATTTATAAACTATTTTTATTTCAACGCTATTTAAGTCTCCTATTTTTTTCCTATTTTTGTTCCAAAACTATGCTATTTGAAATAGCTTTTTTGGGTATTTTTAGGGGACGAGAAAAATAGGAAAAAAATATATTTCAAAACTATTTGTGGCTTTATTTTTTTCCTATTTTTTGTTCCAAAACTATAGCAATTAAATAGCTTTTTTGGGGGATGAGAAAAATAGGAAAAAAATATATTTCAAAACTATTTGTGGCTTTATTTTTTTCCTATTTTTAGGGGACGAGAAAAATAGGAAAAAAATATATTTCAAAACTATTTGTGGCTTTATTTTTTTCCTATTTTTTGTTCCAAAACTATAGCAATTAAATAGCTTTTTTGGGGATGAGAAAAATAGGAAAAAAATATATTTTTGCATTTATTTTTTCCCTATTTTTTTTCTATTTTTTTCCTATTTATTTTTTACTAGGGGAGGTATGTTTGTACATACCGGTTTTTTTTTCTTCCAATCCGGTCGATGATATTTCAAAAAAGTTCTACACAGCCATTAATTGTCTCTCTCTATATAAGAAACATAAAATGGATTATACAGCCATTGTCTCGATCCTTCTATATAAGAAACATAAAATGGATTATACATATGGTTAATGCAGGTCTATGCAAATATTGTACAATGCCCTGGATCTGACGTATAATAATTATAGCTAATACGTCAGATCCAGATCATTGTACAATATTTGTAGAGACCTCCATAACCATACAAGTTATTTTTAGAAGTTCACTGTACAAGACAATATTTGAATGCTCTACAAGTGGCGTAGCGTGATTCGAGCCATTTAGGGGGCACTAGCATCATTGTGTGTGTGTGTGTGGGGGGGGGGGGTCGAAGGACAGGTATAATTTTACTCCTTGGATTGAATTAAAAGATGCACCCCCCCCCCACCCCTCTCTGTCTCTCTCTCTTTCATTCTGGCCGGGAAGGGGGCTCTGTTTAATTGTGCTCCTGGTTCCCCCTGTAGCTACACGAGTGACGCTGAGAGATGCAGCATACCTCATCTAGTCTGCTTGCCGCCTTTAGACTATCCATCCATCTTCTGAGTTAGATTTTATTTTAGTCTCCATCCCCATCTCTCTCTCCCATAGTCCCCTTCTCCTCTTTTTCCATCTCTCTCTCTATCTCTCTCTCTCTCTCTCTCTCTCTCTCTCTCTCCCATAGTCCCCCTCCCTCTGTCTCCATTTTTCTTTCTCCTCCTCTTGCTTGATTGTTTTTCAATCTTCCATTTTAACCAACAAAAACCCAGTACTCCATGACTCACTGACAAAAAGAAAATACATGTTATGTATTAAAGTTGATGTAAAATTAGTTTAATTTTCCTCTTACACCGCAATGTACATTTGTCATGCTTTTTACCCTGATATTATGATGTTATCATACACCACATGATATATATATTTTTTAGCAACAAATTCAATTCTAAGAAATCTTGCATTCATTCATCCAAAGCATGATTTTAGATTATAATTCTTTCTGTGTAATTTTGTTTTGTAAATAAGCCCTGTAGAAAACACATAAATATAGCTCTGATTATTTCAATTCAAATCAAGGGGGGCAAGTATGACTTGTACAAACAGACACTATGCACTATGAAAAGGTGTTGAACCATCAATAGAATGTAAAAATAAATATCTAGAAATACTTGTTTATTCTTTGTCTTTTTTTAAAAACAAAACTACCCTGTTACATAATCAGCACATGTTCAGCCAACAAATAAAGCAAGAGCGGGTAAAACTTCCTTACATAATGCCTCCAAGCAGCATTTTCTTTGCAATAGGGAAAGGATGGCAACATTTATTCACACTCTAAAGACTCCTATACTATACACTTGAACCATAATATGATAACAATTCCACAATTTTATAAATCATGGAGCCGAAATTCTAAATAAAATCTGATACAGGTATGTTGAAAGTTAACTTACATGATAGAAAATAACATTAATGCACAGTTAGAACATTTCAGAAAATTTTGGTCCACATATATGTGAAACCTGAAAGGCATGTCGGTGTAAATGTAAAGGTTTAACTTTTAGTGGCCACATTAACTATATTCAAGTTTTAGTTTTCAGGAGGATGGATACGAACATAAATCTTGTGAGCATTGCATGCAAGAAACATTCAACTGCCTAAATGTGACTTATTTTTCTGACCAAAAGTATTAAAGTTTTGGAACAAGATTGTTGTTACATCCATAAACATGTAATCTATAAATTTCAAAAGCAAAACTATTTTTCTTCAAAAGAAGACAATTCTTTTTCAGGGTTCTTTTCTAATATGGTGGTGAGTGTTATACGATATGCAACATTACTTTCTTGTCATATAACATGGGTGGCATTGCATATCATATTCTAATGGTCAATATTCATAAAACAGGTACAATGTATGTAATTATTCCAATGTTTAAATTCAAGGCATGAACAAGTCAAGTAACAATTATACAAAGCAAGAGTAACTGTTTGAGATTTATCTTAATCATTGAGTAACGAAGCAGAAACTCAATTTGAAAACATGATTTTTATCTATTCTACACAAATCTTTGAATTTCAAATTCTGCGTACCGGTACATAATTTGTGTTTATCAAATTTGATTTGTACAAAAGAGGAAAAAAACAACTCCCAATTAAAGTCACACTGTAATATAAACAAAGTCTTTTTAAGACACTCTGATTAAAATAAACTGAAATGTTAAAACACTATAACAAAGTGGC
Source organism: Strongylocentrotus purpuratus (assembly GCF_000002235.5). NCBI lineage: Eukaryota > Metazoa > Echinodermata > Echinoidea > Camarodonta > Strongylocentrotidae > Strongylocentrotus > Strongylocentrotus purpuratus. The sequence goes on from NW_022145613.1 coordinate 30,160,240, forward strand.
CAACACTCGTCTCACAATTTCCAGGTTAAAGTTTTCTAGCTACTGCAGGATTTCAGTTGGCATATTTCTTTGAAGACAATGACAGATCAGTTTCGAAGTTCAGCACATATAACGGAAAGTCAAAATAATAGGCTTTTTTCATAATGTTATCAAATTTAATTCATAAGTCTTTATTTGGTGCCTTGTTACAAATTATTTCACTCATGTTACGAATAATTGTATTTCAATAGTCAGAATGCGAACTGCATACATTACTTGTTGCTAGGTAGGACAAACATTATGGCTCACCCTACCTAACAAAAAATAATGTATACAATTCGCATTCAGACTATCGAAATTCATTTATTCGTAACAGGTGAATGAAGTAATTTTTAACGAGGCACTTACAGATTTATTATTTATTTATAAAATTGATTACATTATGAAAATGGTCTTGATTAATTGGTGAATCACTATGGTTACAAAATCAAAGGACATAAGAAGAAAAAAGCAGTTACAGAATTCAAAATGAAAGACAAACAATATACATATTTTTACTAAAAAATCAAGCCTCAAAATCCCTGAGAGTGTAAAATATAAAGATAGCACAGAATACACAAATAATCCAAAGAAGACCTACAGGTCACTAATGGATTTGGAAAAACCAAAGAACCTCTTACAAATAGTGAACATACCTTGTATAAAATAGTTACTTTGAACCTAGGAGACAGATATTATACATGTAACTGGGTGTTGGTGTGTTGTTTTTTTTTTGGGAGGGGGGAACTGAAAATTATCTGGGGATAAATCATAAGATATTTTGCAGAATATAAGGTGGATGTCTGTAGGATAACCTATGTGTTCTTCTGTGGAATCTTGACAATAACCTGCAAGATAATGGAGAGAGATGAAATTCAATTTACATATGAATTTTGATTTTAATGAAATATCATGAATCATTGCACATTGTGGGTTAAACAGAATTTTCATGCAGCTATTACTTTGATCAATCAAAATAATCAAGTAACCTTTACTTCCATTTCAGTACAAAATATCATTTAAAAAAATAAAAAAAGAATAAATGTAGCTCCATATGACTTCAGCAGTTAAACAGATTTGAAGCATTCACGGTGATTTCTTTGTAACTGCTATCTTATTATTACTACACATGGGTTGAGAGAAGCAGCTGAAGAAAAAATGACAGATCTAAGGCAAAGCATATATGTAGAGAGAAAGGGAAATGGGAGGGAATTATTCCAAGCTCCATGAACAATCAACTTTCTGTGACGTGACTATGTCTCATCTACCTATGATCAAATGCAAAAAAGGTGCGCAGCCATAGAGAGTAGGTTCAATCGTGGAGCCCCAAATAGTTCCCTGCCCGATGCAATCTCTATGAGAGGGAACTATTACGAGCTCCTTGAAATCACAGGCCAATCAGAATCAACTTCCTGTAATGTAACTATCCCTCTGAACTACCTATGATCAAAGGCATATCCATCCATCCATGTTTAGTATGGCTGAATGAGAGAATAACAAGACTTTTTTTCTAAAATTATATTTCTTGACAAAATTTTAGCATAAAGAAACACCTGATAGCATGCATGTTTAGTTATTGTTCAAATTAATTGACCGCTGGATCCGCCCATAAGATTTTATCCCCTGACAAAGTGTTGCAGCGGCGCACAAATGTCGTAATCTCTAAGATCCCTTGTTGACCATAAATTGCTGGACAAACGAATATCACTAGCGATATTATTTTCGATGCAACATCCGCAATGAGTAACATATTTAGCATTAGTTATTGTTCTTGACATATAATGTTCCATTGAGACTTACCGTTTTGACCTCTGTGTAGTTGTCAAGTCCATACTCTCCCAGCTCCCTGCCGCTGCCCGATGCTTTGTAACCTCCGAATGGAGCCTGGGCTGCGAAGACGTCATAGCAGTTGACACTGTGAGGATGAGGTCAGCAAAAGGTCAAAGGTCAAAGAAATGCTTCATTGAAAGATAAAGCAGTAGCCTGTATGCCTATGATTTGAACACTAGTTTCAGTCATGAAATTTGGTTCTCCTAATAATGGTTGAACATGTAAATCTCTGACACCTTCATAACTTCAATCATGAATAGAGTTTCCCTCGAAAACAATTGTTTAAAAGTTTGAGACTGTTTGATTTTCTTGTAATCCATTAACATGTACATGTATGTAAGACTCAGAATTCAAAAGGTTTCTTTACTATTTTAGAGAGAATTTTTATCAATTTTTTTTGTTTTTTTTTTTTGTTGGGGGGGGGGGGGGATTGCCCTATCACAAATATGCGCCGAAAATCTCAAAACGGCTGATCATTAGGAATATTACCATTCTCAAATTCATTATTTCTCACAATAAATATGTCATGTCTCAAAGAATCCCATATCCCGAATCATAAATAATTTTCACTGTGCCCAGCCCTAGAAACCTAGTGCAAAAGGGGAAGGAAATGATTACGTACACCAAATTTATACAATACACAAAATATGTACTCCTGGCACTTTTAACAATTTGTATTTTTGAAGCCTATATTTGCTTGTACTACTGCGCTGTCACATTTCTCAACCATGTGACTTTCAAGTATTTGAAGAAACTGCATACATACCACCTTCTCCTACAAACCCACCAAATATGTAGCAATCAGAAATATTTTTCATTAACAAAAAATTATATCAAGTTTCTTTACCCGATTAGTTTTTTATGCTCTCATATAATTGTAATTTGAGCATGGTCTTTCCCAGTGCAAATGTACTGGTTAATTAGTTTCAGGTCTACTTACTAAACAGTTCCAGCTCTCACACTGTTTGAGATGTAGAGAGCCTTGTCAATGTCTTTGGTGAAGACGGAAGCAGCTAGACCATAGATGCTGCTATTGGCTCGTTCGATCACTTCGTCCATCTGACTAAACTTCAGGATCTGCTGTACGGGTCCAAAGATCTACAAGGGGCAAAGCATGATTGAAACGGTTACCATTTCAGATTCTACTTCATATGGGACCTGGAGAGTGTTTCACAAAGACTAAGATCGACTTTAAGTTGGACTTAACTATGGCAGGCCATTCATGCCACTAGTTCCTCTCACCTTTCCTGGCATTGGTCTCCCAAGGAACGTATAAATTGTGGTCACAAATCTACATAATTTACTTATTTTGATAGTTCATTATTGAAGGAAAAGATATTACCTAAAGATCATAATTGAGAGACCAATAGTGAGAGACCAATAGTGAGAGCAACCAGTGGCATGAATGGCCTGCCAAGTCGATCTTAGTCTTTGTGAAACACTCCCCAGAAGATGGATCATTCAACACATAAAGACAGCACCGTACATATCAAATGAGTGATTTTCTTTTGCTACAGAAGTATACTGTACTGTAGTTGGCAAATAAATACATCCTCCTCTAACTCTTTACAGGATTTGGTCTACTATACAGTCAAACCTGTCTACAGCGACCGCCAAAGGGAAACACAAAAAGTGGTCTTTGTAGACAGGTGGTCTTTGTAGACAGGTTCCTTTAGTACATGTTCCAATGAGAAACCATTTTCAAGGGAAACAAAAAATGTGCTTGTTGTAGACAGGTGTTCACTAGAGCAGGTTTGACTGTACCTAACAATTAATGTAGTAGTCTATAGCTTCACTCCATATAGAGTAAAGAGCCAACAAATTCCTTGTATTTCAAGCAACAATGGTAACAATGCTGGTCAAGAAAAAATGTGAAAAGAAAGAAGGGAGACACTATAACCCATCCCATCAACCTCTACTCAATGGTCATATACGAATTTCATCCACAGTGTAAGACCAATGCCACCCGCCGCCCCCCCCCCCTACATGATCCCACTGCCCCCTCAATATCTTGACCCATGCCAAACATTTAGCCGCAGACCTGCATGAGGTCTCTGACCCGCTTGTCTACTGTAATAATATTCATGATATCAGTGACGAAGTAGTATTGGGATCACTCCATCTTTCACCTGATGTAAAAGTTTGTTCCATCTCGCTCATAACCATGAAATATCAGACATTTCTTTCCACTTCTTCATCTTTCGAGATGTGAGTTAGTCCAGCGGTAATGTCCGTGGTACGGTCAGCTCTCTGTCTTTTCCTACAAACTGACTATGATTTGACCCAGGTTCAAACCGTAAGTAACATCTTTAAGATGGTGGCGTTAGAGGTAGGTCCCAGATTTCTGATTGATACACTTTGGCAAAACTGAGCCCAATTAACACATACCTCACACACACACACATACATGTTTCTGGTATAAATCAAGGAATCCTATGTTCACATTGGTATGTTATTACCAGAGCTGCCAACCTTGTGCGACCAAACAAAGGAATCATGATGGCAAAAAAAGGAATTTCAAGCCAAAAAAAGGAATTCTTAAAAAGAAACTTACAACCACGCGTGACACACTTCCAATGCAGAAATGTTCATTCATCATGCTGTTTTTTCCATACAAGCAGGTAATTTTTTTGGTGGTTATTTTTCGTATTATCGGCATTTCATTTCTTTAGAGAATATTTTCCTCTTCAAGTATGTTTTAAAATTAGTTTTCTATTGAATTTGTGATCAAATCACCATTTAAGGGCAGTTGTTTGACGTGTGGTATGTAAAAAAAAAAAAAAAAAAAAAAAAAATATTTAAACAAATTATTAAAAAACATATTTTATGAAGAAAAAACATAGTACCGTAATTTGGAGGAAAAAACGGAGTAATTCCGGCACAAACGGATGGTTGGCAGCTCTGTATTACATGTTCAAGGACACACGTGGTTGTAGGAATACAACTGGAAATTTACTGCATAACCAAGAACCTCCTTTTCCTGTGTAAATAGAGCACCTAAATAAACATACCCCTTAATGAAAAGGGCTACAAATTAGAAACAATTTGCAGGGTTCTCGAGCCAAGGACATCCTCGCTTTGCGAGTGAAGGTACAGTTCTTATGAGTGGTCTCTGTACCCATCCACCCACCGACTTCTCACCTCTTCCTTTGCGATCTTCATGTTATCAGTGACGTCCCCGAAGACGGTAGGCTCGATGAAGAATCCCTTGTCTCCCACCCTCTGACCTCCGGAGAGTAGTTTGGCGCCCTCAGACTTCCCGCTGTCAATGTAGCCAAGAACCTTATCCATCTGCTCTCGGTCCACCTAGTTGTGACAAAACAAAATAAAACGAAGACCGATTGTTAATAATTCTTGAAACTTTTATTTTCAAAGTGTATTCTAGAGAACTTACTGAACCACTCATTTTACCTACACAACAAAACAGAACAGAAAAGCAATGTATACAGGACATGATTAAGTCATTGTATGCACATAGACAAAAAGGGTTGAAAAGTTATTCATCCTTTGGGTGATTACATTCGCATGATTTGTACAATATGGATGCAGGTACTTCTCAAACATGAGTTTTAAAGTTAATATCTAATCAATTAAATAAATAAGATTTATCCTTACATTTAATGTGAAATAAAGTTCTAAAATCTTCACAATTAAAACTTTGATCAAGAAATCACAACATCCAGTCTTGTTATCAGTGCTCAAGGTTGCCTTGTATCACTGCTCTGCCTCTAATTTCTTCAATCAATTTTGGATATGCTTCATACTTGACAAAGTGACAGATTTTTTTGTTTAGGATAATCTGGCAAGCATCTTTAATACAAGAAGACAATTCTCTGACACATTTAACTTCAATATCTTGGAAGAGAGCAGATAAAGACATACCTGTGGTCCTTGCTCGTTGATGTCCTCAAATGGATTTCCAACGGTTCGTGTTTTGGCACGTGCTGCTGCCATCTCCACGAACTGGTCGTAGATGCTGTCTTCGACAAACGTCCTTGATCCAGCGCAGCAGCACTGGCCCATGTTGAAGAAGAGAGCAAAGTGACTCTGCTCAACAGCATATTCCACTGAAAAATAATAAATTATAGTTTTTTAACCAAGTCTGAGAGTATCTTACAATCAATAGTAATAAACAAAAGTAACATGTATCCAAAGAAAAAAGGAAATTGGCTGTATTAAAGACACTGCTCCTGTGACAATAGCACTACGGTCAGTTTCCTACGCTAACTAAATTCTTAATTTTAACACTGGATGCAATACTATACTTAACCCTAACCCTAACCCTAAACCTAAACCTATCCTAAAAACCCAATTGCAATTCTACCCCAAACCCTATATACTTGACAAAATAAATCCCAGAGCAATAGTCACCAGAGCAAAATTCTGATTGGAAACAATTCATGCCAAGGCAACTATAGCCCAGAAGTTGAACCATTGATCATGAATTTTGAAGATACTGCGCTAGGTATTACATAAGTGCACCAGAGCCTTTAGGTAACACATACATCCTACATTGCTAAATCCCTTGGATAGAACTTCCAATCATAGGTCCTGTTGTTGCTGATCTACAAACAGAAACTTGCTTCCCTTCATAGAGTCTCTATCAAAACAAAATAAGTATTCTCTGTCTTTTCTATTTAATAATAGAATAATTCCATTTTTCAGGCTCACAAAGGCCAGGACTGCACAAATTCTAAAGTGGATGACTCGTGGTAGAGTGGTTCATTCATCGACTCTCAATCCCCGAGTTAAACGTTTGAATCCCAGCCCAGTACTAACGTCTTATGGCAATGCTTTAATCCACATTTGCAAGGTACTCTCCAGTCAGGTGTAAATGAGTACCGGTACATGGTAATTCCTGAGTTAATAATAATTGCAGGGCTCTCAGGAACAACAGCATTGATGCAGATGAAGCTACCCTTGGTAAACAATACAGTCTAACCTGTCTACAGCGGCCACCCAAGGGAAACACAAAAAGTGGTCTTTGTAGACAGGTTCCTTTACTACATGTTTCAATGAGAAACCATTTTCAAGGGATACAAAAAATGTGCTTGTGTAGACAGGTGGTCACTAAAGCAGGTTCGACTGTATCATTATTATAATTATTATTACTTACAGTCGCAGTCGGCCATGACAATGTTTGGACTCTTGCCTCCCAGCTCGAGTGTGACCTTCTTGAGGTTGTCAGCTGCAGCAGTCTGGATGATCTTACCAACCTACACCAACACAAAATCAAATCAAGAAAGATGGTGTTTAACATGCAGGTAGCTTAGTAAAATGTAGCAGCACAAATAGACGTGTCCAAAACACAAAAGGCATAGTGAATACAAAGGTGTAATGACATCTAATTTTTATTTTTGCTGATAGATATACATGTATTAATAATCTCTGTGTCCCAATGATGTGGTTCTCAATGCCATAACAATACCTTTTTTAACAATTATCCATTTTGTATTCCACAAAACTTACCATTTATGGTAAACTTTGCCATCAATGGTAAGTTTTATGCAACAGAGCCCGGTCTGATGGGTCTTTTCATACCGCTTCATTTCATCAAGCTACATGTACTTTATCCACTCTCTACCTTATGATTACATCCATTTTACAACCAAGTATCGTACGATTTAATTTGAGACAACCATGGTTTGCTTTTTCATTGTTAATCTAGATACAAATACCCGTATTCCACCAAAATTTAAACCAAACGCTGTATTTAAGCTTTTGTCCAACATTGGGTTTACAGGTAACAAGAGAAATTAGTCCAAGGTCAAAGTTTTCATTTTGTTAAATGTGATTTTAGACCCAGGGTCAGGTTTCCCTAAATTAATAAGACCAAACTGTTTAATACAACCACACTGATGTTCTATCCTTTTCATCATTTTCCATGTGTAATAATAAGAATATACTGCTATGTTGTCTATCTTTTATTTTGATGGTTCTTCTGTGATTATAAACACAACGATATAGTTTTTCATATATATCTTTGGTATTTTTACAATGTGTGACCAAAACAAATTTCCATGTATTCCTGTGAATTTGGATGAATAAAAATTAATTGAATTGAATAAAATTGAATTTTTCCCTTGAATGCCCATCAACTTCATATCGGGACTCAGAGTTGAATTTAAAGATGACAAAAAAGCTGTTCTTTGTCAAGAAATACTAGATCAAGTATCTGAGTATGACTAATGCTAAACGGCACAACCTTTCTCTTTTACTGATGTAATAAGTGGCTGCTATTTACAATGATGTTTACAAAAGATGGCCAATTCAACAGATTTAATTGAAAATTCTGCTGCACATCCTAGCAAATGGTCAGATCAATCCATTCTTTTCTTCATGGAGTTTTAGGATGTCGTTTTTACCGATAATGTTAAGTTCTGGTTGCAAAGAATTGACTTGAATGAGATTTATTGAATATGGGCATACATTTTCCGACTTGTATAAAAAATAAACGGTTTCATATTCTGTCTCATGTCATAAACTGAATTTTGTTGTAATTTAAAATACAATAACACAGGATGGAGTTTATCTGTACAATGTGTCAAACAAAACATAATAAGCCAGTTCATAGTTGCAGTCTGAGCATTAGCAAATAAAGGTCATTGCAGACCAAATTTTGAAATACAATGAGACAAAATACTGGATAAGTGCACATGAAAGTTATGTAATCATTATTCATTTATGCACAAGCAGTGCAGTCCATGATACACAGGTGGAAGTATTCTTTGAAAAGGGGAAACAAAGGCTATTTATGTAGCACTTCAATCGCTGTAAGAATGATTATTTCATAATGTACAAAGTAGGACCTCTTCATGTTTTGAAAATCTGTAGATATTCGGGGTCATTTGGGACATGTGCTAACCATGAACTGGTCTATTATTATCTCACCTCTGTGGATCCTGTGAAGGCAACCTTCTCCATGCCTGGATGGCTTGCCACGGCAGCCCCAGCTGTGGGACCGTATCCCGGTAGAATGTTAACCACGCCTTCTGGGAAGCCAGCCTAGATGGACAAATAGGGGTGAATGGATCAAATCTTGGATATGAGGAAAAATTGTGTTTGATTGATGGCACCTTCAAAAATTCACAACTTTCTTATTCTAAATTGTATTTTGCTCAAATTACCTATCAAACCTACTTAATATCATGGTGGACTTCCCCTTTAACTATGTGTAGAAAAATATTTATATAATATTGACTGGCCTTGAGGGGTATATCAGAAATATTGACCAAGCTCAGATCATATTGCCCCGAGTCGAAAGACGAGGGCAATATGGTCTTAGCGCGGTCAATATTTCTGATATCCTCCCGAAAGTAAAGCCCGTCAATATTTGTATTGTTATTATTACCCGTATCAGACATCTGAGCTGGTCATTTACAAAACCGTATTGCCCTAGTTTTCACTAGCAGTGGGAACGGAGGGGTATATTCTTTGTATTTTCCTTGGTCTCCCTGCGCGTATTGACTTTGAGTGTAGAGACGAGTGAAAATATACCTTGGTATTTTCCACGGTCTCGCATCCGGGCATCTTGTATTGACCGCGCCGTATTTTGTCATTTTCATTGCGCATCTATTATGCGTACGAGAACCTGTGCACTTTGCGCGCACTCTATTGTGACGTAATAATCACACCAAATGCACACTGTTTGCAGTGAAACGAAAATTGTGTCAAGCCGCGGGATGCACAGTGTTGGTTTGATAAAGTTTGTTCAGTTCTTGAAATTGTCATGGTGGATATCTGTATTTGCTCTAGATGTCTGATTTGGATAACAATACAAATATTGACTGGCTTTACTTTCTGGGGATATCAGAAATATTGACCGCGCTAAGACCATATTGCCCTCGTCTTTTGACTCGGGGCAATATGATCTGAGCTTGGTCAATATTCCTGATATACCCCTCAAGGCCAGTCAATATTATATAAATGCTCTCTAACTCTCGACAGATGAAATATGAAGTATCCTGCATGAATCAGAATAAAAATGCAGATGAAGCATGATTTGTTCTTGTTTGCCTTTTTTCTTTCTTCTAAGAGGACATATATTTCTATACTTTGAGAATAATGTGTACACTAGATGGAAACTAAGAACCCTAAGGAACAAAATAAACATGTATAGAATTCCCAGATAGTATCATTGCTTATATTTAAGAACAAGAATAACCTACATTCCAAAATTACCCTGTCAAATGGATTTAATAAGGTTCAGAAACTTCATTTTCCTTTACTTCGTATTAGACTGGACAGCTCTTTGATGAGATTAGCTACTTAAAGAGCTGTCATTGTTACTAAAAAACTTCATTTTTCCTTTACTTCGCATTGTAATGTGATAAGGTCCGTACCTCTTTAATGAGGCTAGCTATATAGAGGGCCGTCAGTGGGGTCTGCTCAGCAACCTTCATGACCACGGTGCACCCACTGGCCAGGGCTGGGGCCAGCTTCCAGGCTTGCATCAGCAGAGGGAAGTTCCACTGTAAGTGAAAACAAGTTTAATATGTATCATGAATGAATTAATCAACTGGTTGGAGATTCTGATTAGAATACTTTGGTTAAAACCTTGTGGATAAGATCTAGAATGAAAAATCCATCTATTTTGATTGGCGATAGGTAACGATGAGACTAAACTGTATGTCTGGCTTCATCTAATCCCTCTCCCACAAAAGGAGATTGAGCAACAAAAGACAATATAATATGGTGTTTTTTTTCAACCTCTTAATTAGCAGACAGATTTTTACTGTTTAGATATTAAGATCATGCTTTTTGTAATTGATTTCACTTTAATATTGCAAAACATATCATTTTGGTATAACCATATTCTCCTTAGACGCAATGCATCCAAAGTATTCAACAGGTTAAATTAGTAGAATTGGTGAAGTTCCAACGTTTTTTCTTGAGTTGTAGGGCTTATTGAGACATATCAACAATAACAATAACAGTGGTCTATGAAGAAAATGTATAATCATCGATTTATGCTAAATAGCTTTTAATTATCATCACTTTTCTAGGATCCAAAACATTCTCTACAGAGATGAGCTTTATTGTTATCGTTGATGTGTACACTAGCCATGCTCATGCATGTGCATTTTGTCTTGATTTTCATACTCACTATGAACATGACCGACAAAGAAAGCGGACAAAATATACAGTTCCTCAGGTAGACAAAGAAACATCCCTTCACTGCTATTATGTAAAAAGTTGAATATGCATGTGACACCTGTTCTATACATTTTTACATAATAGCAGTGAAGGAATGTTCCTTTGTCCACCTGAGGAACTGTATATTTTGTCCGCTTTCTTTGTCAGTTATGTTCATAGTGACTGGACATAACTAGCTTAGGCAAGTTGTGAATGCACGACCTGGAGGAAATACGACAAAGGACCCGCCAACCAATTTTCCCCTTTTCTTTCTCTTGTCACCAACTCCTGCCTGCTTATGCCGACAATGGAAACGCAGCTGACCGCACAACAATTACATAACAAAGGACGAGAAGCACTAGAATGCAGAACAAAAATCCCTTTGCCAAAGCTTATTCAGTACAGGGAAGAATTATACTGGAAGGCTATTCAAGGCATGGGGGATTGCGTCTTGGGGCCTACATTTGTCTGTTATGCAAAACAATTTGTATTGTGCCATGATACTGTAATCTGACGAAAGTGTATTCTAACTTTCTAAGCATGCAACTTTTGTACAGTGGAGAAGGTTATCACTCCAGCTTCTCCTGCATACATAACTGAATTAAGATAAGAAAGAATTCCATGACAAAATATCTTGTAAACATGGAACATGCAATATTTATAAATAGCTGCTCATGCACAAGTCTACTTAATTGTGCATTAACACACACTTAGCAGGTTGGAACAAACAGAAAGCATTATTTGATCTAGACACAACAATAACAGATATTTGTAAATTCACATTCATCAAGAAAATTCTCAATATACATAATTGTGTTCATTCTCAGATGTTTATGCCATTTTATATTTTAAAGAGGTCACTAAAGCATCTGAATAAGTATGTACATGCAATGTAGGTTGCCAATTAACTGTACCACTCAAACCAGTGCCAGTTTAATGTTTGCAAGGTTTATGCGAAATGCAACATCATATTTACTTTAAAAAGTATATGTTCAGATTTCTCCTTATACTAGTACCGTTACAAAATATTTACAGGTACATGCCTAGATTCATGGATGATAAAAACAAAAAAGAAAAAGACCTACATGTAAATAGCATATCTAAAACATACTTACTGGAATAATTTGCCCACATACTCCGATTGGTTCATGCCTGGTGTACGCAAAGAAATTTCCATCTATTCAAGAAACACAGCCAAAAAATTTTAAAAGAAAACAATATTTTTTTTCATTAATACAGGATCAATGTAAATACCGGTAGTAACATAATCTACATGTATACAGTGCGTCCCAGGAAAAACCAGTGAAAACGAACTTGTTTGATCAAATTATGGAAATGCAAGCATTACTTTAAACAAACAGAACTTTGTTATTCCTGTCTCATTTTTCTTAATTGAGGTGTCATATGAAGACAGAAATTGAACTTTCTAGAAATGTGATTTTCTCTATCTCCTGCCAAATGCCTTTGGTTTCCTCTCTTCAAATTGCTTGTGCAATCACTCATGCGTGAGATACGAATCATATAAGTTGCATCAAATAAAAGAGGAGGATCTAAGCGTTCTAAATATGTGTCATTTATTAATTATAATTGTGAATAAGTTATGATAAAACATCGATAATTCTCGGTTTTGTTTTTTCTGGGACGCACTGTATACTCAAGTTTTAAAGACAGGGGTGTGTGACTGGATCTACCAAAACCGTATATCCATATGAAAGAAAAACTATACCCAGTTATATGAAGAAGAAAAATGACTTCAATTAATTGTTTGCATCTGGGATTGTCACTTAAAGCGAGAATATAGGTGAGGTATTATTATACCCCCCCCCCCCCATCCCCCATCCCCACTACATGTACAGCGTGTCAAATTTTATGCAGGGTCACCACTCAACAGAAAAAAAACAAATATTTGTCTAATATGAATGGATCAACTGATGTCCTCCACTGATCTCAGGCAAATGAATTAAGTGAAAATGACTAAAAAAACCACACAACGGAGGCTGAACACTAATGGGGGGGGGGGGGGGGTGGTCCACTTGGAACCAATACCAGCAAGAAAAATATAGCCCTTCCTGTCATATGAAGACGAAACTCTTTTAATAGCAAACAATTTGAAGTGATGGCACCCTGCACATCAGATTGTTTAACAATTAAAATGAATGCAGAAGATCTATACCAGCGTTTTTCAACCTTTCTTCAGTCATGGCACACTTTTCAGAAATGAAAAATTTAGTGTCACGTACCCCAATCCCGAATTGATCACAGAATATTGATTGTGCATCACTCTGAAACTCATCTAGTGCCATGTACACACCCACAGGCACATATGTTCTTAAATTTTGTGAGCAAGTGAAGCAAGCAAGCAAAAAAATTACACTTTTATACGTTACAAAATTATTTGTAATCAACACACTTGACAAGTTATCAAATAATGTACATGTATGTGGGCTCCCTGCCGCCAAATATACATTAATATAAGGATATTCGGGCATCTCGTTGCCAGGTATTATTCCATTTCTAAACGTCTTATATTCTTTAACTTCACTCTCTCTTAAAAATCAAAAAAGCATAAAAAATACATGTACATACTAGGCCAGTACTTACAAGTTACAAGATATTATTTTATATAAAAGAGAAGTGGGGAATCCTAAAATCCAATAGTCTGTTAAAATGATTCTTTATAAATACAAACAAAAAATTAAGCCACATATATATATTTTTATAATACTTATAGGCATATACATGTAGGTTTGATGTAGAGAATCATTAGCTGCACTGCAACTGGAAACATATACATGTACATGTAATACTCTGAAATGCTATTATAGTGCTGTGGTGAAATAGGTGCCTGCCTTTTCAACACAGAGATGAATGTCTTTGAATAGCACAATGGTGGCAAGAACATGGCCATGACCCATGAATTTCATAACTGGGTGCATTTAATGATGAATAAATTTGATGAACAATAAAATCAACCCACAAGAACAAATACAATACCTTTATGAGTTAAAAGAAGCAGTCACTCAAGCATCTCAATCTGGATACTGCTTTCCCAATATTCAATAACATTATAATAATTTGCATTGTAACTCTTACATATATAGAGGTGCCGTGGTTGAGTGGTTAAGTCGCCGGACTGTCGATCACAAGGTCATTTATGTGATACCTTCACCCAAGAATAGCAAAAATTTATTTATACAATTTCCGTTCTAGCATTTATAGTAAAAAAGATAATAGCAGGTGAATGAAATACTTCATCACCACAAAGACGTGGGAAGAAAGCTTCCACAAATTTGAATACATTACATTTACATGTTCATGAACTTGATAAACAACTTATTATGTCACGTTATCAGGAAAATGTTGTTGTCCATGTACTGAGAACGCTGTAAATTAAATGCTAAGAACATCTTGCTTCATACCTCTCTCATACACTCTGGTGCAAACCATGTAGATTAATGGGCAAGAATGCAATAAACCTCTCAGAATAACTAACGGTATTTATACGATATAATAATAATAATGGAAGAGAAATTGGACTTACCAATTGGGATTGTCTTCCCTTCAATTTTGTCTGTCCAGCCAGCATAGTATCTTAAAAATAGAATTTTTAGAATATGCATAAAACTTTGGCATACCACAAAAAGATGCATGTATCGGTAATAAATATCTGGGGGGGTGTTTCATAAAGCTGTTCGTAAAGTTACACATGACTTTACGAACGACTTGAATATGAAAACCCAAATGGGATGCTCAATCATTTGTAACTGCATCAACTAAAGTTGAACTGTGCAGATGTAGATTAACATTCTTATTATAACAATCATTTTAAATGCAAAGTATATTTTTTGCCATAATTTAATTGAAGTTATTGGAAATATCAGGAAAAACTTTGGGCATCCTCTCTGACACTTCATATTCAAGTTTTCGTAAAGTCATGCGTAACTTTACGAACAGCTTTATGAAACACCCCCCCCCCCCCCCGGATTTTATAGCAAATCAATCCCACAGATGAGATCCTTATTTCAATTCACAGATAAAATTACATATATGATTATACTGTTTTGTGTTGTTAAATACAAACCTTCTAAAGTGGAGAGGCATCCTTGAATTATTTAGACTCTAGAATAAACACTTATATTTTTTTTCCTGATATTGGCTTTACCCACGAAACACCAAAATAAATATTATTATTCCTCCTCCTCCTCCTCCTCCTCCTCCTCCTCCTCCTCCTCCTCCTCCTCCTCCTCCTCCTCCCCCTCCTACTTTTTCTTTTTCTTTCTATTTTCTCTCCCTCTCTCTCTCTCTTTAGACATACTTAGTTCAGGCATCAAAATTCCCGGGGCAAAGAGGCATAATTTTGCTGTGATTTTTCTCACTGACCCCAGTAAATCTAATTGATGAAGAAATGAATGAATGGATGAGTGACTGACTAACTGAACGAATGAATGAATGAATAAATGAGCAAACAAAGTATCATTGAGTAAATTGAGTCTGATGTCATACCTGTAGCATTTCATAGTGAGCGCAACATCTCCCGCCATGGCCACTTGGAAGGGCTTGCCATTGTCCAGGGTCTCCAAGCTCTGTGAAATAAGCCATACCTCAGTTTCAAACTTTTGCTATGCATTAATGATGTTCATTCACTGATAAACTTAGGACAATTCTATTTTCAGTAGTTTTTACACAATGCATACAAGCCATCAGAATTCTTATTAGTCAAAGAAACCAATAAAAAATTCACTGATAAACTTAAGACAATTCTATATTCAGTAGTTTTTACACAATCATTATGAGCCATCAGATTTCTTATTTGTCAAAGACTTAAAAAAAGGCAGTAGATTTACATCTACAAAAAACGAGTGGCATGAGGGAGTATCAATAAGAACAAAATTGCAAATGGTACTTTGGTACTTTGGAACTAACTTTAGTCCATGGTTTAATCCACCGACTAAGTATGGAATGCCAAAAGTCCATATGAATATGTTTTTTAATAATTTAATATGTCACTAGATTAAAATCAAATGTAATAACATAATAAATAAACAACAATATAACTATGATAATTATTTTATCATAATAGGGACATATCAAATCATTCAAAATTACATATTTATATGGACACTTGGCATTCCATACTTAGTCGGTGGATTAAACCATGGACTAAAGTTAGTCTGCTTTCGAGAATACCACCCAATAAGCTCAAGATTTCAAGCAAAAGTACTGGATCAAGATTTCAAGATTTTGTTGATACTTACAGCGAGGTAGACTTGATCTCTCTCGATCAGATCGGCTAGCTTATTGAGACAGCGCCCCCTATCGGAGGCATCCATGGTACGCCAAGGTGAGCCAAGACGGAAGGCCTCATTCGCAGCATGGTAGGCAATGTCCACATCGGCCTAACCCAAAACAAAACACACAGTTGTAATATAAAGTTTGATAACATATCAAAACAAGGTTTGGTTTTAATTATAACTTAAAAACATAATTAAACATCAAAAGATACAATTTTCACTATCATTATACTCACAAGTGCAAAGTGAAACAACAGCTTTCAATGACAGAGCAATCACCGGTACTATTTTTTGTTTTATATTTTATGTCTTTATTAATTTTTTTTGGTTTGGTGGACCATCGATCTGTTCTCCATTATACTTTGAAGATATTGCAAATCTTAATACCCATATTTAACTCAAAATGGGGTTAAAGCAACTTGTGAGTTGACTCGTCTTTGCATTCACAGGCAATTTAAAGTGAAGAGAAGATACATGTACATACATGTACATGTTCATGTAACTAAAGGTCAAAGGTGCACATCGGGTTCAAATTCCATTAATCATTTTCTGATTTTGTGTTCTACAATTTTAGCGTTTTTAAAATAAATATTTCAAAATAAAAAAAGCTTTCGTTGTGAACTTTACGAAACTCACTCAAATCTCATTTTTTTTTCTTATTAAACCCATTATCTAGTCCAAGCTAGCTTTTAATTTAGAATAATAGATCGCGTGCCAGTTCCTTACACCAGTGAAACATGTGATTTAGAAATCAATAGCACCAGAATTGAAAAGAAAATTGAAAAGGACAAGGTCATTACTTCTAACAAAGGCTGGGGGGGGGGGGGGGGAGCAAACTCAGAGTTGTGTACTTAAGGTGCTTCAAACATTTTTTGTTTATGCATTGTTCCTACTATGTATTATATATCAATGTAACCCACTGTATTTTATTATCTGTAAACAGTTATGTTACATGGTGAATAAATAAAACAAACAAACATGGGTTTCATAAGGGGGGCACAGGCTGAATGCACCCCCCTCCCCTTTCCCCACCCTAAATCCAGAAATTCAGTGTATTCATTCATTCCTGGAATGCAATAAAATACTCCAGTAAATATTCAAACAATGACCGCCTCATATTGGGGCACCCACCACCTTGAATTTGTGCAATGAGGTGGTCTATGATAATGGAGTGGTTGGGTTGATTTGATTGTTTTCCCTTGTTTCCATTATCTTCTGAGCACGCAATGCCTTGCATACAAAAAGAAAGGGAAAACAAGTAAAATGCGACTGTGACTCCTATAAGCCTAGGCCATAAATTTAGTAAAGGAAATGGATGAAATTATTTGTGATATATCACGCTGAAAACAAAAATCCTAAACTCAATTGTCAACTGACCACTATGATCTTGACCTACACTGTACAAGCCCCAAAATGTAATTGGATCAATAATTCTGTTTAAAGTTTATACATGTTCCTCAATAAGTTCTTGACATACTTATTGTGATCACAAGGAAAAAACCTCTAATTTAAAAAAAATTGACCTCTATGACCTTTGACCTTTCTTCTACTGGGACAGATGGACTGACAGATATAACCCGAAACAATGCCTCACCATGCCTCCGGCATAAAAATCCACCATAATTACAGGTGTTAGTGTACAATTTTGTGCTCGCTCCCTTAATTTGATTACTTGAAAATTTAAGAAAATATAAATCTGATACTTGGGATATCGACATCTGCCCCTCCCCCCCCCCCCCCCCAACCCTTCTTCCAATCTTTAGATTTGGTCATTCAACCCTAAAAAACAAGGATACGTACCTTGTCAGCTTCAGCTACGTGAGTGATGACATCCTCTGTAGCTGGGTTGATGGTTGGGAACGTCTTCCCACTCTGAGCATCCACCCACTCGTTGTTGATGAACAGCTGGACAAACAAACAATCGTAAATTGTCATTAGATTTTTTATGGAGCGATGGAAGAATAAGGATAAACAAAAGAGTAATGTAGGTTAAAGAGAAGAAGAGAGGAGGAGAAAGAGATAGAGAGAAGGAAAAATATGAAAAATTAAATTAAAATTCACTACTCTGAGTAACATGAATTGGATAGGATGGACCTCAAATCCCACCCCAGGTTATTATATTGCCTGCCTAAAATGTACCATAGTGAGTTTTTATCGCTCAAGACAGCTATGGGATCCACCTCCAGACCCCTGGCGAGAGCACTCCAGCAAAGCATATAGAGTCAATGCTAATGCGTATTGACCTCTAGCACTGCACTACATGTTAAAGGTAAAGACTAGTTTTGGAAACGCCCCCCTCTCAAAAATGAAATGGAAGCTCTTATTACCAATCATGTGAAAGAATGTTTTTACTAATACGTGATGATACAAATTTTGCCGAGAAACCGCCTACTAATTGATATATTTGGTAAATCATTATATCTATTTGGACCGGATAGATATATCGCGCACGTGTCGCGTAATCCCATATACATCTTTCTGTGTACAGTGCTTGTAACTTTACCAAGACTGGGTCAAATTTCTTATCATTTTGATGATTCCAGAACCTTGCAGTACACACCAATACTTGTATGCTAGATGATCAACCTTTTCCGATCTATTCCGCAACGTTTCTTTCACAATGCAATCGCATGACCATAACTGGTCTTTATCTTTAATAAGCAGCATTTGAGTACATGAATAGTCAATACACTCAATCATGTCGATGCTGATCGGCAAGTATGACAGTAAACTTAAAATTATAATTTTTTAATAATTCTTTCTAACATCAGAAAGTTGAAAAAATTCTATTTTACTGCTATTTAGGTGTCATCAATCGTCACTAAACGTCTAAAGTACCGATTTTGAGTGATATTAGTTGAGTTTTGTACAGTAGTGTTTGAAATGTTGAGAATCAATAGCACAGCTTTTAATACACAGCCATGGGCGAGAGCACTGTCATCAGACTAGAGTTTTAGACCCTAAATGAAAATATATGAAAAGAAAGAAGGCATGAACCTTCTGTTTAGCAGTACAAATTTTAAGATTACACTTTTATCTTGATATCAACATGATCAAAGATTATATTATTTCTTGCATCTTGTTTACCATCTGTTGTATATTCATGTCACTCCTTTAACTCCAACTTTGATTTTTCCTTCCCTTTTTCTGTTTTTATTCTCCTCACTTTCTCTCATCTATCTATCTCGATCCATCTCTCTCCTTATTGATTACACTCACATCTTTTCTTCTCTCTTCATCACTAGACTACATGTCCTCATTTAATTAGAACGAATGACTGATTGCTCTTTTTACTCATAATCATATGTACAAATAAAATTAATTGAAGAAGAATGAATTGAATTAACAAACCTTGTTGAAATGGATGTCGGGCGTCACAATAGGTTGTGGTGCAGCTGCAGTAGAGTACAGACCGGTGCTCCTCAAGGTCTTCGCCAGGGCAGCGGCACGACTTGGCCTTAACATTCCCCTCAAAGCGAACATGATTGCAGAGAGCTAGCTAAAGCTTCAGGCGATTTTTAGAAAGTGTCTGATACCATGCACCACGCCTACGTGAACTAGCCTCTTGTCGATGCCCTCGCGCTGTTGGAGTCTCTAAATTCTGACGAGCGAAGCGAGTCAGAGAAACCATAGACGTATGGAGAAACCGAGGCGCTTGCGCGGAGGGCCTCTTGACAAGTGATCTGAATTTCTTATGTTTTACATTGTTTGGCGAATGATCCGACCCAGCAGAGTTCGGTGAAAGTCATCCAATCAGAGAGAGCTACTATGACGTAATATCTACCGCTCTGTGCGAATTCCCTCCGTGAGAGCGAGTCTGGCCGCCTAGTTGTAGTCTGCAAGCACAAACCCTGGTCAGTCGTAAAAGAGAGTGTGCACTATAAGACTACCATATGCCACGTACTATAGCTGCTCCTGACCTATATTGGTACAACCAGTAGGTACCAGTAGATAGCTGGGCTAGGCTTCTCTCAAGAATAGAATAGAATAGAATAGAATTTATTGACTCATTCGACCCCCTTCTGGGGTATGAGAGTACAACACATGTACATGTCATGATAATGATACATAATAAAGAATACAAACATAGCTTAATAATAGAAAAAATACAGAATACAACAAAACAACAATATAAAAGTATAACGATAAATAGGAATGATCTAAACCTAGCCTATGCTAAACATAAATACAATATTATACAATATGGCAAGCATACATGAAAAGTGGAAAATACCACATGAACAATCTAAATACAAACACAAAGAAAAAGAAAGATAAAAACAAAAAATAATTTTACAATCTTTTTTTTTTTTAAATACATTATTGTCTTAACTAAAAAAGAAATTATAAGTTTCATTTTTGTACATGTAAGTGAGTTGTGATTGGATTGTTAAGATATATGCAGACTAACAAAATACGCTATAATCGTCCATTGGACAAACAAAAACATAATGGAATATAATGTAATAAGACAAACAAAAAAAAAAGTATACTAACAAAAAAAACAAAAAAATGAACAAAAGAACAAACAAACCATCAAAACTATACTTGACCTAAAGAAAGACTGTACTACAGATCAAGAATTGTTGGTTGCTTAATTAACCTACCACTTCGGGTTGTAACATTTCTTTTTATGGGCGACATATGATTGGATTGTTCAGATTTACATGTATATAGACGAGCAAAATATGACATTATTATCCTTAAGAAGAGTACTAATTTCTTCAGCTGTCCTATACCGGAACATGAAAATAAATTCAACATGTGTGATGTGCAAGGGCGTTTAACTATTACTTTGCGACCTAAATATAACTCTCTTTCCTTTCTGAAAAAAGGGCATACAAAAACATAATGGAATTCATCACCAGACTCATGCATATCACAACATGGGCATTCAATACTAATTTCATTAACAGCTTCTTTGAATCTGTTATTATTAATTGGTAAACGGTGTGACCTACATCTAAAACGGCTCAGTGTTATTCTATCTTTTTTACTCAGCAAAACTAAATACCTTTCAAAGAGACAATCCTCTTTAAAGATCCTATAATTTAGGCACACACTGTTTGTCCAAATTGTTGCCATCACATCTTGTTTTGAAATATCGTTTAATCTCAACTTCAGAGTGCTCAGTATCCAACTATTGCTAAATCCTTCCCCTTGCTTTAGCCAAACAATACCAAGACCAGCATGGTTCAATATTTTTTCAATACAAGATAACCACTTGAAAGAAGTAGACATATCTACATTCTGACTAATTAACCTTTGCAAAAAATAAAATTTGACTGAATATTTAGAGGGAGAACCTTTTACTATTCTTAACCAGAAACTAACCATTCGATGTTTGATACTGTTAGCTAGCCATGCCCTCCCAGTTTCTCCATATATCATACCAGTGGCGTAGACAGGTTTGTACACCTGGGGGGGATGACTCAGGGACGGATCTAGCTTTTTGCTAAGGGGGGGGGGGTTGACCAAAATAATGACGATGCAGAGCATCGTCCACGAGCCGCGAAGCGGCGAGCCGATTTTTTTTTTGGTGTTTATTTGAACCCCGTAAGTGATGTTTTCCTGGCATCTATTAACACAATGGAGACCATAAAAAGCAGTGCATGATAACGTCTTTTTAAATCAAGTAACAGTTAAATACACAGTTATATCCAGAGTTATCATGTGTTTGGTTAAGTTACCAGATGAGTTGAATATCTTCTCACAATATTTGCACTTGAAAGGGTTTCTCTCCAGCGTGCGTTCTTTTTTCTTTCTTTTTTTTTTTTTTCTTTCTTTTTTTTCCCTTTTTTGTTTGTTTGTTTTTTGGGCCGCCCAAGGGGGGGTTTAAACCCCCTAAACCTCCCCCGTAGATCCGCGCCTGTTTAATCTTGTGGTTATCTTGTGGTTTCCAAACCACAAGATAACCACAAAATACTTGTAAGATTTTCTTTTTCTTACCGTCTGAATTGGCTTTCACCTTGTGAATGCGGCTAATAACAATAAACACAATTACAATAATGATGAGGATTATTATTATCATCATCATAATTATTATTATTATTAATATTATAATTGTTATCATTATTATTATTACTATTATTATCATCATTATGACTTATTAAGTAAGCAAATATCATTCCCCAAAACCTGGGGGGGATGATTGTACATGCCATCCCCCCCACCTTGTGAGGTGGGGGGATGCATCCCCCTCATCCCCCCCCCGTTGTCTACGCCCCTGTATCATACAATCTGGTGTAAATTTATTTACACATAACGCTGACCTGAGAAATTTTCTATGGAATATTTCAATTTGACTCAGATCTTCATATCCCCACACTTCGCATCCATAAATGAGTATTGGTAATACAAGTTGGTCAAACAATTCACATTGAATATCCAGTGGCAGTTTGAGTCTTTGAACCTTTAATGACATAGAGAAGAGGGCTTTCCTGGCCTGTGATACCTGTTTTGAAATAGCCTTTTTAAAACTTCCATTATAATTAACCTGAACCCCAAGATATACAAAATCATCCACAACATCAATTTCATCTTCTCCAAATCTGAAAACTGGAAATTTACGTACATTGCCTCTTGAAAATATAAGTACTTTAGTTTTCATAGCATTAACACTTAACTTCCAAATTTTACAATATTGAGACAAGGCATTCAAAGCCACTTGCAATTCCTCTGCTGTGTCAGCCAATATTAGGGTGTCATCTGCGTACAACAATGTGTATAATTGTAAGAAAAGATCTTTGTTTACTTCTTTATCTAAAATGTCAGCACATACATTTTCAACTAAAAATTTGAGACCTTTAAAGTGTTTACTGAGAAAATCCTCGAAATCATTAAGATATATTGCAAAGAGCAGTGGTGATAAGTTTTCACCCTGCCTAACACCAACATCGCATTGAAAAGCCTCAGACATTTGACCATCTACTATCACGCACGATTTTGCTTGAGAATACATATTCTTAATAACTGTGAACACCTTACCATCCACCCCTGACCTCAATAATTTGTGCCAAAGTGAAACCCTATCAACCATATCAAAAGCTTTTCTATAGTCTATAAAAGCGCAGTAAATTCTCTTCCGTTTAGACAAGTAAATGTCAAGCAGGGATTTCAAAACAAAAATATGGTCTGTTGTAGAATAGCCAGCACGAAAGCCAGCCTGTTCTTCTCCAAGCTTGCATTCATTTTCGAAATAAATTGTTATCCTATAATTCAAGATGGAAGTAAACAATTTTCCCAAACAGCTTAAAAGTGTTATCCCACGATAGTTATCTGGATCTGTATCCTTTCCTCTATTTTTGAAAATAGGGACTATACTACCTAGACACCAGTCTTTTGGTACTAGACCACTCTCCAGTATTACATTAAAAAAAGCAGTAATACAACCAATTACAGCTGCTGAACAATTTGTCAAAAACTCATTTCTAACCAAATCTACACCACATGCCTTATTATTCTTTAGTTTCTGGATAATCTTAATAACTTCATCAACCGAGATAGGGGCATTCAGTTCATCATTGCCCATTGACTGGTCAAAATCCACATAATGTGTTTCAGATGCTGCACATTGCACATTATTCAAACTACTAAAATGATGCACAAAATCATCTAAAGAGACCTTGGCTGGACAAGAGCTACGCTTCGGTCCATCCAAAATTTTCCAATACTCTTGAGGACTATCCTTCTTAAGTATATGAAGATTGTTGTGTAAGAGCCTAGTGTACGCTTTTTCCTTTCTACGTAGCAATTTCCTATAATCTTTTGCAACAGCATTAATTTCAGCCATTTTTTGTTCTTTATCACTCAAAGTTAGACCTTTGCACTGTCGTTTAATTCTATTTTTTAGATTAAAATATCTTGATCTGGCATGCTGACACTCTGTGTCAAACCATGGTTTCTTCTCCACGATAAGTTTCCTAGAATGAATTTTCTTACAGACTTTATCCTCACATATACCGACTTCCTTTGCCGTCTTCAAAAATGAATTTGCCAATACAGTACTAAAATTATCCATATTACCTTGTGTCGATGACTTCTCAATCATTTCCAATGCATTCATCAGTACTGGAATACTTTGATCAAGTTTCAACTTAAATTCAGATGCCTTCTCTTTAGAACACTTAAATGAAGTGTATTTCACTTTTTCGGGAGCATCAACCCTATTTTCAATTTTTCTCAATTCAACATCTTCATTTATAGGAATCAATTTATTTGAAAACATCAGATTCAATGGACAATGTACATCTGAAACACACTTATCAAAAATGTCAACCTCAAAATGAGTAATATATTGAAATAAACTAACAGATGCAATGACATAATCAACCACACTTTTCCCTCCATTTTTATTGTAACATGTAAAGCTACCAACACCCTTATCACTACCAAATCTCCCATTCACTATCTTCAAGTCAAAACTCTGACAAATGCCAATAAGCTGTCTACCATTATTATTAATAGAAGAATCCATATTATGCCTCCTAGTATCATATCCATCATCAGTAAGCGAGCTCTTAAAATCAACATTATCATTTGAAGAACAATAACCTGAAAATTCAGAAATAACATTATCAATTACCATAAAGTCGTCAAGTAAGCCAGTCCTTGAATTAAAGTCCCCTACTAGGCTGAAGGGCACATTATATTTGCTTTTAATAGGTCCTGATAAAGGTGATCAAAAACATCATTACTATGATAAACTGACCCTTCACAAGGCAAATATACTGCTCCTAATATAAACTCAAAGCCTAAACAAAATGAATTAAAATGAATCCACATAATAGATTCTAATACAAATGCCATGAATACCACCATGTCTACCCACGCCATTCTTTTCCAAAATATAACTTTGATAATTGTTGAAGTAAGAATGAGAAAAATCAGGCCTTTCAGTTTTAGTTTCAAGAAGACAAATTACTGAATAGTCTCTCAACATTAAATCAATGACAATGATTTTTTGATAAAGTGTCAAATTAGGGTCTGTGCTTGCAGACTAGCCTAGTTGGGCAATCCCGAACACACACGTACACACACACACAATCGCTGCGGTCTAGACATGCATTATTCAGTAGGAAATCGGGTCTCATGAATATATAATTCAGATCACTTGTCAAGAGGCCCTCCGCGCAAGCGCCTCGGTTTCTCTGACGAGCGAAGCGAGTCAGAATTTAGAGACTCCAACAGCGCGAGGGCATCGACAAGAGGCTATACGTGAACTGATTAAAAATTGCTGATTCACGTATACTCTATGTGTGTGTACGGTATATCCGCGCATTTTATGAAAAGGTATGATATAATGTGTGATCATCCATAACAATAATATTTAGAAGGATAGTCTAGCCTTCAAGACCCGTATTTAAGATGCTCACTTCCATTCATTTAACTTTCACAATTTGTTTTGAATACCAGGGGCGGATCTATGGGGGGGGGGGGGGGGGGAGGTGTTTCGGCGGTTTATGCCCCCCCCCCCCCTTGGGCAGCCAAAAGTAAAACAGTAAAACTGCACGATTATTCTTTGTCAACCCCCCCCCCCTCCCCCTAGTCTGCAAGCACAAACCCTGGTCAGTCGTAAAAGTGCGTCCGCACTATTAGACTACCATAGGCCATGTACTGCTTACGATATTATTTTTTCGATACTATCTTAAAAGATAGATAAATATAAAACGAAATAAATATATTTTTCAAAAATACAAAAATGAGAGATATAACATGTGCCGTAAAGTATTTTGGTGACAATAGTCAAATTACTGACTAATCGCCAATAAACCAAAACACAACAACAACTGTAGCTGCTCCTGACACAGGCACAAACCCTGGTCAGTCGTAAAAGTGAGTCTGCACTATAAGACTACCATAGGCCATGTACTGTAGCTGCTCCTGACACAACCAGTAGGAAGCTGGGCTAGACTTCTCTCAAGGCACAATGATTTGTTGATAAAGTGTTAAATTAGGGTCTGTGCCTGCAGACTACCCCCCCCCCCCCCCCCCTCCCTTGGCAAAAAGCTAGATCCGCCCCTGATTAATTTTATGGAGGGGGGGGGGGGGTGGTTAAAGTGGATAAACTGAAGATATTCTGAATTTTAGGGGTACCTTTTTTTAAATGTTTCTGCTTTGACTTGAATGTATGATGACTGATGAGTGGAAATTAAATGTGTATAGTACAGTGTAGATTATTATAATCCTAGCAAAATATGCATAATAAAGGTCGTTCTCTCACAATCTCACTAAATTGCTATCAAGCTCAGCTCTTAATTTCAGTCAATAGCTACTCATTATCTCTCAACACAATAAAATAATTGTTAGTGTGAGTTTTGATACTGCTTCAAAAGATTTGTCACTCAACAAGAACAATTGCTGTACATGAAAATCTTTATTAAAATAAACAATCAATGTTTCTTCCCCCAAAAAAATCAACAGGTTTGAATGTAGTTTGCCTCTTTATGGCACATTTCATTCAGGAAGACAAAACTGGTGCCATATCAGCTAGAAGTAATATATTCACAATGTGAACATTTTAAGAGTCCTCAATGCTTAATTGTACATGTAGTAGGACTGATGACTTGGATCATGTTGAGTTAAAGATATTCAATTGGTCATCAACAGTACATATACAAGTATGGCAACAGCAGATGCTACAGGATGAACATTGTATCAGTATTTTCTAGTGGTTAAGAAACTTGACATTTTAGAGGAAATAGTCATGTTACAACTAGTAGACTTTATTATAATAATGAATGACACTCCTCCATATACATTGTACATTGTAAACGTGAAGGATATTGGGAATACTAGCCTGTATCATTATTTCATTATAACATTTTTTTTATCGATCATTAACTCAATTAACAGAAATCCTCCATTGGACCATTACTAGGCAACTCAGGCTATTCTTTTTTCCAAATACATACAGAACAACAATCGGAAACTAAAATATAAACTGCAAACCAAGAATGAAAACAAAATATAGAATTTCATAGTGATCTCAAAATCCATAGCAAGTGATAGGAAAGTGGAATAATTTTTTATTTTCAAAGGAGTTCTTTCGTCTTTTAGAGTAGGGACTACCAGTAGGTAGCAATCTGGACATTATAATGCAGTTCGTCTGTGCATTTTCAAAATGATTTTAGTTATCCAGCAGGTTTAATACATTAATATTAGCAATCAAAGTCTGCAACTATACACTTGTTACTGTCCATATGCACATGGATATGTCGCCCTCTATTGGCTACACTATGGATAACCAGCAGAAGCAATAATAATAATAATAATAAAAACGTTACTTATAAAGCGCTTACCACCGAAGTCTCTAAGCGCTAAAAGTGAAAGATCTTGTCCCAATAGCCATCAATTTAAATCAATCAATTAAGAATTTCCGACACTACTAACTCTGCTTTTGAGGTGAACTTTATACCATCACCTCAGTGTTCCCTATTGTTTCCCCCTAAAGAAACCTTTTTTCTTCTTTTTTGAATGAATATTAAATAAAGTAAGGGATCCTGTGCTGTATGAAGTATCTCTATGCAACAATAAGTGTATTCAGATCAAAGCTTGCAAAAAAGGCTGGAATCACTATGTACATCATGTTTGGATCTCAATTACTTATCATCTTCACCCACTTTCTTTAATGATACTGTTTCATAAAAAAAATTGATTTCCTCTCAAATTCAAATAGTGTGATATGATTTCTATAACTGGTCTGGTCAGCTCGCAGGTATGAACAGAGCATGACAGTCATTCATCCTCAAATAGTACTCATGCCATCAACAATGATCGGCTAGCCACATCGCAAGTATGAAAGCAGCAAGATGTCAGTCATTTATATCATGTCCATGTTGCATATATGAACAGAGCATGACAGTCATTCATCGACCGGTATTTCTTTGCCATCAGTACTTATCAGATAGCCACATTGCAAGTATGAAAGGAGCATGACAGACATTTTATAAGACCTCAATGTTGTATGTATGAACAGAGTATGACAGTTACATGTATTCCCCTTCCATTAGTCTGCTGGTAGCAAGGTTTATCAACTGGCCATGTTGCATACATGTATGAACAGAGCATGCCAGTCATCTACAAGACGTCCATATTCCATGTATGAACAGAGCATTAAACATGTTGATCTTAAAAGTATGAATTGAGCGAGACACTTATTCATCTTCAGGTAGCCCTCTTGTTTCAGTATTGATCAGTTGGCCATGTTGCATATGTGTGATCATCCATTGTGGGTTGGCACCGGCTGAGATATTACGATGAAACCTAAAAAGAAGGGGGGAAAAAAAAGTTCTTTAGATTTTGAGGAAAGGAGAAAGGCAGGAAAATTTATGTGAAGGGACTTTCTACTCTAGAGGAAAGCAGAAAAATCATAGAAGTAAACTGGTGAAAATTTGAATGATATCGAGAAAAAAAAACAACTAGAAAGTTATGAATTTTTGAAAGTTGTAATCTCCACTGGTATGGGGTCTTCAAACTGGCTGAATCGGTATTGTCTCTGTGATGTAGCGGCGTAAAACTTTCCCCCATTTGTTCCTGGTTCCAACACGCAAAACAATTCAATTTTAATTCCTGACTCAGGAGGGTCTATTTTCTTTAGAGGACCTACATGTATAATAATATGCTATCCATAATAACTTTTGAGAAGTGCCCCTGCCCCAAGGGAGAAGGCACGTAGGAGAAAAATAGGAATTAGTAATATTTTTGTACACAATAATAAACAGGAGTTATCCACAACTACCTCATAATTCATTGACCAAACTGCCAATTTGAGATTCACATAAAATTAGTATTTCAAACATTCCTACCTTTCTTATTATCGTTTTAATTTATTTTTCAAAGTTTCCATGTTCTGTAAATCTTATTTTTTTGCTTTAATACCAATTAACTTATTACAAGGGTTGGATTGCCCTTTCAGTTTGCAAAATTTTCTGTTTTCCATGAATTCCATTAAACAGAACATAACGTAGTACAATTTGTACTCTCAGATGCACCTGTACGCTTGTTAACAGTCTATTCACAAAATCCCCAATAAATAATCCACAGGTCTACACAAACGTAACCCTGTAGGACTTTGAGTCACCTATTCATAGCTTAGACATTATATCCATACTCAGAGATCTGAATCCACAACATTTTCTTACTCATATGTACAACTGTAGACACTTCCAAGACTGTCAAACTGTTCCTGCGAGACACCTGGGGGCGGTTTTCCAATTCGGAAGCCCTTGACTTCTGGATCACTGCTTCCGGACTGTGTCGAGTGACACCAGAACTTCATCAAGATAAAGAGGAACTTCCCTCCTGAAAAATAAACAGAGAAAAATCAAATAAGATAAACAATAATAAATATATCAGCATTTGCCATGAAGATGTAAAACTCACTGTCACATGATTTATCGCATTAAATGATGCTAGCTTACAGTAGATGGTGAATAGTATTTTTTCATAAGTATTTTAGTAAGTTAAATCTGAACACCTGCCTTCAAAAGAACAAGAAAATGTCAGCCCTAACCAAAAGAACCTTCTTCTTAATGCATCACTGTCATTTCTATACAATATCCACTCTGCTTATGCTAATGCAATCTCCAATATACATTCTACCTGACATGACATTCCTGCCTGCTATGACCATGGACCTACTTGCCATGACAAATTGCAGTACTCTGGTAGCTGTTGATCTCCGATAGAGCGAAGGAAGAAGAAGAAGATGAAAGCTAACATGAAATTTTAGGCTGGTCTTCAGATTTTAAAAAAATGTAAAAATTGCATCTCAAGACACAGTGATGGGTTGAAAAGACCATAACATAGGAGTTATATCATAAATACCTTTATCATCGTAGTGTATAGCGATGTCATGGGGGAAGGTATGTAGAATGTCCTTTCCTGAAATCGACAGAGAACTGATCTCCTTCAGACTGAAGCCTCGGCATGTGTTCTTGATTTCTTGTAGAAGCTGGGGGGTACAGTAACATATAATACATAAGCTTTAAAGGGTGCAAAGTATATGCATAAAATCTAAGTGTTATATATGCTTCATTCTAACACTTTTAATACAAATGAAAATATGAGGACTGAAACTGAAAAAATGCAAAGAAAAACAATATGAAATTATTATAACATACCCGGTAGTTGGAATTAGAGTAACACAAATATGCAGACATGAGCACATATATCATTCTATCCTTTGTTTATTAAGTGTGAAATTATTTTTATTCACATTGGGTATTATATATCTATGATCAGTTACTACTACAGGGCTCCCACAGAAATTTGAGAACAAAATTCCATGACTTTCCTTGACCCTTTTTTTTTTGGCCTTTTTCCATGGAAGACAAGTGCCATATTGAAATGGGTTGTCAGTTCAAACTAGGAGGCTGTCATGGCCACCTGCATAATAAATTTCCATGACTTTTGGAGATTTTTGTTTACATTTTCGATGACTTTCCCGGTTTTCCACCTCTAGTATTATCTCATATAGTTTTACTACTTTAGTTTATTTTTAGGCAGTTTAACACCACATCTCTGAAACTCTTGGTGCACTGAAACCTTCTCTCAAGCTTTTCTTTTTACCTTGGGAGAGAGAAGATCTTCAAGGTTTTCCAATGTTCCTTCTGCTATCTCCTCTGAAATTGTGACTAAAGCCTGGGAAACATAAAAAAGAAAAGACAAAATATGGTTAATGTCTTATCATCAAATTAAGAAATATTTCCAAATAAGAATATGATGGCTTCTAATCAAGATGATGATTCAAGTTCATAAAGATTTGGATTGTAATAACAAGAGCCTGTAAAAAGGCTGTATAGGGCAATCCATCCATGCCGTGGTAGCAATGAGCTATTAAACAAACAAAATCAAATTAATATTACAAAATATTGTAAAAGCTCTCTGGGAGAAGTGAGAACACAAACTTGAGAATTTCAAATTGATAAATTGACCGAGGTGAGATCTAAATTATTATAAGGGAACATTCGGTCTGGCATTAAAGGGATCCGGTAAGTCGGTAACTTAGTCTCAGATTCTGAAACAAAATCCTGGATTTAGCTCATGCTGCAATGATAATTATAAACCTTTAGGTCAGTCAGAAACTCCATGACTTTTACAAGCCCGTCTAATTATCAAGATATTTATGATTGGAATTACAAATTTTGAAAACCGTTTGCCAAACGGTTTTCATAACACTACAGTCTATTGGGGAAAACGAGTATGGTAAAACCGGTCACTCAAAGACTTTTACTTTTTTGAGGCACTTCTTGATCATTGTGAAGCGCAATTTTTTTAGGGATTCAATATTACACCATATCACAGACACTGATAACACGTAGGGCCGTGTATCTCAGATTTAATCTTGTCAAGGCTTTATTGCCCAAGAGCATTTTAGACATAAAAGAAACTAGTCAGTGAAAGTTTGAACTTAAGGATAACAAAGATAAGAATTTCAAAATTGCAATTCATAAAATGCAATTGGTAGCTTTGTACATTTTGAGCACTTCTCAGCTTCTCCTATTTGTGAATAGGTCTAAATAATAAATTTAGATTATTTTTTTGAAGAACATTTTCCATTTTAATTTTTACCTTATTCAGTAGAATAGATCCATCATTTTAGATCTGTGCTCTAGATATATTGGACGGTTTTGGTTTATCAGAGTACACATAAAATGAACAATTTTCTTCCGACAGAAAAGCATCTGTGAAAAAGATCCATTCCTTCAATCATCAACAACAAAAAGGCAAATTCATGGAATCCGATTTTTAATCCGACTTCAAATTCAATTTCAAACCATGTTCAAATTTGTTTAAATCTCTTTTACATGTAACTTCTAGCAGGTTTTTTTTTCATTCAAGCTTGTAAATATTATGTAAATTTATATGTAGGTTCTAGTCTACATTTATAATGACGTATTTCATGATTTTTAGAATAGGGTCTACTTTTCTACCTGTTTTGCTCCTTGTGTGAACTCGTCAATTGAAAAATCTGGATCGAAATATGAACGAATTAACCAATAAAATATATTGTTTCTGATGACTTTGATAGGATTGGGAATAGCAACGAATACTGGTTTGATTTTTCCTTCAGATCCTCCATTTTCATCAGTGCTCATGCTCCTTTTGCTATGAAGGAGTAAACAGTTTGTTGTGGCTGCTCTACAGAGTCTTGCATCACTCCTTTGCAACAATTGTTGTCCCAGACATTCACTCCTGTGTATTCTTCTGAATGCCGATTTCCCTCCGAGCAGGGAAAATTGCCATTTAGAGCCCGTTTCGATGCATCCTATAGTTTTTAGAGGCTTAGAGATGCATTCCTTGAATATCCTAATTCGATGCATATTCGAAAAATTAGTATTTACAGGATATTACACGCACTTTTCACGAAAGTTGCAGGTCGGAAAGTTTTGAGCGCCTGCGTCCCTGATCGAATCAAAGTCACCTTGCGTAAACACAGCAGGAGAGTGTTAGACATTTCGGCCTCATATGACTCGTCTAAAAAATAATAGTGACCGACCTAGAAGAGACGTTCGGGCACAAGGCACAACGTTTTAAGAACTGTTTCACAAAATATCAAATGGAGAGAAAGGTATATAAGGATGTTTGACGCTTTCAAAACAAATAAAATGTCGAAGTTCTCTAGGAAGCAAACTTTTTTTTCAAGAGGGGGAGGAGTGGATCTACGTCAACTTTTCTGCATGGTAATGGTTAAGAAGTTGCACAAACGTTTGGACGACTTTCATCGTCGAAACAAACTACTCTATATTTGGATGAATTTGAAAAATTTCATTGTTAAATTACAATTTCCCAAACAACGAATTACTTCTTCTTCTTCTTCTTCTTCTTCTTCTTCTTCTTCTTCTTCTTATTCTGGGCATTTTGTCCTCCTCTTTTCTATTGTATATATATTTGTTACAGATCCTTCAAATTCTTTCCAGTTTATCAAGTCTTTAAAGGGCAATCCAACCCTTGTATTAAGTTGATTTGTATGAAAGCAGAAAAATAACAGAAACAGAATTGTACAAGTTTGAAATGAATCGGACCAATAGTAAGGAAGTTACGAATTTTTGAAATATGACAACACTAAGTCTATGTGAATCTCAAATTGGTAGAACTTTAAGTTGGTCAGTGAATTTGTGACGTAAGACCGTGTACACAAATATCATTAATTTCTGTTTTTCTCGTAAGTTCCTTCTCCCATGGGGCACTACTCAAAATATATTGTAGATAGCATATTATTAAAGGTCCTCTAAAAAGAATAAGCCCTCCTGAGCCATGAATTTTTGAAAAATTTAAATTTTAGTCATTTTATATGTTGGAACAGATAGGAAAGTTGTCCGACACTACATCACATTGACATTATCGCTTCAGCCAACTTGAAGTTCCCATACAATGGTGATTACAACTTTCAAAAAATCATAACTCTCTTATATTTAGTCAGATTTATTTGAAATTTTAACTAGTTTGCTTCTCTGATTTTTCCGCTTTCTTAGTAGTTGTCTATTTGGGATGAATTTCCCTTTAAATCTCATAAAATATGGCCTTTGACAATTACTAAGAGCATGCAAAATTATATTCAATGGCCTTGGGGGGGGGGTGCTAGGTATAGGCATTTAATCATATGGCTCCGTTTAGTCTCATTTCACAACGCTCCCTATCGTCAGAGCATGGTCAGATTCAGCAGCCTAACATGTTAGCCTATGGACGTTTTTTTTTAAAAATCGTTAAAAATTCATTTTTTGTTTAAACGAAAAGCACATCCACCCCGACGTACGTTATCACTATAGCTCTTTCATTGGAGCCCTCATGTCTCATTGACTTTTGAAAGTTCACCCACCGTCATTTTTCAAAATAGGTTGCAAGCTCGTCATTGCCTATATAATACACATGTGAAGCAAGTCTATTAAACTTTGGACTCAGTTTACCAAGCGATTTGAAGATTATAGGTCGAGCACACGAAACATAAAAAGCATGAATTATCAAAGATCACTTCTGCCTATTTCGTTTTGTCCATTTCATCCAACCCCCCACCGTAATTTTTCCATTTAGTAAAAGCAAACATTTTGCCGAGTTTAGCAAAAAAACATGAATATTCATGAACGGTCAGACAATACAGCCTTTTAGTACGTAACGTATAGTGAATGGGAATGTGCGATGATCCGTGTAGGAGGTAGAGGTCAGTGGTTTGTGCTGACAATGTTCACGCGAGCGAAAATGAGACAATCTGAGCAATATGTTCGGTCAGATGAGCATATTTTGACCTTTTTTGTGATATTGGCAGTTCACTAATTGGCGTAGGGTCCAGGGGGCAGAGCGCCCTAAAGCTCAGGGGTTTTAGGCATTAAATTACGGGAAAATGGGCATCCAGGGGCCATCTTAGGGCCCTTTGTGGCGAAGCACCGGAAGCTCAGGGGTTTTAGGCGTTTAATTACGGTCAGATGAGCATATTTTGATACCTCATTTGTGACACCGGCAGGTCACTATTCTTTCTTTCTTTCTATTTGCCCCAAGCCCCCCCCCCCCCCCATCAGTATAGTGCGAGGGAAGAGGGAGCATAGTGAGCGAGAGGGCAAAGGTGACGGGAATAACTACCCCCTCACAGGTTTATGAAGTCTTGTTGTGTTAAAAAATTACATTCCTTAGCAAAACTATAATATAAAACCAAGCAATATACCTTTTTTCACACTTCACTTTTACTCTGCCGGTAATTATAGTGTGCAGACTGAAGGGTTGTAAATATCAGTTTAGTAGGCAAATTTCAGTAAGTAGGAAGCTTGGGCCCTCCAAGTGTATTGCAGTCCGATTTAGTCAGTATTTGCTATACATTTTGTTTGTGTGCACTTTTTTTAAATTTTCCGGGGGGGGGGGACGATCCCCCTTAAACAAATTGAGGGGCCCGTGTCCCCCGGGATCGTCACGCCACTGAACATAGTGCACGCAGGCTTGTCTGCATGATCATCTGCCATCTAAAATGCAGTTAGCTCAAATATTTATCATTTTGGTTCTGAACGGACGATTTGAATTAGTTTCTTTCATTGTGATGCTTTACTATTATCTCATGAAATGTAAAATCATCATTCCTCTGCACAAAGTAAAACTGGGAGTTTATGACAAGTAAAAAAAAAAAAAAAATCACAATAATACACCAAATGAAGTTACACACCTCCCCCCCCCCCCCCCATAAAATTCAAACGTGGTTTATTTTTTAATTCGATACCAGTGATTTGCAAACTTTGCTAAAATGACATTATTTCCGGGTTTTTTTTCTCCCTTGTTTGTAAATTATACTTTTTGATGCGTTTGTTGGAAAATGACAATTCTTTATACAATTCCTTACTGCCCTGTTTCAAAATCATTTGCGCTTTCCTTTTTTTCTTCTTGCGCATCGATCGCTCTTTTACCAAGGTTTTTTGGCATGTGCCCTCTGCGCCCCTCCCCTTCTAGTACGCCAGCGTCCTTTTCCCAATTAAGAAACATATAATTTGAGTTATTTCAGAGCCTATGCATGCAGAATGCTTTTTTTTTTTTTTTTGGTGCATTTTCTTTCTCTACATATGGCGATGTATTTTCTGTCATGCATTATAATCTGATTGGAAATTATGTCATCTTTCCCGGCTTCTCTATGATCTCTCCCCTTTCCCTTTGGACCCTTACGAACCAGTATATTTCTCTCTTTTATTAGTCCTTCGAGCTTGAGCTCAAGCGCGTAGCCAGGATTTCATTTTAGGGGGGCGGTAGTGAGCACGCGAAGCGTGCGAATCACTTAAAGAGCGCGCGAAGCGCGTTCCCTAGGGGGTGGGTGCAGGGAGGGGGGAGTTTCCCCCCTCCCGCGCGAAGCGCGGAAGCTTTTAAAGAAGACGATTCGTTGTACCTTTCTCGACTCATAATCCTTGTCTGAATTCAGTCCCTCCCCTCTCTCGCGCGAAACTTTGACGTTTCATTAAATTATTAGAGAAAGAAGACGATTCGTTGTACCTCTCTCGACTCTTAATCCTTATCTGTATTCAGTCCCTCCCCTCTCTCACGCGAAGCTTTGACGTTTCATCAAATTATTAGAGAAAGAAGACGATTCGTTGTACCTTTCTCGACTCTTAATCCTTGTCTGAATTCAGTTCCCCCGAATTCTGTTCCCCCCCCCCCCTCTCGCGCGAAGCTTTGACGTTTCATTAATTATTTGAGAAAGAAGACGATTCGTTGTACCTTTCCCGACTCATATTTCTTAATTTGAACTCAGTTTCCCCCTTTCCCGCGCGAAGCGCGTAAGCTTTGACGATTCATTGTACCGTTCTCGACTTCTTTTCCCTTTTTCTTCCTACGTCCTCTTTCTTTTTTTCTTCTCTTTCTCTCTCTTTTTTTTTGGCCGGCGTTTTTTTTTTTGGGGGGGGGGGGGGGACCGCCCCCCACCGCCCCCCCCCCTGGCTACGCGCCTGCTTGAGCTCTCTTTTCCTATCTCTTTCTGCTCGTATTTCGATTGTGATGCTGCTCCTATTCTACTTTCATATTCACATTTATATTCATACCTGAATCTATTCATGATGTGATTCAGAATGGTATTTAAAATTCTTGCTATGTATAATTAAGTCACTGTCTTGTCATGTTTTGTGCTGAAAGCCGGAGGACCGTATACCTGCTCATAGTAACATAGTAACATGAGGTGGACACCAACTTTATTGAATGGAGCCTTATTCAAGGAAAGTCTTGAAGTCATGAAGCCCTTCTGGCTTTCAGTTTCAGCACACGACACCATGTTTTTGTCTTATGTTTTATATACTACAAATTTCTGTATTATATTACGGACGATAAAATCTTGAATCTAATTGACTCTTGAATCTTGAATTAGAGTTTTTACAACGTATTTCTTTATATACCTCTCTCTATTATTTCGATCCCTCTCTCTCTCTCTCTCTCACACACTTTATAATAATATTCTCTCTCTCTCTCTCTCTCTCTCTCTCTCTCTCTCTCTCTCTCTCTTTATGCATGCATTATACAGAGATGACATGTACTTCCCAATGTAGCGCTACAATACTTTTTCCGCAACAGACGAATTTATTGATGACGAAATAACCGAAATAATCTCGGACGAATTGTCGCAATCCATGCAAGATTCTAGCCTGATATCAATGCGTTTGGCCTAAGTTACTTGTACTCACTTTCTCGTCACGGGGTTTATATCGTAGTTGCTATTTATTGTAATTATATCCACATTTTGTATAGCATCTATGAAAAATTTAGATGTAATTATAAAAGTAATTTTGATCAGATTCGATGAAATGAATATTCGACCCTAACTCCAGATACGGATTTTTTTTTACCCTTAGCTATGTGCAAAGACTAGGTTTAAAGTCCACGCTTGTTTGGTGGTGAAATCTTTCTTTTATATTATTCCGAGCAATCGAAGGCTGAGAAAGTTCTAAACACTTTGTCGTGCACTTCCGATCTTGTAAGTATTATCAAGTCTTTTACTTAGCGTTTAAAATGTTTGTATTCAATTTTTACGAGAGTCTCCGCTCGGGCACTCGTCTAGTGGTAAAGACCGTGCGCCGCGGCCGCGGCACTGCATTCCTCGCCGAAACACCGGCGAGAGAGAGTTGTGTATGCATGAAGATGAGAGTGCGAGTCGAGTGCTTGAACTCGGAACTCAAGTCGAATTAAGGCAGAAGCTCTGTCATGTGTCGATCTGATAATGGTCTGGCATGTTATGAATAGTAATGTGTGGTTGTGATTGTTACATGTCTGAGCTATAAAAAAAAAAGAAGGTCATATTGTGTTTACCATGTTTGGCATGAGGTGTTTTATAAACCGGGAGATTTTACATCAGAGCGGGAGGAAGGGCAGTGTGGCAGGAGTCTCCTGCTACGAGCTGGTGGGACGGTGGGAAAATGAGCATGGTGGCTTGAAACTGCCTCAAAATGGGTTGACAGCCCTGCTATACTATATCCTATCTAAAGTGTTGGGAGCCCAACAAATTTGATGGCAAATTTCACCTCGATTGTATAATGATGTGAAAGAGGATGTCATTATTTTAACACACACTGCTAGGATTTTTTAAACAAATGTGTTTGAAGACGAATATTAATTAAAAAATACAAAACTGGTTTTCTGCATACAACACAAAACCGAAATATAAAAATAATTCATATGAAATGACTTAAGAGTGCTTTTCTCTGTTTTTTTATTTTCAATTTGATTTACAGGATTTCTAAAGGACTTACTGGATTGTGGTCGCTTGCTGTTAGCTTCACATCTTCAAGATGGCAGAAACAGAAGTAAAAACAGAAGGTGGTGGAGCACCCTCTGCTTTGGAGAAAAAGGTTGCAAGACAAGTTGAGGTAGAGACAAAATTCTTTATTCAACCTCAACAAATTATTCTTCAAAATTGTATTCATCCTCTGTGATGCAGTAAGAAACTGTATTTAAAGCAGATTTAATGTTTTAGTCTTAGCTTCCAAGGACCCCACGGTTATCTTTCACAAAACTGTTTGCTGCTGACACCCCATTTAAAGGCATGTTATACTGTACTGTTAATAACACTCATTTCAGCGGGATATATACAAAATTTGACTTTAGATGATTTATGAATATGCTTCCCTCGACTCTAAAGGGAAAATAACAAAATAGAAATCATTTGTTTTGACAATTGAATTTGTGATTGAATTAAGAAAATCAAATTAATAAAGGAAAATTGAAATCTAAATGAAAACAAAAAAAATCCACACCGTTCTTTTTCATTTTGATTTTCTCTTTATTTATACAGTACTACTTTGGAGATGCCAACCTGAAGAGAGATACCTTCCTGCAGCTACAGATCAGAGAAGACAATGGCTGTATCCTTTTATATAACTGGCTAATTTATTGAATCTCTTCCTATGGTACTATCAGTCCTAAAATGCTTCCATTTTATGGACAGGCCCATACTGTTCGATCTCACCCTATGGCAGAACATGGCAAAGCTAATAAAAATAAATATGGACATTTACATGTATATAATAAAAAAAAAAGAAGATATGTAGTGATGATGGTTAAGTAACTTGGTGCAAATTATGATCTGAAATAATTATGATCATATGGTAATTGGAATGTTTAAAGATGATTGTGGTGGTTAAAAGAGTTGTCTGATTTTGCTGCTGCAGATGATGAATATTATGGTAAAGATGACAATAATGATCATGATGAGGATGGTAGTGGTAATGATATGTATACTAATGCTGCTCCCTGCTGATTGATGATGAGGTTGCTCTGTTTGAATATGAGTTAAATTCGTACTGTACTATATTAAGCACTACTACAAAATGCCCTCTAGTGCCATCTCTGGTCAGCTGTAGAAGTATGGTCCCGTAACTCGCTGCTTTCCTAGCTGCACCGAGTCCTCTGTCTGCCAAGTAGAAATTAGGTATTGGGTAGCACTCTTGGCAAATTGACCATAGGATGGCATTGTGCAATAAACAGTATGCATGGGCAAAAAGTTCATCAGTTCAGTATTGCTTTAAAGGGAAAGTCCACCCTGAAATTAAGTTAGTTTTAATAGGAGTAGAAAAATGAGAGAAACAAGTCAGTGAAAGTTTGAGCAAATTCCGATTAAAAATAAGGAAGTTAGGATTTTTGAAGTTGTGATCAATCAAACAGAAATTGGCAACTCTATGACGTATCATGCGAGCTCAACTTCCATTTGCTCAGTACTAAAAATATCTAAAATTTTCATTTTCCCTCAAGAAAAATTTCAACCATACATGCACCCTAAATATAATAATTGCAAATATGTTTCTATACTCCCCCTGCAAGGAACAAATATATATTCCGTCATCAATAACGAAGAAAACATGATTTTATAGAATATTATGCACAAAGCAAATGAAGGAGAGCTCGTATGATAAGTCACAGAGTTGCCAATTTGTATTTGATTGATCACAACTTCAATAATTCATAACTTTCTTATTTTCATTCAGAATTTGCTCAAACTTTCACTGACTTGTTTCTCTCATTTTTCTACTCCTATTAAAACTAACTTAATTTCAGGGTGGACTTTCCCTTTAAAGGGATTGGGTCTCTTTGTCTCAGATTCTGAAACAAAATCCTGGATTTAGCTCATGCCGCAATCATAGTTCTGAACCTTTAGGTCAGTCAGGATCCCCATGACTTTTATAAGCCTGTCTGATTATCAGGATATTTATGATTGGAAATAGAAACTCAAATAACACTACAGTCTATTGGAGAAAATGAGTATGGTAAAACCGGTCATTCAAAGCTTTTTACTTTCTTGAGGCACTTCATGATCATTTTGAAGCGCAATTTTTTTAGGGCTTCAATATTCAACATATCGCACACACTGATGACATGCAGGGCCATGCATCCCATATTTAACATTGTTAAACGATACCTTTAATTGAAGTTGAAGTATGATTTCCTTGACACTGATGCATTGAATAAAGGGGTTGCACTTGAGACCATGATCAAGTTCAACAGACTGAAGAGTCTGACCACAGACTTTGATATCATCGTTGCAGCTCTTGAAAAATCCCCTTCTGGTCTAATGGAGGTGAGTCAAACTTAATTTCTGAATAGAAAATAAAACCTATTTGCTGTTCAAATCATATTCAGTACAGTAGACACATTTTAAAGGATGAAGTATCATTTTCATGCAAAGATGAAAGTTCAATTCAATTCAATTTATTTCGCGATATAAAAATCAAAGTAACAGTAAATTTTGACCTTATTTTAAAAGGTTATATGCGGGGCTTTCGATGAAGTTTGCAAAAACCTGTGAAGTTGGATTGCCCATTACAGAAAGTGGTTGAAATATGCATGAATCTATCCTAAAATGGAAGAAAACAGTTTGTTTGCTTCATGAGTGCCTCCATATAATGCACAAAAATAACAAATGGATTAAAATTTCTTCAAATTATAATCTGAATTTGCTTTTATTCACAGCACTTTAAGGTTAAATAATGTCTTCAGGGTTGTTTGTAGAGGGTCAAATGCATTAGTCACAAGGGTAGATAGATTTTCTTTTTATCGAATCGTATCTGAATAGTATTGTATTGTGTATCATAATTTGTTTTCAAAAGCTCTAAAGTCCTTGCATTCCAATGATATTGAAATGATCATTGAGTTTGTACCAATTTGTGGAATATACCAGTTTACTAACATATTCAAATTTATGGATGTTTCTTTCCTGGGGATCTAGTGACAAGTTACTCCTTTAACCTGTTATTAATGAATGAAGTACAATACTTGGACTCCAGTCTACATGTATTACTTGTTGCTATGTCGGGCAACCCTCTGACAAGCTTTCATGTTGTCTAGAATAACCTTTAATCCATAATCTAAAAATTATGCATAAATGTTGAATATGTTAGTAAACTGGTGTATTGTCTGACTTTGTTCTTTGTAGATAAGTGAAGATAAATTGAAGATCCGAAGAGCAGTGAGCAAGCCACTACCTGAAGAAACCGCTGCATACTGGCAGTCTATGAGAGCAAGGAGTGTCTACTGCGTAAGTAAATTTTCTTTTAACGCCCCACTGCACTACTTAAAGCTACTTGTGCCCTCTATACAGCAAACAATGTCTAATCAGTCCCTGTTGGTCCCCATGATCCCCTTTTTCTTATGTTAAATGAGAGCTGATTTGATGAGATAACCACCTGCAATTGACCACACAGGGTGGTCTAATCTCTCCTGGCAAAACTAGTGCAGTATTGTATGTTGCCAGAGTATTTTGCAAAAGGAAATTTGTAAGTTCCATAGTCCTTGAAAGATCTTGTCTTTGGTAACGATAGTTTCTGCTGTGATTTAGACTTTATACATCACAAACTGTAGGCCTCTGGCTACATTCTCTCTATTAGAGCACCATACGTGGTGGATCCAATCCAATTCAATCCAAAAGATATTTGATATAGCGCCTTTTCCTTTCCGTTACAAAGCGCTATTAAGATATCCATTACTATTACTGTACTAGTTTAATTCTTATTCTAACAGAACTTCATACTTTGATCCTGTTCCCGGTACCCTATACTGATATTTTACCCTTACCTAAATAAGACCCAATTACAATTCTATCCCTAACCCCTGTAACTTCGAAGAAAAGCCTGGAGTGGTCGTTGCGGATCAAACATTGGATCATCCTTTTACTAAAGACTTTGAATAATGTTGTTGAAAATCTGTTAAAATTTCTTGAAAAATATAATACAGGGGTGACAGTGTAAGAAATGTTGGTAACAAGATATGATAGAATTACATTTGAAAAAAAAAAAAATTGTAATAACTGTGTTCCTTTGAAATGATTCCTTGAATTTGTAGAAAGGATTTCCCATTGACGCTAATCTGGACACGATGCAAGAGTTCATGGATCAGTTTGGAGAGTGCGTTCACATCCAGCTCAGGAGAGACAAGGAGAAGAAGTTCAAGGTCAGTCACAATATTGTTGTTGTTGTTGTTCTTTTTTTTTTTTGGGGGGGGGGAGGTTGTTTTACTTGACTGCTAAAAAAGCAAGTGAATGCTCGTAATTAAGCAACAAGGGGACCGACGGCTTTAAGTCCTCTATGAAGGACTTGGTAATGAGAATAAATGCCTTGCCAAACAAAATCATTGTCATTGAGTTCTAGGTAGAAGAAAAGGGAATTACACTGCTGTCTGGTATACAGGGTTTGTAACACCATTTTTCTGGCAGTTACAAAGTGTTTTCCCTCTACAGTGTTTTCTTTTGTTGCATCTTTGACAGAATTCCATTTCCCTCTTTCAAAAGTTGCTTTCCCATTCTCGTAATGTTTGTGTCGTTCCTTTATATTGCAGGGTTCTATCTTTGCAGTGTATGAGTCCGTGGAGTCAGTCAAGAGGTTCCTGGACGCAGAAGACCTCAAGATTGGTGACCAGGAGGTGAACAAAATGAAAAAGTAAGTTTTGGAAGCTGTCTGCAAGAAAGTCGTTACTGCCATTGATTTTCAGTGACTTTTCAGTGATTTTGCACCTACCTCAAATTCCAGTTTCCTCTATTAGTCTTTGTATGTTGTTTTATCATATGCCCTTGAATTGATTTGAAATAAATGAAATGAATTGAATTGAACTTTCATTCCTTTTTTTTCTTTAATGATTAGCTTAGATGTTACCAAATACTTAATGTCAAATAGAAATTGCAAACTTGTTTGTGTATATCTGTGCTCAAGACTTCAGATTGCAGAATTGACACATAACTTTCAGACTTTAGTATCAGTGTTATTATGATTATGCTTCCAATTTAAAAGATTATTTAGTCAATGATTGGCAACAGAAGTACAAATATTTATACATCATCATTAAATGCCCTTTCAATGAATCACTCTCTTACTTTCGTTATCTTTCAATTTTTTCAGGGATGATTACATCAAGATGAAGGCTGATGAAAAGAAGTCAAGAAAGGAGGATGAAAAGAAGAAGAAATTAGAGTGAGTGAATATCATGAAAATC
The DNA here is from genome assembly GCF_000002235.5 of Strongylocentrotus purpuratus. Lineage (NCBI taxonomy): Eukaryota > Metazoa > Echinodermata > Echinoidea > Camarodonta > Strongylocentrotidae > Strongylocentrotus > Strongylocentrotus purpuratus. The sequence goes on from NW_022145613.1 coordinate 30,203,937, forward strand.
AATAACACTTCATGCAAGATGTTGCATATATATGTATGTAAACATTAGGGCACTCAGTGGGAGAGATTTCTTCAGAAAAAACAATTTGTCTGGGTGTTTGAGGTCAGCTACCTGAAACAATTCAGACAAAATAATTTAAATGAAGAGGAATTTGTCTGCAAGATCTCTGCTGTCTAGACATTGATAATACCAAGTCATTTCTAGTCCATGGTAGATACCGTAGTGTTGGCTCAGTCAGTAGAGCGTCCGCCTCACAACTGGGAGGTCGTGGATTCGAACACGGGCCGCGTCATACCAAAAGACGTTAAAAGATGGGAGTTGTTGCTGCCTTGTTTGGCTTTCAACAATAAGGCCTAAAAAAAAAAATTGATGACTTGGCGTAACCCGCCCGACCCTATTTTTATCGCCGACCCTACGCTTTTTTATTTTTTTTTATCCGATTGCGATTGCGTAAATATCGATATCGCAGTGGGGAAAACCCGGATGTTTGTTGCTTTCGTTCTGGGCTTTGCCGCGCCGTGTTTGGGCCAGCTCGCGCGCCGAGTGCAGCGGGCAGGTACGCCATAGTACCGCTAGGCAATTGTATCCCCAACATGGCGTCCTATGGCGTTCAGTTCACGGGTAAATTTGGTGCTCACGTTTTATTCAGCGTTCTTCGGAAGGTGGACATTGAAGCAACAATCGGAGAAATCGTTCAAGATCTGGCCGCTGATAATTTTGTGGTTAAGAACATCAAGGCATCAGGGGGGGGGGCAGGTGTATGTATGCATCCCCCAGGTCCCAAGGTGATCAAGATTTCAACAATTTCTTGCTCACTTTGCTCACACAGTGTGTGTGTCCATATATGTGTGTGTGTGTGCATGGAGTTATTTGAACATATTGTGGTCTACCCCTCTCATCAGATCATCCCCAAGGTCTGAGGACCTATCTACGCCACTGTATGTATGTATGTGTATGAATGGCTAATTTCATGTATGCAAATATGTAAGCAACAACAACAACAACAACAACAAATATCGCCCTACCTACCCTAATTTTTAGTGACCCGTTACGCCAAGTCATCAATTTTTTTTTTAGGCCTAAGGGATAGAGCAAAGTTGCAGAAAATCATTTCTCAAGATATTTGAAGTTCTGCAAAATAGTCAGGGAGAGCTACATGTTGATGATATGGTTGATGTACTGTCACTTTTCCCCATTGCTTGTAGAGTAGCACAACTGCAATGTCTTTGCTTCTTTCTCAGTATGAAATGAATTTATTTATTGTTTTTTTTCATCTACCGATCTCTATTTCATACTAGTTGTCAACCTGCAATATTTTACAGAAAGTAATTGACATTGTAAATGTTTAGGTGTGTGTGCAAAATCCTAAAAAAAGAGAGAACTATTCTCTAATCAGAATAAATTAGAAGTTACTGAAGAAAACATAGTGAGAATGCACATTGTTTATAAATATTCCTGTGTATATTTTGACAGGAGATTTGTAAAATCTGTTTGTGTTATAGTGCTTGCTTTTGTCAAAAGTAAGGTAGACGGATGCCATTCATTAGTAACTGGACTGACCAAACGGCATAAAAAGTAAAACCAATCACCTTTCCATTTCCAATAGTTTTCATGAAATGTATAGTTAATAGTTGATTTGTTATATTATTACAGGCAAAGAGAGCAGAAGGAAAAGGACCAAGTGGAAGCAATACAGGTAAGATTACCTCCACCCTTCCAATCACACACCAACAAAGGCACTCTCACACTTATACAAATAACTTAAAGTTACTTGGTAACATTGTTGAAGGTTGATGAAAAAAATGTGTAATATTTGTTTGAAATGTTGCCTATTATATACCTTCTACTGTACTAACCTAACATGCAAAAAAAACCTGAAAAAATTCTCTAACCACAAAGATATTTATGGTTTTCTTTGAAGGCATCGGTGTGCAACACCCTCTAACAGTAAATTCTCCCAACCGGTTTTCCATGAAAATAAGACATAAGACAGGCTTTTAAAAATCTTGCAACACTTTTTTATCTGGAATAGTATATAAAGCCAAATCATTGCTTTGTGACGATTTACATGTACATTTGTACATTCCACTAGAATGTATTTCAATTGTAATAATAATAATAATAATAATAACTTTTACTTATATAGCGCTTTTCATAAAACATTTATATCAAAGCGCTTTACAATATTGATACAATTAAAACTTAACAGAGTAATGACAAGAAAACAAATGAATGAAAGTGAAATTATGAAACATAAGATAACAAGGTAAGGTAACAATATAAGAATTAGGTAACAATTTAAGAACTAGGTAACAATTTAAGAGCTAGGTAGAATATGCCTTTTCCATTAGGTAGGTTTTTAATTTTGATCTAAACAAAGTAATATCAGAGATGGAACGAATGGAGGCTGGGAGAGAATTCCACAGACGTGGAGCAGAGCATGAAAAGGACCTATCACCAAAATATTTTGTTTTTGCTTTTTTAACGGTCAAGAGAGTTTGATTTGCAGAACGAAGGGGCCTATTGGGTGTGTATAATTGAATCAGTTCAGAAAGATAATTTGGGGCATGACCATGAAGAGACTTGAAGGTTAAAAGAAGAACTTTGAATTGGACGCGAAATTGAATGGGGAGCCAATGCAATTGTTTAAGGGTTGGTGTAATATGGTCATGTTTTTTGGTGAGAGACACTAGACGTGCTGCAGAGTTCTGGATTCTTTGCAGCTTGGCCATATCTTTTTCCGGAATTCCATGGAGCAAGCTATTACAACTGTCAAGGAGTGAACTGATAAATGCGTGGACGAGGATTTCAGTGGATGACTTGGAAAGGAATTTACGAATTTTACCAATTTTTCTCAGGGCGAAGGATGCTTTACGACAAATACTATTTACATGGGGGCGCATTGAAAGGTTTTGATCAAACGTGACACCTAAGTTAACAACTGTTTTGGAGGAATTTACAGAACCATTTGTTATTTGAATCGGAGGGAGTTCTATTGTATTTCTTCTTCGGTGAGAAAACAGGTGGAGCACTTCCATCTTGTTGTCGTTCAAGAGAAGAAAGTTTTCAGTCAACCAGGAGCGAATGGCATGTAGACAATCTTCCAATTTCTGCAACATTTGAAGAATTTGTCCAGACTTAACAGTAATATATAGTTGGGTGTCGTCGGCATATATCATCGAGGAGAAACCGTGGGAATGAATGATGTCCTCTAAGGGTGTCGAATAACATGTAAAAAGTACAGGGCCGACGACGGACCCTTGTGGCACCCCCCACCTAAGCAGAGTAGGATCGGATCGTGAGCCATCGATGATCACTTGTTGGTATCGTCCAGTGATGTAAGATTTAAACCACTTGGGAGCAGTTCCAGAGACGCCAAAACGTGTTTCCAACCTGGATATAAGAACACGGTGATCGACAGTGTCGAAAGCTAATGTTTATATTTTTTATTCCATTCCTTCCCTAATTCAGAGTGAGTTTGATGACTATGAGAAGGGTTGTATCCTTCACTTCACCGGTGTCAACGACCAGACTTCAAGAGAGGACCTCAAGGAACTCTTTGGTGATCATGGAACTATCCAGTGGGTCGACTTTGAGAGAGGTCAGACAGAGGTAAGATTGATCAAAGTTATAGGCTTTTTTATTAAAAAATGATAAGTGCTATTTCTGATTCTTCTTATTGTTTTAATTACCGATCAATTATATTTTCATATCGTTCTTTTGCAATTGTGATACAAAAAGTACTTCACAATTAAATTTTTAAAAGCTTTCAGCATTTTAAAGCCTTCTACAGGTTTGTTGAAATAGAATTGAAAATTACACCTTTATCTAAATCTGTGTCTTCTGAATCATCATCCTCATTCCTGTGTACAAAGCCATGTTTTGCTTATTATGAATCCTATAATAATATTTAACAATTATACTCACATTCAGGCCCTGAAAATTTCATGATCTAAATCGGTTTCCAGATTTTGTTGTTGATTTGTTTGTGTTTTTTGTTGATTTTGTTGATTTTTCTTTTTCTTCCAAAAATGGATAGTCCTAAGATCTATGTAAATCTGGTTCAAAATAATGGGGGGGGGGGGGGGGGTGAGGTGCCCCTTTTCATGTTTTGCAAAAGCACTCAGACTTCTAAAAACTTTTTATTTTTAACCTCTCACTAAAACCTACTTTTTAAAAACTCTCACTATCACCCCTGAAACATTGTTTCATCTTATGTTTTACTGTATTTCCAGGGCACTATCCGCTTCAGTGAGGACACCAAAGCACAAGAGACTCTGGACAAGATTAAAGCAGCAACAGAGGGCGCCATTCAAGTCCGAGGCTGTGAGCTCACACTGCGTGTCCTTGAAGGGGAAGAGGAGGAGCACCATTGGATGAAGGTGTTTGAGGATAAATCAAGGGCAAGGCTTAAGAAGCAACAAGGTAATATTAAGATGCAAATAGAGAGTGGTTATGGTTTTGCTTATTTCTGGCAATCTTGAGTTAAAATGAAACCTGCCAACGACCTCCTGTACATACAGACCACCTGCCATTAAAGACAATTTTTCTTGCCTCCATTGAGAGGTCTTTATATGCAGGTTCCACTGTAATATCATTTTTGCACTGTAATTTAATATTGTGCAAGTTTGAGGAAATAATAGCCATCATACAAATATGATCACATTTAATGACTTTTCTTTTTGTGATCTCGCACTTGTCATGTAAACGTGTCAGATATACTTGTAGCTAATATCGAAGAAACCCTTTATATTCCGCTTGAGGCAATTCGGTACAGCTCTTCATATATTACTGATAAAAAACAGGAATTGTACTGATCCAAGGAAACACACTTTGTCCGTTTGAAAAAGGTGGATAATTGCATATATGCACCATTGTCTGTTATTACAGTCAGCCCAGTTTAGTGAACACCCAATAAAAACCATTTTTTCCCCCTTTCCCTTGGACAGTTTTTCTCATTGAATGTGCTAAAGAAACCTACACACAAAGAACACTTGCAATGACATCTGCTTTGTCTTCCTTGAGTGGTCTTTATACATGTATGTGGTTCTCACTGTATGTCGTCTTCATCGCAAAATTGAATTTCTATTTGACGGTGTGCAGGGAGGAGAGGAAGGAAGACGAAATGGTTTGAGAAGCGAGATAACCGACGTGGAGATCGAGGAGGAGACAGGGATCGTGGAGATAGGGATAGAGAAGACAGATATCAGGGCAAGAAGACAAAGTTTGAGGACGATGATGAAGGAGGAAATGGAGCCTCAGAAGGTTAGTTTATTATTTGTTTTAAATATTTTGTTTGTATATTTTATTAAAACAAATCATGAGAATCACATATTTACAAGATTCAATAAAGTGAAGAAATTTTTGTTTCCAAGGAGGCTATTTTTCCCCAAAAATAATAATGGAATAACTGTTATTAAACTTGTTTTAGAAGGCTATCCATCCATACACACAAAGCAACCATATATTCATTCCAGGGTGACATATCTTAAATTGCAGAGGACATGTACCAATTTTATCATTTGTTTGTATTGTTGAAACTAAGATGAGATTACATGCATCATGGAATGAGAGCTCAAATTAGAAATAGACCAAGAATGTTTTTTGTTGGTATTTCTTCTCTTCAGGATATCTTTCATCTTATGATTTTTTCATTCTTTTCTATTTTATTTACTATTTTTCATACTTTCTTCTTTCTTTTTTCCCCTTTTGTGCTTCTGCCGTTTTCCTTTCTATCTTTCTCATAACTTTTCCTTCCTTTGTTATCTGTTTCTTTCACTATTTCTTTCATTCTGACTTTGTATCCCTTTCATTTCACATCACCTTCATCTTTCTCACTTGTTTATTTATTTACTACCCATTGTTTCTTTTCTCTTTACTTTGTATGAATATCTGCTGGCTCCTCCATATTCTGTTTTATTTATAAATTTGCTTATATGTATAATGTATCGTTCAATGTATTTTTTACGAGAAATGGAAATAAAATGAAACAGGAAAAAAAAATTCTAATCACTTACCTTTGATTTCTTCTTCATAGCTGTGAAACCAGAGCAGGGAGTCAAGCGACCGGCTGATGATGGTGATGCAGGAAAGCCCTCACCGAAGAAGGAGAAAACGGAGGATTCTTAACCGTTTCCAATCTGAATAGTTAAAATCTAGTTGGACTTAAGTTTCATGGACACTCTTTTGCTGCCGATTGCCAAATGACCCTCTGTTACTCTTGGCTCTTGGATTATGTGTACAACTTGAATTTGGAAGAGTAGACTTAGCTTGGAATGCATCATGATAAAACTTCAGGGCTCAACGTTCAACAAATTGGAAACCCGTTTTTCTGAATGCACTGCTGATACAACTTATCTATCGTGGTACAGTAAAGCCTGCATTAGAAAGACCACATCTTATGTTTCCCTAGAAAAAAAAATTCTCTGTGTCGTTGTGTCACATTTTGTTAGAATTGGAAGGAACAGCAGCAAACAAAAATTCATAAAAAATTGAGTTAATGGGGGCTAATCACTAATCATTCTGTCTCCTTGTTAACAGTTGGACTGTCTGGTGTAGATATTTGCGGATGATTTTATGTTTTTGAACTATTGTAAAATCTTACTTTTATTGTGATTGGCCCATCAAAGAATTAAATTTATCATTTTCTTTTCAATGTGGTAAATGTTTTATTCCTTAGTCAAATGTGTAGAAAACAAATTACTCACATTGTATATTATACATGACTTTCTTGTTTTTAAAACAATATTTGATGTCTCTAGTGCTCTTTCTTTCTATGTTTGTTAAAAGAGCAACATCAAAAAAATGTTAAGTTTTATATGATTTCTGACTTCTTTGAACATGTGTGTATGTACTAGAGTTGAGGTTTTATAAGTTAATCATGTACAGTCAAAATTCATATTTCAAGAAAAAGACAAATTTATATTCTCACTTTGGAAAGTATCTATTTGTGCACATACACATGTACAGTACTTGTTTCAGTGTCATGTACATAGTAAGCTTTCTATCTAAAAATACCGAAATAGATACCAGGATTAGAGATGTTTAGCGAGGGTTTGGGCTCAAAACTGAAGCTAAATTTAAGCCCTAAAAATTATCTTTTCCTGTAATTTTTGTGGTTGATATTTTGTGTACCAGTACATGCTAATGTTCCCAAGAATAATTTCACAACTTTTTAAAAGACATCGATTATGACTGTCAAATGAACAGTGTTGCTATGGAAAGTGATTTTTTATAATAAATGTAAAATTCACAATTTTTTGTGCAAAATGAATGTTTGATTCTTCTGTTAATCTTCAAAGGGCTACTCGGACTATCACGAAGATCATGAAGGTCAGATGAAAATCTGCAAATCCTTCAACCACACTACTCAAGTTTCTTTTAGTAACTACCAGGGGGGTGTTTCATCAACTCAAATCTAAATTAAAATCGATCCGATCGATTTTAGGGTTGAGTGAAACATCCCCCAGGTTTACACCCAGTGTATTAACATGCATATTAAGTAATAAGGAACAAGTTTTTCCTGTCTTCCTTCTATCATTATTTCTCTCTTTAGTTTCTTTCTGTAGTTTCTTTCATCTCTCCTGCACACATATCTGCTTATTCCTTTCATAGAGCTAACAAACACAATTCAACACCAGAAATTTAGCCATAACACATGCCATTGTATATTGTAATGTGCAACATTTAATGCTCATATTCACCTTACATTAGCAGCCAAAGCATGATTTATATCAATTAAGTGTAACGCTTACAAAACATAACAGAATGTACAGTATTCAAGTATCAAATATAATTGCACATAATTGTTAATATAATAATCATAATAAGGTAGGCCTACCAGTATACATATTTCTGTTGCTATACAAAATCAAATGGATTTTCTATATACATCAAAGAATATTAACAGAACTATTAACGGAAATTTAAATGAATGAACATAAATAATACTGTTTATATTTATAAAAACATATTTAACTGATTTGAAGAAATTTTTATAGTGCTAAATTGAACTTTATGTTCTTTTCTCGGGTCCAAAAAGTAAATGAATGTGCTGTTCATGTATAAATCCAAGTAAATAGAGACAAAGAGGGAGATGGGATGAAGGAGACAATAATAATATAATAAATAAAAACTCTTTGAATGGCTAACACCCCTGCCAGACACCATCGCTCATCTCAAGAGCAACTTGAGCGCCCAAATAATGATATTCATATCATAAAACACATTTATAAAACAAAATGAGTTGCGCAAGGAAACAAAGTCTTGTTTTCCACATGTAGAATAGCCTTGTGAACACTATATGCAAATCAACATAATGTACAATGACTGATAGCATATCACTCCCCCACTCCTCCCCCCCCCCCTTAAAAACAAAAAGGCTACCCACAGACATTTCTACAGTACCGGGTACATTAAATTTCCAATCAAAGTCGCATTTGAGGGTACAGCTTGGCTTCAAATCCTTTGAATCCGTTCCCCCATGCCTATGAAACAAACTGCCTGCATTTATGACATATAGTACTTCACTCGACTCTTTCAAAAAACATCTGAGAACATATCCCTGTAATTCTTAATTTGTCCTTAGACTAAGGGACACCACCTTGTATCCTCTAGAAAAAGCGCTACATAAATCCAATATTATCATCATGTAATAAACAATGTCTAAGATAATGTAACTTAAATTGCATATACCCTTACCATGTGCTAAGCAACTACAAGCACATAGCTTGCTAAAAGAAATGTTAATGGTAAACAAACAAAATTATAATAATGGCAGTTACAGAACGAACGCAATATATTAACAATTCGTAATATACAGCACAAATAAGACAGAGTTAAATATATGTGTCTTTAGTGAAGGATTATATTACTATATCAAATATACAGAAATTTTGATTTACAAGAGCATGTCCTTCCCTAATCTGATTTTTCTCTTTACAATGCATGCTCCTTTAATGTATGAATGCGAGAGGCAGGCAAATGCCAGACAATGGAACTTTTTTTAAAATTGTTATATAGTTTTCACTCTTGCAATAACATGAAAACAAAAGAAGGCTAAAGCTCTCTCATGTACAGTTGCAGATGAAAGGATCGGCACATGCTAATGAGCGCACATCTAGTTTTTGTAATATTTTTCGCTATGGAGTTCATTATAAATATTTCTTACCTAATAATCTTTACATTAAAAGCGTTAATGTGTTAGTTCACTTGAACTAATATCAAAGCATCAAAAGTCTGCAATCTATAATGACATATACTAAAAAATAACTTTCTCTTGAATATACATTTATTCCATGGCAGTAAAATATACAGTTCAACACACTTTATCAGAAATCAATGATATTTTCTCAATTTCAAATCATCAATGACTAAACATTCTAATATGGTGTATAAAATAAAAAGAAATGTCTACTCCGTAGCATACATGAACTGGTAATTTCAAGCAGCACATCATTGATAGAGATGAGGGTGATGGTAAACTCACAAATGAACAATGCGGTAAGAGCAGTGACCTTGGGTCATGGATTTATTGCAGTTTCAAATTATATCACTTACATGTAGTACCTCAAAGAGGACTTCACCACCTACCTACTTCTTTGCACTTACATGTACTCGCCAATAATAATAATAATAATGGTGGCTTCTTATATAGCGCACATGTCCAGCACATTGTGACGCTCCTGGCGCTGCCCCGATTATCACCCTGGCTTTAGCAAGGCAGCCACTGCGGCGCTCTAGCATTTCAAGGAATTAATTCCTGCCAGGTACCCATTTACATGACCTGGGTTGAGTGTGGCAAATGTAGACCAATGTCTTGCCAAAGGACATTAGTGAAACAAATAACATAAATACAACTTGCAACATAAAATATTGCAACATTGTTTGATTGACAGGATCACTGCTGTATTGGTTCTGAGCTCTTGTTCTTCAGAGTCCACATAGGATCCAGGCCACTGAACGGATCATCAGGATCGACCTTATCAACACTATCCTTGAGACCCCCTTTCCCGTCCAAGAAATCAGCCTTGGACACCTTCTGCTTGGTCTGACCCTTCTCCTTCATTGAGAAGTTCTGTGGCGTAAGGTCAGCCAGGAGTGATGGGAGGGATGAACTAGGTCCTTCCATCGATCCGGAACCTTCCGAGGTGTTGTCGGCCTTGTCCTGCTTGGTGCTGGATTCCACGACGTCCGGTGCGACAAAGTTCTGCAGCGTCTGGGAGAAGACTTCAAGGTTGTTGACCTGAAGCTGGTCAAGGGATTGGGGCTTTTGGTTGGAGTGGGCCGGCGAGGAGGTGAAGGAACTGATCCCGGAGGGGGTACTGCTTCCTGTGTCACTGAGCAGGCCCTGGGTGGAGTTGCTGGCAGGATCCTGGAGACTGTCACCAGTGATACCCTGGAACACCATGTCTCCATTCACCTTATCCCCAACAGTTTCCTGTTGGAATACACTATCTCCGTCATTGGACTGTGATGGTGCCACATTCTCTACTTCAGCACACTCGCTGGGGACAACCTCTTCCTTCACCGTATCAGTAGCAGGAGGTTGGTTGGGTTTGACACTGAATTTGGAGATGCGGGAGATGAGGGTGTCAACGTTGTCTGTTCCCATGATGACATCAAACGAGTTGAGCCTGGATGGTGCAAGCTTAGCATCAAGGGGAGAGGCAGCCGCTACACTCTTGGTTGCAACTCCACCTAACCAATGAAAAAATTGTTGCTCAAAAGGTCAATAAGGGAAAACACTTTAAAAAAGGGAAGCCTTCCTTCAATTAGGTAATGGAATTGTTTTAGTGCCTTACTGCAGAATTATTTTCCAACATTGGATGTAGGTGACAATCAAATCAATAGTTAATAAATAAAGCAAATACCCAAATGAATTACATGTATTGAAATATATCTCTCTATACAAATGAATATTCTTATCAAAATAAAGATTCATAATTCATTATTTCTCTCCCCCTTTCTCCAGTGTTGGATCTCTACTTTTCATATAGCTCTATTGTCCTTTATCAGGCAACAACCCTAATTTTATTTCTCCAGGAATGGTACTTCATTATATTCCTTCTCTATTTCTGCTTTTCTTCTCCATCTTTTTTTTCCATTTCTCTTTTTTTTCCATTTCTCTTTTTTTTTCATATCTCTTTTTTTTTCCATTTCTCTTTTTTATCAACTCTCAATAAACCCAATTTGTCCAACCCTCACTCCTCTGCAAAAATTCTATGAATATATGTCACATAACAAAGAACACATACAACTGTATCATCCTTAAACAAATACCTCTTAGGAAAATTGTCATAAAAATTTGTCAACCCCCTTAGAGGTAGTTGTCCTACAAATCTGAAACAATTGGTAACTTACGTTTGGCAAGAGCGTGCCGAGCATAACACAGAATAGCATCATAGCTGAATTTAAGTTGTTCCTGTGAATACAAATTATGTAGATCAATGAGAAATATGTGTAAACAGGTTGAGTATCAAAATATGGGAAATACAATATGCTGCGCAGATTATAGCCGACAGGAAAAAACACAAAATATTAGCTGTCATGTTTTGCTTAAAGATAAAGGTGAGTTCTGGTAACGTGATTGCATTGTGAAAGAAAAGGTGTGGAATGGATCAGAAACAGTTGATCATGTAGCATGTAAGTATTAGTGTGCACTGCAAGGTTCTGGGGTCATCAAAATCATAATAAATTTGGCCGAGTCTTGGTAAAGTAACAAGCACTGTACACAGAAAGCTATATATGGGACAACACACATGGTGTCGGGGCTAGTACTACCATGATTTCCTTGTCTTTCTATGCTCATTACTCAGCCAGTATACATTTTCTTCCAAATTTTTTTTGGCACATGTCATTTATTTGTAATCTTGAACATTCAGTGTAAGTTTTGTTTGTTCTGTAAGAATTAATTTTCTTTTTTTTACCAGAACTGGAGTTTATCTTTAAATTTTGAAATCATAGTTCTAGGATAACTAAGTCTTAGCAATTGACAATTTCTCATACACAACAGTTTTAAGAGCTGATATTATTACAGGTGTATCAATTCAATCTAAAAAGCAATGTACTACATACAGTGTATCTCATATACAAAGAAAGGCATATGTTTATCATGTGCATTAGTTCCTATGCCTGTTCAAGTAAAATATATGAAATTCTGCCACTTAGTCCATATTATGTATTTCAATATGATCCATCTTTCTGCTTTACTTGAAAAGTAATCATTACAAAACATGATCATCATAGTAACATGTAGAAAGAATACCAAATAAATACAAGTACTGTAGATCCAGTCTTTTACCTTCTCTGATATCATCCACCTTCTCTGGAGGCGCAATTTCTTGACGACCTGTGGTATGTCCGCGATCCCATGACCCTCGTTAATTTCACGGGCGGCGGTGTAGACCAAACAGAACACACCAGTTCTGTCAATGCCGGCACTGTTGGGATTAAATACATCTTGTTAAATCGAGAGATTTCATTTTAAAGTCAAATTCATGGAATTTACAGTAGAAGAGAAAGAGAGGTGGTGTAGTGAGAGACGTGAAGTAAGATTGAGAGGGTAAAAGAAAGAGAAAATCAGAGGATATATTACAAGGAGGGAGAGTAAATCATCAAAAAAGGAGAGATCTACTGTAAAACCAGAAAATTCCAAGTGCGTGGAATGTTCACAAATTTCATACATAGTTCAGAATTGCTCTTTTGCTGCCTGTCACAAATATTTCTAATTTTAAAGTATTTAGCAAGAGTTCTTTCACAAGATGGGGAAAGTGATCAAAGTAAATATAGAGATAGAAAATTGAAACAAAAGACAAAGGTAGCAGCTGAGATATTGTATTTTCACTTTACTTATTGATGAAAAGTTAGCACTGCTTTCTCACATAAATTATCTATTGAATAGGGTAATATCAAACAAAATAACCTACGACCTATGAAACATCAAGTTTCTCACCTGCAGTGTACCACTATCGGGATCTGTGTCTTGCGTTGCTGAGAATGGTAGCTCTGAACCTCATCAATAAACTGAAGCAGGACACCAGGGCTGCTAGGGACTCCACTATGAACAAAACCATCAAATGAAACCCATAGTTAGCTTGTATCTGTATGGCAATATTCATGTCTTTGTCTTGGTTCACCACAAATGAATAGTTTCTATTATATCCTGCATCAAAAATTTGTTGGCTTTTGATTGGTTGAGAGCTCGTCACATGACCAAAAATATTTGAGCTATTTTTAGAAAGTACTATATGAGAGTACTATTTTGGTTTACTATTTGGGAGTTGAAAAAAAAATGTGAATTTTTTTTTTCTTCAAATCTTAATTTAATGAAAACAAAATATTTTAAATCTTTTTAGATAAAAAATTAACATTTTTTTTGTTCCAAAATTTTTTTTCTCCCAAAAATGTTTTTTTTTTTTTTTTTTTTAAATAAATTTTTGATGCAGGACATTGGACATTGGTTGATGCCATTCAAGTCATTTCCAACATTGAACAATAAATTGAAATTGAATGAATTTTGAATTGAATGTAAACAATATTTGGTGGCTTACTACTTCATATTTGAATGAGCCTTTAAAGCCCAAGTCCACTCGAAAAGTAACTTACTTTCGATGGAACCAGAAGGGTCAGACGAACCAATCAGAGAAAGTTTGAGCTGGGTCGGATAGCTAATAAGAATGTTATGTTTTGATATAAAACAAATATACCATGCCTTCTATTCGAGGTACTGGTTAAACTATGGGCCTCGGTGACTCCAAAAGTACCATTTGCTATTGGAGTCACCTCTTGCGCATAGTTTTAACCAGAACCTCTCAAGGCAGTGTATATTTGTATACTAGAATTTCTTTAACAAGATTGATTTCCCCTCCATCCCTTCGAAAGGACTACATGTAAAAAATTCTGTTTGGAGCTAGAAGGGCATGAACTCGTATAATTTTACACAGAGTTAATGCCCTTCTGGCTCCAGACGAATAACTGATCATCTACAAATAATTATCATAAACTTGCTTTATCTCAGGGGTAAATTGGTACAAGGTGAGAAGAAGTTACTGTAATACCTCAGAGATATCTTCAAGGTCAGGATAATAGTTTTTTGTAGGCGGCTTGAGTATCTCTTAGGATGGATTTGTATAATTTATAGGACAGAGAGCTTTCATACTTTTATAGCTATTAGTACCATTATTATTGATACCGATTTCAATATCATCATCATTATTTTCATTTTTATTATCATAATCATTATCATTACAATCATAATCATCATCATCATCATCATCATCATCATCATCATCATCATCATCATCATCATCATCATCATCATAACAACTACCATCAATGTTATAATAGTTATCATCATCATCAACATAGTGGTCATCGTCGTTACCATTTGTATCCTCTTATATTCAGCAAACTAAACATCAACGGTCAGATGTTCTTGAGAATAACTTACAACTCTGGCCAGGCAGTAAACTGTAGATGTGTGATGGTCCTCATCTGTCTGGTAGGAAGATGTGTCAGATGGATGATCCGTTCCACGTGGTAGTCTGTCGTCCGCTTTGACTGAAGGCTGACAGAGATGTCACCAAACTTCTGGGCAGCCCCTTTGTCCTCTGGCCAGTAGCTCACAAAGTTTGTTGACCCCTAGGGACGGTGAGCAGTGTGTAAATTATGTTCAAGTCTTTTATACATCATTCAAGTAAAATAATTTTTAATCCGATAACGTATGTGTGTTTTTTTATTCAACATATGCTAGGTTCTAAGTAACAAGTAACCGGAAATGTGAACATTGAATTATTACAATGGTCTTTGGATTCAATTAGTATTCTGCACTTTACAGTGCACACTTTATCTGCTCCAGCTTTACAGGAGCCCATATGTTAACCTAATCGCAATGATTTTCACATCCTACTGGGTACCCATTGAACACCTAGATGGACAGAAGCAATGTAGATGAAAAATCCCTCGCTGAAGAATATAAGTGCCGTACCAGAGCTTGAGCCCAAGACCTTGGCATTCCTAATTAAATGATCAAATCATTGACTACAATGCCTCTATATTCCATCTATGAAAGTAACATCACTTTCATCATCAATATCTTCATCATCGTAATAACATTTATCCTACATATCAGAAATCACTGTGAAAAGATAGTAAGGTTAAAAGCTCATTCATGTACATTACAACCCTGTGTGGAGATACACACTAACTATCACAGGAATGGTTACATCAATTTGTTTTCTGTTACTACTTTTGTTCCCCTTCCGTCTTGGATCACTGCATTTTTTATAAAACAATACTCCAAACCTTCTCTAGCACTGCTCACCTTTCCTGTAGCTGGTTTGGAGAGCAGCATGACAATGATTGAAGCCTGCTGCTCGTAGACCATGAGCCAGAAATCATTGAGAGATGGCTGGAGAGGAGCTTGGGTTGCTATGAAGCAAGGACTGGTAGGGACAACATCCTTGATGAAGCTAGCATTGATGTAGTCATCCCTGGTGCCACGAAGACACACCCTGTTATGGTCATCTGGTATCAATAAGAGAAATAGACATAATAAATTACCTTTACTGTCTCACCAAGTTTTAAAGAATTCATTTCAAGAGATTATTGTTGACTTATACTACTTTTTGCATACTTAAATAGATTTCAAAACAAAGGTACCTTTTTTTGCCATTGGAAGAAAAAGGTAACTGTTCTTAGTCCAAACATATTTTTCTACAATCATATTCTAGCGCGTGGTTTGCCATCCAGGGCACAGAAGGGGTTAAGTTAATTTATGAAGAGTTCTTGCAACAGAAGGAAAATGGAAACAATCCTCATACGTTGAACAAGTACAATGAGAACAAACTACAACAGTGCAAGGTAAATATCAGAATTTTAAAAAGTGGAGGAGGATGATATCAATATACAAATAATGCACTGTTGCCAGTGTGTTAGTGCAGGACCAGTGCACAAAGTTTAGTCAGTGCACAAACTGTAGGTGATCATGCATGCACCCGCAGGGCAACTGACTAAACTGAGTGCACTGGAACTGCCCTAACACACGAGCAAAACAGTGCATTATTTGTTTTATAAGACGGGTCGGCAATACATTCTTACAATATAGTCTAGATCTAGACTATAGATAGATATTAGATCTAGATCTAAGTTAGATCTAACTAGATCTAGGCCTAGAATATTCTAAATTTAGATATTGAAAATGCACAAATTCAATTTGGCTGGATTGCGCGAAAACGATATCGGCAGGTATCGAGCTTGTGTTATCAATTTTTGATGGGAGAAACTAATGCACGCCCAATTGATGTCAATTGACCAATCAAATTGCTTAGATTCTAAAACCCGTCTTATAACAAGAAATAACATATCTGCTCACATGGCATGATGTCCGGATGCCTGTTCTTGACCGAGTAACAACGGGCGATGGCAATGGAAAACTGACGGGTTTCCCTGTCCTGATAATTGGTCAGCTCCTATTTCAGAAACAAATACAAAAGGCAAATGAAATATACAAATGTAAAGATACAAAGAACAATAGTTGCACTGAAATCAAATCATCGTGTGGTTATACTTCATCATTGTATCTTGGCAGCATCTGATCAGGAAATGTTACAGCTTTTAAATTTATCTTTGCAGTGTAAAGGAGAGTTCTGCATGTATGTAATCAAGATAACATGCATTTAACACTGGATCTAAAGAAAGGATTTGGAAAAAGATTGTAACCTGCAGCAGCCTCTTTAACGCACTTCAAGGTAAACTGCCCCTATGTATAGCTGCAGTATAGTAAAACTATATTTATTGTAAGTAAATGGCAATAACTAAGCCCAATGAAGACCCTTAGAGCATACTCCCTTTTCTGTGAGTTGCAAGATACAAAAATGAGAGGTGCCAATTTAAGTTGGAGTTTTTAGAGTGTGTTTTTTCAGGTGGTTTACTGTGAGGTTAGGGATTAAGGAATATTTATTTTTATTTATTTATTTATTTATTCTCCACTCATGGGATGGATTGCCCTTGTCAGCTATAAGCTGTTTTTCAAAGGGGTCCAGGCCAAGATAAAAACATACAATCAGAATAATCAATACATGTATATAGGCTACTCATAAGAATAGACTAATGAATACACACAAAATATAATTTACATAATATAAAAAGTAAATCTATAACAACAAAAATAACATCACTATGGGGGAAAGCAACTACAAAAGGGGGAACGTGTCCTTACATGGTAAAAACGGATAAGGGAGTAACAAAACAAAAAATTACGAATAAGAAGAAAAGAAAGAAAACCGGGGTTCTTGTATTTTTAGCTTAATTTGTTAAATATAGGAGTTAAGTCTGTCTGCTATATAAGAATGGTCAGGATGATGGGGTTACTATTTATGTGACGCACAAAATAAGTCACTGTCTCACCTTCCACAATCTTTCAATGACTGTAGGACCACTCAGCATCTTACGATTCAATCCCTCTACGTACATGTCCAGTCTCTCCACCTCCTCCACAAACTTCTCCAGGGATTCCTTATCAACGTAAGAGTTCTTATCTCCAGGTAACGTGGCTAAAGTTGTTGATTGCGTTGCCGCTGATGATTCTTGTGGCTTTGATGGTGTTCGTTGTGGTGGTTGCTGAAGGTTGCTCGTTGTAGATGGCCGTGTGGCAGCGATGATAGGAGGGCTTGAAAGAGCTGGTTGGAGCTTCAATGCTGCCAACATGTCTGTGGTGGATGAAGTTGAAGGAACTGTGGCATGGCTTGAGTTGGAAATCTGAGAGGGCAGTTGCTGACTTTGTGGAATGCTATTTGGCTGCACTTCTATGCTGGCAAGAACAGAGACATTTGAGTTTGGATCTGCAGCAGGTTGTGTAGCTTCTGGTTGAACCTCTGCTTTTGCTGCAACACTATGCGGTGCAAGAACATCATTCAGAGGCTGATTTTGCCTGTCAGGGCTAGTTGATAGAAGATCGGTTGCAGGCTTAGCACTGGCTTTCATTGGCTGCAACACTGGTTGTGGTAGTCTTTGTTGCTCGAAGCTCTGTTTCTGTGTTATCTGTTGTACAGAACTTATCGGTCGCAACGGTTGCTGCATTTGAGGAGGATTTTGTTGGAATTGTGGTCTGATATTGGACTGAGACACAATATTGGAGTTGGGTGCTGGGGGCGGAGGTTGCTGCATGTGCTGTTGACTCTGCTGATACTGAGGCATTGGTTGCTGCTGAGGAAAAGTTTGTTGTTGTTGCTGCTGCTGCTGTTGTGGAGGATATTGTGGCTGTTGGGGAGGATGCTGTTGCTGCTGGGGAGGATATTGTGGCTGGTGTGGAGGATGTTGCTGCTGCTGGGGAGGATGTTGCTGCTGCTGCTGGGGAGGATGTTGCTGCTGCTGCTGGGGAAGATGTTGCTGCTGCTGCTGGGAAAGATGTTGCTGCTGCTGCTGTGCAGAAAATTGCTGCGGTTGGGGATGTTTCTGCTGTGGTACAGGTTGTTGCTGCTGTTTAGGAGGATGTTGTTGGTGTGCAGGTTGTTGTTGGTGTGCAGGATGTTGATGATGTTGTGTAGGTCGTTGCTGCTGCTGTGGAGGATGTTGCTGCTGCTGGGCAGGATATTGCTGCCCTTGTGCAGGATACTGCTGGTGGTTAATTTGCTGTTGTTGCACTCCTGGTTGTTGTAGATTTTGTTGTGGCTGCTGATGAGACTGCTGCGGTATTTGTTGATACGATCCAGGTCTTACAGTAACTTGCTGTGGTATGGAACTGGGTACCTGTTGCCCAGTTGAATTACCTGCTATAGGTGGCATACCACCTTGTGGTTGCCCAGAAGGCACACACTGTTTGCTTGGAGAGGATTGGTAAGGGGTACCACCTGGTGTTTGTTGATAGCCTTGAGGCTGTTGTAATGGTAGGTTGATCTGCTGCTGTGGACTCTTGTTGTATCCTTGGTGGTAGGCTTGTGGCTGCTGCATCTGAAGATTTTGTTGAGATGATGGAACTTGATTTCCAGGTTGTATGTTAGGTTGTTGCTGTTGTGCTGGAACGTTCTGTTGATGAGATGTGGGAACTTGATTTCCAGGTTGTATGTTAGGTTGTTGCTGTTGTGCTGGGACGTTCTGTTGATGTGGTGTTGGAACCTGATGTCCAGGTTGTACTTGTGGCTGTTGTGAAACAAAGCCTTGTTGTGGATGCTGTTGTTGTTGTTGCAAATGTTGTGGTTGCTGATGGGGAGCAGCAGGTGGTGTCTGATACTGCTGAGAGGGCTGAACTTTGTTCCCTATTTGAGGATAAGTCTGCTGCATGCTAGTTTGCTGAGGCTGTGGCTGTGATTTTAATGATTGATAACTTTGTTGCTCTGGATACTGTTGTTGTTGAGGTCTAATCATTTGAGAGTTCCCTTGCTGTTGTGGAAATGAACCAGTTCCTGCAGATGGCTGCACCGCTTGAATGTTTGGGACTACTGTCCTTACTCCAGAATTGGGTGGTTGCTGCTGTTGCTGCAAGTTTCCTCCTTGTTGCCCATGTGGTAAGTTTGGTTGATGCTGTGGCATACCAACTTGAGATGGCATCTGAATATTACCAATTTGTGTGTTGTTAACCACGGACGCACCTGGCTGAACAGCTGTATTCTGGATAGGTTGTCCTCCATGAGCAAGTGGGATATTTCCCGGTGCTATGTATTGTTGTTGGTTAGGTAACTGATTAGGAACCGAATTACCAGGCATGTGGCTGGGAGTGGTGTTGGTTGCACTTGGCAGGTGAGCTGAAGAGTAGGATGAAGGAGGAGTGCCCTGTGGAGGTACTCCTGGCTGCATTGATGCTGTCGACATCCCCATACTTGCAGCCTTGGCTATGGCATGTTGTTCAGAGCCATATGCAGGAGGCTGCACAGGTGGCTGATTATTTAAAGACTGAGGAGCAATGGGTTGCTGTTGGGAATGAGAAGGTATGGACGATGGAATTTGTTGTCCTGAACTTGCGATCTGGTGTGAGGGAAACGCAGCTGGATGATGAGCCATGCTCTGAGCTGGGTGAGGTGATTGTTGAACACCAGCGGGCATCCCAACCTGGTTTGGTCCAACCTGATGTTGGTTGTAATTCTGACCTGGTATTGGAGGATTGGCATGAACGGCACCAGGCTGACCAGACAATGGCATCTGAGATGCCTGAACAGCTTGACCAGGTTGGACTTGCGCACCTCCAGGAACTTGTTGAGGAACATGAACAGGACTTTGACTCGAGTTGCTTGAAAAACTATCCTGTCTGGTCATGGATGTTGCAGGGTGCTGCGGAACCCTACTCTGGTGAACAGGAGATGCATGAGGACCCTGTGAGATGTTCTGAGGTGGCATTTGAACCTCTTGAGGCATAGCCCGAGAAGACGGTGGAAAACCTTGTTGATGATGTCCTGCAGGAATAGGTTGTCCAGCATTTGATGGTGGTACTGCCGCTACTGGTCGTGTCCCCTGACCGCCTTGACTTACATACTGTCCAGGTGCCCTTGGCTGGGCCATGCTGACCTGGGGTGCAACTGGCGGTAGAACAGCACCACTACCTGGTAATGGTTGAGCACCAGGTAATGCTACAGGTGCCTGATGCATTCCACCTCCTGGCATCCTTGCTTGAGAGTAAGGTCCCTGACTTGGCCCTTGCATGGACACTGCCGGTGCAGCAGAGACAGGCATTCCTGGAAACACATGAGGTTGAGTAGGTGGGGGTTGTGCTGCAGGAGGTTGGGCTGTCCTTCCTGCTTTGGGCTTCCAGTAATCTGAGAGTTTGGGTCCTTTTGGAGCAGAAGAAACAGGCACAGGTTCTGGGGGGCCTAGAGGTCCTGCTATCACCAGTCCTGTTGGTCCAATCTGTAGACCTTGTCCAGCCACACCTAGCACTGGATAACCAGCTACAGAAGAGACTGGTTTAGGGGCAGCAGGTCTTTGGGGTGCTGTAGGTGAAAAGATAAAACAAATATAGCTGTTAGATTTCCCCTTTCAAATATACTGTAATCAGGGTTTGCAATGATAAATGATATTGACAAGCTTTTTGTGCAATTAATTCTATGAAAAAGAATGTTAAATTTTCTTTCCTCACATGACATCAGTTGAATATTTATAATTATACTAATTTTCATCTAGCCTTTAAACCTTTTAATGCTTCCATTAAGAACAACAAATGCTTTTTATCATTTTTTAATGCTTGAAAATGCTGATCTATATATCTATCTCTGATATTATTTTGTTTTACTGTATTAGTGGAAATAGACTTTGAACTGAATTTGAATTGAATTCTACACAAACAGAGGTAAACGTTATATGCACATGGCAATGGCATTCTTTTAGACTAAAACAATTTCAATTTGATAGGAAAGACTTACGATATTTCTTTCTGGTTTTCTCCTGTCTCTCCTCATGGTTTGCCTTCGCAACTCCTTTAGTCTTGTTGAGTAGTTTGGTCACGGTTCCTTCCAGTTTCTTATAGAAGCCGATGCCCTTGTTAGATTTCTCTATCAGATCATCATATACAGTGTAGGAGCTGATGAGTTCTCCAATCTTTTCCTCACGCCTGAGGAGGAGATGAAATGATGAAGTAAACAAAGATGAATACCGTACACAAAATTCTTTGGTTTTATAATCTATTGGAAAGGAATTACAAATTTCATTAAAATAAACATGTAAACAAAATGACATCGTTCTCCCATTTCTTCTTCACTATTTCGTACATCAATTATTATGATGTACACAAGAAATGTTGACATATCGAGGCGCGATAGCTCAGTCGGTAGAGCAGTGGTCTCGTTATCCGGTGACCCGGCTTCGAAACCAAGTCAATGCGCTACTGCCCTCAGCATTTATTGCTTTCTTAGCTGTCAGGTAAAATAACCACCGCTATCATCAAGACTAATGTCCCAAAATTGTAAGATCTTTTGTAATCGACGAATGGACAAAAGAGCCTCATTTATTGTCTAAGATGCATCTGATATCAAAATTCAGTACATGTACATATATATGCTTGTAACATACAATAACATAATTTGCGAAGAATTGTAAGAGAATAGGACCAATGAATCAAATAACATGAATCAATAACTGTCCTTATTCAGGATTTTTGTGTTTTGCTATGGGTATGCTAGAAAATGTAATTTCCCTTTGGAGACTGCTTCAATGCAACTTTCATTTTGAAATGAAGAATAAGCTACTGGTACTACTGTAAAAGTATATGGGCATTATCACTTACTTTGAACCGATATTGGTGACCATCTTCCGCCTTTCAGCATAAGAAGCATTGGCTTCAGTCATAGCCTTCAGGATGTTGTCTTGGGCAGAAAGATTCTGCTCCAGGTAGGTTATCAGAGTCTCATGTTTCTTCAATTCATTCTGGAAGAACTCCTGTGAAAGTCAATCAAAAAAGGACATTTAATTTGGAAGCGACCCACTAAGGTTAAGAGAGAGCTTAAGACAGCTTCTAAAGAACTCACAGAAACAAATCATAGCACTCCAATAATGCCTCTCCCCAATAGATTAACAAAAATCTCATTCCCATAAAGCACATTCAAAGAGAGCTCCATTGATTTTTTTTGCTTCTTCTTCCCTTTTTTTTTCTTCACTGCCCATTAGTTACAAGAAACCACAAAAGCCAGTAAGATGGACAGAGAAGTTCCTTGAGGCCCGAAACATTAACCTAATATCGATCTGCAATTCTTCTTTACTTAATATAGACATTGAGTACACTTATACATTTGACGGGTTAAAGGGGATGTAGCATAATGAGACTATGTGTCTTTCCCGTGGCCTGACTAAGGGCTAATCGGTTATAATAGGACTACTGCGACCGCAGTATTCACGTGCGTGCAACATACATGAAACCGAAGCGTGAGGAGAACTTCAGTCTGTTTCGCGAACGGTCGCGATTGCTGACCGTGAATCAAGTCCATTCGTTTATGTGCAGTTGTCCAAAAGAAGTCGTAGATAGCATTAACCAGTATTTGACATGCTACACCCCCTTTAGATGCAAATAACTGCATTTACTATAAAAAAAAATGCTTAGTGGGTATTCCTAATCTATCTTTACCAAATTTTTTACTAACATAGATGAAGATGTCGCAAGTCCGAATGAATTATAAACAACACAGAGACAAGAGTGGCTGTGGGTCACGTTACCTGCATGCTTCCTTTGGTCCTGGTTACGATTCCTCCTGTTACATCGTCATCTCGTATATGATCTCTCAGCTGCTGTTCTAATGTCTGCCGCTGTGTCTTCATCTCATCCACCTTAGTAACCAGCTTCTGCATCTTCCTCTCTGCCTCATCATCATCTTCATCTAATATAGATATGACAAAAATGGTGACATTCTCTTTAAAATGATATCAATTTTGTATCTAGTATATATCTAGTATGTATCTAAATGTCTATAGTGAACTTGTTATAAAGGAATTTTTCGGACCATCCAAGTCACTGCATTATTAAACTCTGAATGAACAATGTAGAAGTTGCTTTATTGCACAAACCTCTGAAAAACCCATGAGGTTTTCAACATTAAAGCTTTTCTGCCAAGTACACATATTCATGAAATTTAAATACCTGGCAGAAATATAAAAACTGGCAGTTAATACCATATGATTATAACTATTAACTTCTCAGCTGCTCTCAACTCTTCAGTATAATGGTAAACACTAATAATACATGGAAATGTAGCACCGCAACTATCTCCTAGAGGATGGGACACACAGGATAACTAACTAGAAGACTTACTTCTGGCTCCCTTAGCAGAGGGAAGGGTTGCCTGGAGGGTCTCCACTGGAGACGCCAGGAGCTTGATGTTCTCCATGTGTGTCTGCATGGCCTTGTGGAGCTCCGTGTTAGACTGGCTAGCTGTGGCGTGGAGCTCCTTACACTTTGTAAGATCCTTCTTCATCTCTTCCAAGGACTTGGCACTCTTTGTCCCAAACTCCAGCTGTAAAAACAGATCGGTTGAAGGTACTCTTCATCAATAGTAATAAACTATATTTTGGAAGAAACTGTCTAAGGATTTTAGAGTTGTAGGCAATTTAATATGCTGAAGTATAATACCTTAACCTATATCTCTTAATAAAAAATAATAAGACAAGCTTGTCTATATTCTTGAAATAAAAAATAAGAAGTACATGATAAAAAATGGACATGTATAACCTATGTCAGGACATTGTCAATGACAACTAAGCTGTTTAGTGTTTTAGGTTTACGACACAGAATCGATCAGAACGTTTAAATGTCTAATACGTGCATATCTAAGATACATCTATAAATATGTTACTACAACTGAAACACTTTTGAAATATGACTCCTTAATGCATTGGGTATTGAGCACAATAGAACTATGTGCTATCAGTTTCAGTTAAAAAAAAAAAAAATTATAGTGGACGATCGAAACACTTGAGGAAAATGAACATTTTCACAGAGTTTTCACATATCAACAGAAATCTACATACAAAAGAAAACAATCATATCATATGTCACTCCAATGAGGAAGTTCCTGAATGTATCTATTACCTGGGACTCTGTTTCTTGTTTTCCATCCTGTTCAATGAGTTGTTCAATCTCTTTCAAGGAAGAGTCCACGTCCATGACTACTCCAGACAGTTCTGATAACACAATCACACAAGGATATTAAAGATGAAATTGAGACAATTTAAAGGGACCCTGTGTAATATTGTTAATAAGGACAATCTTTCGTTGAACCCTCCATGTTAAAGAGTATGTGGTGGTTGAATTCATAGTCTAAAATTAGTCTCTGACTAATATCATTGCTATTCGTCATTACTAGACATTTTCCAACCTGATCAGTATTAATACATTTAAAGGGGCACGAATGACCCAAGCTCCCCCTTCTTTTAAAACCAATGTACCATACTTTAAAGCAAACAAAAGGAAAGTAGTGGCCTCTTCCATTTTCTAACCCAAAAGGCACCTGATAAATCTAATAACCCTTCCTCTTATTCCTATTCTTTTTGCTTGTCAGAAATGTTTTGTAATTGTGCCCTCCACCTTGTACACACACAAACCTGGATCCACCCCTAACAATCAGAAATGGAGAGAAAAACAATAATCTTGGTAGATGGTAGGTTTTACTGTTGGTGTACTTGCGACTGATTCTAGATAGCATTTTTTAGGAATGTAATTACACGCAAGATTGTTTTACCTTTCATGGAGCTGACTAGCGTCTTTATTGGCTCTGTCTTGACACTGAGGGCAGCACACACTTCTAGTAAGACCTGTGGAAGTACTTCCGGGTCACTCCCTGGCAGCTTCAGTTGTTCTAGCTGAACCGCTGCCAAATATTGACTGTATCAATCACACAGGAACAAGACAATTAAGATATATGAAACCATCAGTGATGCCATGTATTATAAAGGACATTGATTGCTCATTTCAGTTCCAGATTCCCAGTGTATTCCACTAAACTCCTTTGGGCATCTAAGATCACATAACATCACTTCAATTATAGCATTTATGCTTAATATACTCATATTCAAGGTGCATAGTCATTTCCATTTTTCTGCCACGTAATAAAATCAAACATAAACCATTCATGTTTGATTCACACATCAAATTTTACCTGTACTCTTTCCCATCAATAAACAGTGCAAACAATAAAACTATGGATGACGCCACAATGAATAAAGGTAATGAATAATTGTTTTCCCCTCATCTACATTTACTCACTCAAGTTTCTTGTTCTTGTCTTCGATATTATCCACGACTCTCCGGAGCAACTTTGCCTTCTCCTCGCTGTAGAGGGATGATGCCTCATGAGCTTCCATTGGAACAAGCTTTCTGAAGATATCATGTCCTGCTACTGCTTCATCGTATGGCTGGAATGTGAGAGCTTTAACTAACGATGCACCTATTTTACGACAATAATAGTGACAACAGAAATGTTAAGCCGTTGTGGGTCACCACATTTTTGGACAAGTACATGTACCTGTTATGTTAACTGAACTTTCAAGAGTGAATATTAGATATACAATTTTTTTAAATTTTATTGATACATGTAAGTGGGATATAGATTATCTCCCATGGATAAAAACTTCACAGTTCAAACAGCTGTAAAATGTAGAACGTAATAGTCCAAACCAAATTGTTTATCACTTGAATTATTGGGCAGGTTGCCACACAAGGCACAAGTAGGGTTTTTACTAATAACAAATTGTTTCAAACTTAAGTGATATAATATTATTGTCTCCTTCATAAATTATTTCTTTTGGGAATAGGCACTTCAAATGGTGTGGGGAAAGAGAGGGAGAGAGAGGGGTGGGGGCAGGTTATCTACCAAACTATCTTCTCAACTATAAACTTTGAAATATATGCATAATTACACAATTCTCTTGTTGATGAACTTTCTGTAATAATGATACACTAGGAAGCATCATGCAGTCTTCTAGATTTGAAATATAACATATTCATATCATGTATTTTTTGGTGGATGTATTGATTAAAAAATGATTTTTGCTGGTACTCAAAATAACTTCATCTCTTTACCTTTGATTTCAGGCAGGCTCTCAAAAGAAGGCACACTGTCATGGTAAACAAATTCATTGTCTTTCTTGGCAGACTGGAACTTTCCAATCACCACGTCCTTGGCAAAGTTGAGGGCCTCGGTAATGCTTTCTGGTTGACCCTGACAAAGAAATAATGGATGAATCTCTCACAGCATCTCTCATTACCACAAACGGAACATTCTCATTTACATCTACCATTCTATGTGTGTGTTCAATCAAATAAAACCAGCTCATCCTGAAAACCCTTACTTTATATTGCACATTGTAATCAACTTTCGGATTCCGCTTTCTCATACCAGACACTATCTCTATATTTTGTATATGTTGTCTGTCTTGATACCCTTTACTCTCCAATCCAATAGCTAACTTTATTTCGCTCTATCTATCTATTTAACTTTTGTTCTCTTTCTCCCTCATAAGCTACCCCCTCCCCTAGTGAAATTGTATAGAAAAGTAAACTTGATTTGCTTTACTCATCTTAAGTTTCATTATGTTTGGTCAGTGCATAGGTCAGAGAAACTACCCTCTCTCTACATGCCACCCAACCTCCTCGTCTTCTTCCTCCTATTCCCTCCTTGCCCCTCTCCTCCCACACCCTCAGGGAGATTTTAAAATCATATTAAAGGTATAGACCAGTTTTGGAAATGCCCCCCTCTCAAAAAACGAAATGGAACCTCTTATCACCAATCATGTGAAAGAATATGTTATGACTAATACATGATGATACAAATTTTGCCGGGAAACCACCAACTAATTGATTTGGTAAATTATTATATCTATCCAGACTGGATAGATATCACAAAGTCCCATGTACATCTTTCTGTGTACAGTGCCTGTAACTTTACCAAGACTGGGCCAAATTTCTTATCATTTTGATGATTCCGGAACCTTGCAGTACACACCAATACTTATGCTAGATGATCAACCTTTTCTGGTCGATTCCACAACGTTTCTTTCACAATGCAAAATGACCAGAACTGGTCTATACTTTTAAACCCAACTTACCTTGCTCATTTTGACAGCTTCATTGTGTTTGGTCTGTGCATAGGTCAGGTATGCAAGCCTCTCGCCAAACTTCTGTTGTTCTTCTGCTTGATTGCTCATGAACATCTATCAACAAACCACATCATGAATACAACAGTAGTAAATTTACACTCTTATTCAATTTCACTGATTCGGTAGACATACAGTGAAACCTGTATATAAAAACCGCTCAAGGGACACAAGAAATGTTTATAGTTTATGTTTATTTTTATAGGCAGGTGATCTTCTATACAGGTGGTCGCTTAAGCAGGTCTGACTTAAGCTTCTTCTTGGTGTAAGCGGGTGCAATCCTCTCGATCATTCCCTTTTCAGTTTTCCTATCCTTTTCTCTCCCTTTCATTCTGAATTTTGTATCTTCTTTTTCACCTTCTTGGTGTTCACTTTGTCTGTGATCTGTATCCTCTTCCACTTGTAATAAATGTAGTTGCATATGCAAATAAATATGCCATAATCTTTAAAAACAAATTTGGTCCTATGTTGCACTTTTGGCTAGGCTTTACATACTTTTTGAGAGCAGCATCAAGGAGAAGCATGAGTTCTGGTAATGTGAACATTTTATTGGAGAACTTTTCTCATTCCTTTTATGTCAGATGACTATACTACATACAAAAAGTCTCCTGACAAGAATAACTTTTCAAATGTCCTAATATTCAAAATATGACAAGAAAATGCTGAAATGGACCGAATTTCATGCAACATGAATGTGGGCAGTGCATTTGACTTTCAACAAAGCTGAGTCAATTTCTCGTCTCTCAGATGATTCCAGACCCTCAAAGTGTACACCAATACTTATGCTGACATAATCAACCTATCCCAATTGCTTCCAGACAGTTTTTTGTTTTTTTACAATGTAATCGCATGCCAAGACCTCATCTTTATCTCTAAGTTTAAAGCCTGTCTGCACTAGTTTGGCCAAGAGGGATTAGACCTCCCTTCAAGGCCACTGACAAGTGGTTATCTCATCAAATCAGCTCTCAGTTAACATAAGAAAAGGGGATCATGGGGGACCAACAGGTACCGCTTAGGCATTGTTTGCTATATAGAGGGCGCAAGTAGCTACAAGTAGTACAGTGAGGCTTTAAGCTACTTATCAAGACTCACGTAAGCAATGCTTGTGAAGTGATGGGCCTTGATCTGCAGGGTCTTCTTCCACCACTTGTTCCTCCTGGAGCCCATCAGACTGCTGATGTTGGAGTCCTCCAGGCCCTTCAGAGCCTGCCGGTAGTACTCCACCACCTGCATGCTGATGCGTGCCACCAGGGAACTCTTACGGTTGTCCTGCATCGACTTCTCCAGCAGGCACTCCTGGGCTTGACCCTGGGTGGGATGAAGATAGTTTGGGGGTGAGGGTGAAGGAATGGAGTGTGAGGAGCGGCTTTCCAAAATTGAATGGTACGGTGTATAGGGAATGTGTATCCAATTTCCAAACCTTTTGAAGTGTATTTTTAGTAGTTACAAGAAGATTTGTATCAGATTAAAAATTTGCTTATTTCATTAAACATATCATGATTTTTATGACACAAGATCATCATTGTATGGTAGTTAGCCTTAAATATTAAATATTGTCATCGTCGTCGTCGTCCTAGGAGTGAAGACTGACGCTTTGTGACCCTATTGATGCTGATGTTCCAACCACTTCTATCCTGGGCATAGTGATTAGCTATGCAGATGTCCATGCCAGTAATCTCTTTTTGTTAAACATAGTAATCTCTTCAATCAAATATCAAGGACAGTAATTGTTACAAAATATTTAGATGATTTGAACAGCTGAACATTATATACAAAGTTCAGAATGGTAAATCCCTGAGTATGTAAGAAACTATCTACATTGAAGTTGCCATTTTCCCATCCAACCACACATCAACCACTCACCTACACACACAGAGTAGTGAGGACCTGAATTGAGTAAGACATACATACTGGGGACAAGATACATTCTATTGTCCATCTCTTATGGCTTTGGTTCACTCACCAGCATTGTGTTGATGTACATGTTCATCAGCTCAAAGGAGATATCAGGACTCATGTCACACTGAAAGTTATCTTTGAGATAGGTGAAAGCTCCTGCTGCACACTGAAAGTGGGTGCATGCCACCTTCATCTCCTGTACATGGAAGGTAAAAGAGATGGTCACCAGTCAAAAGAATGATCACTATCATCTTATCAACATTTACATGTCCGCACATCTGTATTAAAAAAATACCTTTATGATTAACTTGCAGGAACATATGAATTAAATGTATGAATACAACTTGCTTAAAATTGAACCCATTCTAGAAGTTGCCTGAATAGACCATTCATATGCCAAGATATAATTACTGTTCTTAGATTCATGGCATTTATAAACAAACAACATTTACAACACATACAGTTATCTATTAAATATGTAAAGAACATTCTGCATGTAAATCATCATATTTATTACAATAAGCCATAAAATAGCTTTTATCTTCCTGCATGATAAACAGACATATTTGTCAGATATTGGCAGTACAAGTGTAAATATTACAATCTTTTCAAAGATTATAGGTCAAGGCCTTTTATTGAAAGATTATTGTTATCATCGAGTCAAATGTAACTGGGTGTAGATTAGAATAGATCAATGAAGGTTAAAGGGATTGGGTAAGTATGTCTCAGATTCTGAAACAAAATCCTTGATTTAGCTTGTGGTGCAATGATAATTATACACCTCTAGGTCAGTCAGGAACCCCATGACTATTACAAGCCAATCGCCTGTCTGATTATCAAGATATTTATGATTGGTAATCAAAATTTTAAAATTCGTTTTCCTAACAGTTTTTATGACACTGCAGTCTATTGGGGAAAATGAGTATAATAAAACCAGTCACTCAAAGATTTCTTGCTTTTTTAAGGCACTTCCTAATCATTTTGAAGCGCCATTTTTTTAGGGCTTCAATATTACACCATATCACAGACACTGATAACATGTAGGGCCATGCATCTCAGATTTAGCATTGTTAAACAATGCCTTTAAGGATGAATATTATCAGCTTGTTGATAAATAACTAACCTCTTCTGAAGCACGTGACTCGATTGCTCCTAGGATGGAATGCAGGGTCCCGAGGTTGAACAGGATGCATGACTGCTCAAAGAGGATGTCAGTATGTGTGTATGGTTCCTCATCAAATGTATCAATCCTACAGTTCAAAGGCGGCAGGAAAAAAAGGACTTTTAAATTTTTATATACCGGTAATCTTAAAGTTGGTGAATTTGTATAGTATTCTAAAATCAAAAACATTTTTTTTTTAATTTAATATTTGACAGCAAAAGGAAAATAAGAAGATCATTGTGAGAAGTTAAACATATTCATAAGATAATCAAACAAATGTTATCAACTTAAAAACAACAGGAGAAATTAACAATCTTTCCCACCTTTGCTTTCTTTTAAATTTTCCAATGTTCACAAGTCCAACCACCCCCCCCCCCTCTCTCTCCCTCTGTCTCTCCCGTTTACTCTTTGGAATGTCTCTTCCAGTCCTCCCCCCTTCTCTCTCCCCCCCCCCCCTCTTACTCTTTGACTCTCTCCCTTCCAGCCCCCCCCTCTCTCTCTCTCTCTCTCTCTCTCTTCCTCTCACTCTTTGACTCTCCCCCTTCAGACCCTCCCCCCCCCCCACCCCCGGTCCTCTCTCTTCCCCTCTCCCAGGAACACTTCATGCAATTCCTATCCCAGGTGTTAAAGACTATTAGTCACCAAGCAAGGATTGTGCCATATCATGAGTGTGTTGCCTCGCAAGCAACGCAACTACATCAACACAAGTTGAAAGGGAGATTATATTATTTGAATTGGACTTCCTACATGATAATCGATACAGGAAGGCTTTACCATGATCCCTGTAATGCAATCACCTGCTTTGCACTGTTCAGTACTACAGGTGTATACAGAAAATTAAAATTTCCTTTTCTAGCAACAGTGGAAAAGCATACATTTGTAGTACTACAATCATAGTCAAGAACCAACAGAAAGTTTACTTTTGAAAGGACATGTTTGCTAATGACATCAATCAGTTACATTTGAAATGGATCAAACAAGGATATTAATTGGTATGGATAATGGAAATGTCTCTGGTTTAGTACTGCTTGATTTCAGCAGTGCTTTTGATACCATTGATCATTGCATTTTGCTAAAGAGATTAAAGGAAATAGGTCTCAATGGTATAGTATTAAAGTGGTTTATGTCATATCTTTCTAGTAGATCACAAGAAGTTTGTATCCGTGATGCTACCTCTGCTTCAGTTAGTTTAGATTTTTCAGTTCCCCAAGGATCTGTTCTCGGTCCGCAATTGTTCAATGTTTATACTCTGCCCATACAGCATATTGTTCAGAAACACAGTGTCAATTATCATATGTATGCAGATGACTTACATGTACAGCTTTATTTTATTTGCAAACCTGTCCAGAAAGAAATAGATGAAAATGTGAAGAAAATTGAAAACTGTATAGCTGATGTAAGGAACTGGATGATTGAGAGTCGCTTAAAACTAAATGATGCAAAAACAGAATTCATTTTGCTTGGCAACAGTAGACAGCTCAGTAAAATTAAAGTTTCTCATGTTCAAGTTGGTTCTGCCCCTGTATCTCCTGTACATCAAGCTAGGAATCTTGGTGTAATATTTGATTCTGCCATGTCACTCGAAACCCATATTTCAAATTGTGTTAAACTGGCCAATTGTAATCTACGTAATATCCGTGCAATTAGGCAATATCTCTCACCTCAATCCACCCAACAGTTAGTACATGCTTTTATTACTTCGCACCTTGATAATTGCAATTCATTACTCTTTCGACTACCCGCCAACCAAATTAACCGATTGCAAAAAGTTCAGAATGCTGCTGCTCGCCTTGTAACTAACACCAGTAAATCATCACATATCACTCCTATCTTGAAATCTCTGCACTGGCTCCCTGTTCAACAGCGTGTGATCTATAAAATTCTACTCTTAACCTATCGTGCACTAAATGATCTAGCTCCAGAATATATTTCATCCCTTTTATCACCCCACTCTGCAGGTCGTTTTGGTTTACGTTCATCACATAATATTAGACTTAAAGAAATACGTACCAAAAGAAATTGGGGGGATAGAGCATTTGCATCAGCAGCTCCTTCTTTGTGGAATAAGTTACCTTTCTCTATTCAGACGGCCAACACTCTCTCTACTTTCAAAACTGGGCTTAAAACTCACCTGATGCTCAATGCATATTGTTAAATTTCAATGTTCTTTTTATACAATGCATGCAAAACAAACAATCGCACTGTGCCACATTGTATGTACCTTGGCACCATGAAGTTGTATGATCTAATGCAAGTTAACATTTAATATTTCTTTAATCTTAAGTATGTTGAATATTAATTTAAATTATTTGTATGCGCCTTGAGCATCCCTAGAGATGGATATGTTGCGCTTTATAAATATTGTTATTATTATTATTAACTGTGACCCCTTAACTGTCCAGTTAGTTTTCCCTTATCTAGTAAAACATGTACAGAAGGCAATTAACCCAATAACTACCGGAACTGAGTGTTCCCTGTACCAAGCCTATGAGAATTAGAGAATTCAATAGTTAATGGGTTAATAAATACAATTCACACAACTACAGTCATACAAATATGGTTGAATTTGGGAAAATATATACACTATACACTCTCTCTACTTGTCTCCTTTAAACTATTACCACTTAGAGATCAGATTTTGATCAACTGCTTGACAACCACAAAACCACATTTAATTGTAAACTTGAGTTCAAGTAATTAATTCTGAGAGAAACCATAAGTGTACGTCATTCTTCATAGTCCACAGTAAGCATAGATGCAGTCATGTAAACATTCCTGAAAATCACATCACCACACTTCACATTAGTGCTGTAAGTTGGACGCTACATGTATGTTCGTGTTCAGTTCGGTTCAGCAGAGTTCGGCAATTTTTCACCCGAACTTGGTTCGGTTTGGGGCTCGGTAATATAATAGCAAGCAGCGTTATAGCCACGGCGGTCGGCACTGGGCGGGCCGCCCGGCCTGCACGGAGGACGTCTGTACAATGCTCCCGACCAGCACGAATTTCACATTAAAAAACTGCTCTAAACGTAATCATTTGTGAAGAAAAATACTACTTACATTTGTATTTCCGTCTTGAATCGTGTTTTATTTTCAATTTTAAAAGAATCATGTTTTCAATTTGTCAATAAATTATATTTTTTAAAGATTTTCCGAGACGGTTGTTGTCTAATTTTAGAGTCATGAAAGCTGCCATCTAAAATAGAGATTCAGGCCCGTCAATAACTGTTTTTTATAATTTTTTTATTTTCAAGAGGAAAAATATAAAATCCCTATTTTTCCTGAATAAATAAATACCATACTATAATATATTTTTATTTTTTTATTTATATTGTAAAATTTGTACGATATTGTTACAATTAAAATATTAATTTTTTGTTGAATGGGTTTGAGCTGAAGTTGTTTTGATCACGCACATGTATTCTTGTTTATGGCTTGTGATCGCGACGTAGCGTGGTCAGGATATGGGATTTAAATGGCACCAGTGAAGTCGCGCTCACCACTGGATAGGCATAAATCAAAAAGGTGGAAAATGGGAAAAAAGTTAAAATAAAATGAGCAATCATGACATGAAAATTAGGTACAAAATGACAAGTTTATTAGCTTGCAAAAACGTTTACATTTTCTGCCGAACATCTGAACCAGGCCTTTGCGTTCGGTTCGGTTCGGTTCGGTTCGGAAGTGCCATGTTCGGCGAACTTCCGTTCGGTTCGGCGGTTCGGCTACAGCACTACTTCACATATGTATTTCTATACTCATCAATCAGCTAAAATTATATTACATAACTTGTCTACTTTTATTTGTCTTTTGGGGGGATCATACATCATTTCCTCCTAGTGTCCAACTTCCAGTAAGAAAACAAAATTATATTTATTCAATGAGAAATGTTTTTTGTTGTTACTAGTTCACTATCTGAAATATCAGAACTAAAAAAACTACCCCTAATATCTGAGCACTGCAAATACACATACATGTACATGTACACATAATGATTGAATATCAAGAGATAAGAAAAGCACTTGACCTCATAGTGTTCAACATTCAGTAAGACAACAAAATTATATCTATTCAATGAGAAATGTTTTTTGTGGTACTAGTTCATGATCTGAAATATCAGAACTAAAAAACTAACCCTAATATCTGAGCACTGTAAATACTATACACATGATTGAATATCAAGAGATAAGAAAATACTTGACCTCATAGTGTCCAACATCCAGTAAGAAAACAAAATTATATCTATTCAATGAGAAATGTTTTTTGTGGTACTAGTTCACGATCTGAAATATCAGAACTAAAAAACTAACCCTAATATCTGAGCACTGTAAATACACATGCACTTAATGTAATTCCTGCAGCGGCACTAGTAATGTCCTTTGGCAAGACATTGATCTACATTTGCCACACTCAACCCAGGTGATGAAAATGGGTACCTGGGCAGGAGTTAATTCCTTGAAATGCTAGAGCGCAATAATGGCAGCACAGCTAAAGCCGGGGTACTAATCTTCTAGTTTAGAAGCGGTCAGAGACTTGTAATTTGCGCTATATACATGTAAAAGCTGAGTATCATTATTATTGTTGTTATAAAATATGAAGAGACATGAAAGGATCTTGACTTTTACCATGAGAATGTAAAGAGATCTGCTGGGAATCGGCTGGAAAGTAGATGAAGCTGGCCATAGTATTTCTTGAGTGTACTGATGCCATTGAAATCTCTTGTCACATTACAAGCATTCTGTTCATAGGGAAGAGACAAAACATTTTCTAGTTATAAAAGCCAAAAGATATGGTACGAGAACTACATGACTTGGAAGAAACATGCTCAGAAAACAGAGAAAGAAACACAAGAGAGAAAGAGAGGATGATAGTGAGGATAGATTACTAACAGTAGCTTTATTCATCCAATCCAATTTGATATTTGAATTCAGTAGTCCTGTTTCCCCAAATCTTAAAAGTGAAAAATAATTATCTTCAAAAGTACACATAAATTGAGTGAATAATAAGCATGTTCTTTTATACATGGCAAGGTTTTGATACTACTTTGAAAGGTGAAAAAAGAGTGAGAAAAAAAAATTAATGTCGGGATACTGGTATGTAAATGTAAAGGTTAGCAGCACAGTGAACGTTGATAAATGAAGACTTTATGCCGTTTAAGCCATAAATGATAATTCGGATCATAAAATTGATATGAAAAATTAAGGAGGGGGTTTGAAAGAGCTGTAGCAGGTAATTTTTTATTTCACATCATCTTTCCATGATCCTCAATCTTTGTGGCTTGATACTCACAGTTCGAAATTGGTCCAGCTGTCTGATTTGTTCATTGTATTTGGCAGCATCTTCCATGTAATGCTGAGATATGTGCTAATAAAAGACAAAGAAAACATTTCAATGAGTTTGGATAAGTTGGCTTTTACTTGACGTACATGTACACAAAGGGATTTTTTTGCAAACCAGATACATGTAATAACAACACTTTTAATATGATAAATATTAAACTTTATATTCAACTCACTAGATAAAATATAGAATTAATACAAAAATCATTATGTGCGGTCAATTTGATGCAGAATTATCCTGTTTCTAAATGTTGCAAGCTCATGAAGTGAATGAGCGTGGTAAAATGTTATTTTGTTTTTCACAAATCTATATTATTTCAAAATAATGATTTTTTAAATATATAAACACTAACATTCTCTCGCGGCACCCCTAGAGATAGTATCTTGCAGCACCTTGGTTGAAAAAGGCTGGGCTAAGTCGTACAATTTTGTCTGAGCAAAAAATTTGCTCAAAAGGAGCATGTTCATCAGTCATCCTCATGACCACAGCAACATTTGTTTGAGCCCATTTGAAAAGTTAAACTTGGCTTTAATATTCCCCATCTTTCGTCTTGTTTGTAATTTAAGAGTTATGTACTAGTGATACACCTTGACCTCATTTTTGCAAATGAAACAAAGCTTGCAGTGGTACATGTACTGTACGTGGTCGTGATACAGATATTTCATAGTTGACTTCAGGAATCCCACCAGCCCTCCCACAAAAAAAGGAGAGGCCACTAGGTTTTGACACCCTTCTAGTCTTTTTTTAATCATGATTTTTATGCCTCCGTTACGAAGTAGCCGGAGGCATTATGTTTTCTGGTTGTCCGTCCGTCCGTCCGTCCGTCCGTCCGTCCGTCCGTACGTCTGTACGTACGTCTGTACGTACGTCCCGTTCTCGTGATCGCGTTATCTGAAGAACCAATTGATGGATTCCTGCCAAACTTTGGTCATGTATGTATCTTGCAGAGCCGATGAACTGTTTAGATTTTGGGGTCACGAGGTCAAAGGTCAAAGGTCACAGGGCTCGTTATGTATGCAAAAACAGCTCGTGATCGCGTTATCTGAAGAACCGATTAATGGATTCCTGCCAAACTTTGGTCATGTATGTATCTTGCATAGCCAATGAACTGATTAGATTTTGGGGTCACGAGGTCAAAGGTCAAAGGTCACAGGGCTCATTATGTATGCAAAAACAGCTCGTGATCGCGATATCTCAAGAACCGATTGATGGATTCCTGCCAAACTTAGGTCATGTATGTTACTTGCAGAGCCGATGAACTGATTAGATTTTGGGGTCACGAGGTCAAAGGTCACAGCGCACATTATGTATGCAAAAACAGCTCGTGATCGCGTTATCTCAAGAACCGATTGATGGATTCCTGCCAAACTTAGGTCATGTATGTTACTTGCAGAGCTGATGAACTGATTAGATTTTGGGGTCATGAGGTCAAGGTCAAAGGTCATGTGTCTCATTATTTATGCAAAAATAGCTTGTGATCATATTATCATTAGAACTGACAGATGGATTACTATTTAACTCGGGACATCTTGCAGAGCCAATGAACTGAGTAGATTTTAGGGTCATGAGGTCAAAGATCAAAGGGTCATATATGTATATGAGAAATTGCTTGTAATCACAATATTCTGAGAACCTGTTAATGGATTACAATTAAACTTGAATTTGAAAAATTTATTCTGTTTTGGTTTGTGAAATTGCTCTATGAAGGAGGCATCATTTTCGACTGCGCGCAGTCGAAGTTCCATCTAGTTTTTTATATTATTCAGTCTAAAATAACATGCATGTAGAAGATAACAAGTGAAGATGAAAGAAATAAAAAGTCAATGGAAATGAAAGATTAAAAAAAAGAAGAGCAAAAGAGACGACTGAAGAAGGAGCAAATGAAAAACTGAAAAACAGAATAACATAAAAGAAAGATTGAAAGGAAAAGAAAGATTGAAAGGGAAAAAAAAGAATAATTGAAGGATGAGAATGGAGAATTTCAAAGTGAACAGGACAGGGACAAAACACACACAAAAAAACATATTATTATTTCTACATACCTGTAGAAAAAGAAGGATAGAAAAAAAAGAATAACATGACAGAATATATAAACAGATTCAGAGGTGAAGGGAATGAAACAAAGAATAAATCAAAAGATAGAATGAAGAGGTCACAGAAGTATACAAACAAATATTAACATATCTATCTGGAATGACAGAAAGAGGAAATGAAAGAATAACTTAATTATTCTAATAAAGAGAATTATAGATACTTGATAGAAGTTGAAAGGATAAACCCATGCCCCCCCCCCCTCCAAAAAAAAAAATGGGGGGGGGGGGTGATATTAGATCTGCAATAAATTGGATGGACATAAATTACATGAATAACATAAGAAAATATAAAAAGAGAAGATTGAATTAGAGGGCAAGAAAAAAAACACTAGACCCTACCTGGTCATAGGGGAAGAAAAAGAAGAAAAAAGGGATCATGTGAGTGAGTGTTGTGATTGTGACTTTGAAATTGATAAATGCATTTTCAATCTCTGTCAAGTGAAATCTTTAAAGTTTCCCTGACTAGATCTAGGCCTATTCAGTATTCTTATTCACGAGTCAACATTGCCTAAAATTACATCCTCACGCCCTAGTCCACACATTTGACGAGACAAAACTAATCTCCCTTGTATGATATGGAGGCCGAGCCCTTATCCTATTCCTAGCTTTTGAGTTTTGGCCTGACATGATTGATAATGTAGGGTCTAGCCTCTAGGCCTATGCGATTTTGTATGCACTGGCACTCACACTGCGTTCGTACACGAATCTGGCAGAACACTCCCATCCCACTCGCAAAAGCCAAAACTTAAAGTTTCCTGTCACAAAAATAATTCGTTACCACTCCATCAAGCACGATATTATACTTAATCACTTCGTTATAAAACAGTAAACTCACCTGTTTAATTTCATGGCCGAATTCAACTCTTTCGGCACTTTCTTTTAGCTCAACACTGAGCATCAACATCCGAGGAATAGCCTCCATTTTTAATGTTGTTGTCGATGTGTTGGAATTGAAGGACGCCACCTCTCGTCCTATGATGTCATGATTCCAAATTTGTCGGTGACCTAATATTCACGAGTTCATGACAATTATTTTTTTCTTCTTTTATTTCTCTTTCTGAAGATAGGGATTAGGATTGGAAAATCTATATAATTGAAGAAACTCATTGATTGGCATTTTCTTCAAACTATAACCTCACCTCCCTTATCCAAACCCATCTTTTATGTATATATTGGTGGTTTATTGCTCCAAAAGAAAGTGCATTAAACCTTTCCAGAAACTATTATGAAACAGAAAAGTTCCCTCAAAAATTCATGGACACATTAACATTCATGAACGCTAAGACATTGAAAAGTCTCCATTATCATTCTAATGACATGAACTAAACACATTATGGCCGTGCCCTTTGAAGGTGGTTGGCATCAGTGTAGAATCGGATGGTAGCCCCCCCCCCCCCCCCCCCCCCCCCCTCCGGCGAATAATTAGTTCAAAATAATTCCTTATTGTTTGTGTCTAAAAATGTTCCTTAGTCCGAATAACATATCTACCATGTCTTTTTGGAAGACGCAGTATTTTGGCGTTGGCTAGAGGGTGCCTCCACTCCGATAATTTTCAAAATTACACTATATTCGGGTTAAGGCAACCTTATAGGTTGACAATGGGATGGTTGGTTAGCAGATATTATTAATTATAATACATAGTACGATTTGATTCTAAAATTTATAAATAATAATGTGATATTCTGGGGAGTGGTATCAGCCCCTCCCCATCCCCCAACCGCATATCTCGAATAGTATATATTACACTATCTCATCAAGGCAGTCAATTTCCACCCCTCCCCTCTTCAACCTTCCACCCCTTCTCCCGCCTTGGCACCCCTGAGAGAGTAGCTACCTAATCATTGATCATAATTATGAGGCTTTAGCCATTAGGCCATGTAAAATTGATTTCATGTTGATCGTCCCCGCCCGCTTCCTTTTTGGGGGCCGCCTCCTATTTTTTGTTATTTGTTATTTTTTTTTTTTTTTGAAATTTTTTTTTTTTTGAATTTTTTTTTTTTTTTTTTTTTTTTTTGAAAGAAAAAACACATGAAAAACACTGCTAAAATGGCTCTATTTCTGATTAAAAAAAAAAAAAAATTGTCGGCGGCCATCTTGAAAAAAAATAGCCTCGACTGTCAGGGAAAATGTACCGAGCGGCCATTTTGAGCGGCCATTTTGAAATATCAAATATCAAATAACATGGTACACCCTCCTCCTCTTTTTCAAAAAATCCGGACGATCAACATGTAATCAATTTTACATGGCCTTATGGTTAGTGCTACATAAATTAACTGTGTACGTGTTGGTTAATCTTTCTTCCTCTCCATTTCTTTTATATGACGTCACGTTGGAATTCCCCAACCCTGAGCGCGACGTATACTGGGTGGCAGCATAGCATTAACAACTGACGTTTCCCTATTGTTATAAGATATATGATTTTCTTTTTGTGTATTGTCATGATAGTGCATTAGTGCACGCTATACTATTTACCATGTATGTTTTATTTTTCTCTTCTTCAGTAGATTATGGCACGCAATTGACAATATGAAATTGCTACTATAGGAACAAGTGGGAACATGAATTTTGTCCTGTAATAGTTATCGAATCTGATTGAAATTACTTTTCATTTCTTGTTGATGCTGCTTAGCTATTGCGCAATACCCATAATGTCCCTCCTGTCGCAGCGAAAGTATTGCGCAATAATAGTTCTTGTTATGAAATATCGAGGGTAGGGAAATATCAACCGCAGGATGATGATAGTTATGACGAGTTGTTATTATCATTATCAGTAATGTTATCATTATCATTATTACTATTATCATTATTATTATTATTATTTATTTATTTTTGTTATTTTCATATTATAACTTTATCAGGATAGCCGGATGACATATTCACCTATTTTTAAGTATATTCATTATTGCATTGATCGTCTAGTCATGGTTTTTCACGACCCCCGGCCTTAAAAAAAATATTTAAAAAAAAAAATCTTTATTATATTGATAATATTTAAAGTGCTTTTTGCAACCATGCAAAATACGAGAGTGCCTCTTCAATCATAGGCTTGCCGGAATACTTCGCTCAGAAAGCAGAGCCAGAAATTACAATGGTAATACAATATTTTGAAACACCCTTATGCATTGGCGTAGGTGGCACTTGGAAGCATACCGCCCAATCGAATGGGGTAAAGGGAACAGAGAGAAAACTAAATTAATAGACAGAGGGGGGGGGGGAGGGGTAGGAGTAAGAACAAAAAGAAGACACCGGGGTGCCCTCCCACACCCTCACGGTGGCCCAGTATTAATTTGCCCTTTTTCACAAACTAAGACTGCATGGTGCCCCCATAATGAAAGTTCCCCTTAGTTTTGCATCACCATAAACAACACTGCTCTTAAGTGTATAATTAAATTTTGATCAAACACTGACCACAACATTGAAAAAGATTTAAATGACACATGATTTTTCTGCCTGACTTTTGTATGGACAAGAACATTTAACCACCAGTTGCTCTTTGGCAAGACATTCATTTTCATTTATTCGCCGAATGTGAAATACAAATTATTTGATAACAATGCTGGAGAAACAGTTGGGCTTTGGTAGGCCTATTTATTGGTAAATCACAATCAACTTTTTGAATACTATGATTATAATAATGGTTATGAGAAGGAAAAAAAAAAACATTAAACCGAAGCTGGTAACCACTCGGTTGATCAAGGGGGGGGGGGGGCAGGGCACAGTCAAACCTGGGTAATTTTGGACTAGAAATTGTCATGAAAATAGATTACTTCGTCTTCGAGTATATTAGGTCACTCCTTAAAGAATATTCTCATGAAGAGTTTTGTATGAATATTAGTTGTCCTCTGCATATATCTTTATAATCATTTCATCTTTGAAACAATATGGATTTAAGTATATTTAGTGTATTCAGAAGAAAGATGCAAGACAGGTATAATCATGATAATCAAAGTAACACAATTTATAATTAAAACGTTACAGATCAAGTATATTAATCATTTGATAATTATTGTTGATCATCGACCTTTCAATCTCTTCAAGAAATCGAATCATCCGGCGGAACTTCCCCGGTAGTTACAACATGTACAGGGAATCCCCGCTATTGTGATACTGCATGTAGTCTGTATTGAAAACCCCTTTATGTTATTGAGGAGCGCACTTGTTGTTTTGCAATTCAGTCTTAGGATCGTCGAAGGGCGTAAGCAAGGTGTCTTTATCGTGGTTGTCGTCGGAATATTCGGCTGCTGATGCCCTGGTCCTGGCAATAATCTCAACAAGATACATCAACCATCTAAGTAGCCTACTTGAACCATTAGTAAGTAGTGAAAGAGACTTTAGAAAAGTCACAATCTCAACCCCCTCTTTGATATTTTCAAAAAGTTCACTTTTAATTTATCATATTTTATGCATAATAATCATTGATAAAGGTTATAATTTTCGTTTCCTCTCCCATTTCTCCCCTCTCTCACTCTCTCTCTCTCTCTCTCTCTCTCTCTCTCTCACACACACTCTCTCTCTCTCTCTCTCTCTCTCTCTCTCCATAACCCCCTCTCCCTCTCTATCTTATGGGGTAGAAACACTGAAAGATAATTTGAGGTAGGGTGTGCAAAATTGAGAGAGATGCGGGGGGGGGGGTGGTCGAGATATAAATTTAAAGAGATAACGATAAACCAAGAGAGGGCGAAAAAAGATAAAGATTAATTAAAATATGAGAGGGAGAGAGGGGGAGAGGGGAGGGAGCGGGAGAGGGGGAGGGGGAGATGGGAGAAAAGGGGTCTGTCGAGTCAGACTACCTGTATATAGGCCTTTCAGCATAATATCTGTCGGTTATGGTATGGTATAAATACAGCATTTCATTCTTCAATGCCTCACAGTCTTTTCTTCGTTCCTCCGTCGCATTGATATATGAATATTTCAACCAGCAATTGCGTTTTTCTTTCAAATATTATATTTTTGTATTCTTCAAATCTATAACATCTGATCATCGAAGCTCTGTTTTATTGAATTTTCTCATAATATTTATGATGCGTATAGGATTTGACACCTGTAGAGGCGCTGATATAGTATTATTTTTTCAAGGTAAGTTCTAGTATTTCTTTGTTTCATCATGAAAGCCATATTTTGTTTGTTCATGTGATTTTGCATAATATCCGAATATCAATTAGGAATAAAATGCATCTTCGCATTATATCCCGCATGACCATTGCTTGATGCAGCCTCTGTTTGTCTCTGTGTTTTAAATAACTGTTCATAAATATGTTTTTGCTTTGTCCATCATTTTAATCAAAATTCATTAGGTATTGTTATTCATATTATTCACAACATGATTTAAGTATAGAAGGTCACTCGAGACTGTCGGATGTATGAAATACTCTAGTACATATCTGACCCCCCCCCCTCCCCTCTATCTCTGTCTATCACTCTCAAA
Organism: Strongylocentrotus purpuratus; assembly: GCF_000002235.5. Lineage (NCBI taxonomy): Eukaryota > Metazoa > Echinodermata > Echinoidea > Camarodonta > Strongylocentrotidae > Strongylocentrotus > Strongylocentrotus purpuratus. Next base: position 30,247,414 of record NW_022145613.1, read on the forward strand.
CCTTCTATTTTTTTTCTTTCTTAAAATAGACAGGACCATTTATGCATTTACTGTATATTGTTATAATGGTTTAGTTGGTGTTTATAATTGGATGTATATGCATGCTATGCTCCTTTAATCTTTCTATTACTCCTTTATCATTGTCTATTCCTAAAGGGGCATATGATACAGGAACTGTATTTCCGATAATATGTGATATAGAAATACAGTTAATTGTTTGTTTATCTGCGCACCAATGTGTGCAAAAAGGGGCATCTAATCTTTGGAAAAAAGGCCAACAATGGTTAATGTAGTTGTGTCTTTACGGATTTTTGTGGATTTAACAATATCTTTGGTTAGAAATAGACTATGCAATTGATGAATAGGAATAGAAGTTGCAATGACGGACGGGAAGGTGAGCGTATGACCTACTGCCATTAGGCCTATATATATATATATATTTTTTTTTTTTCTTCTTTTTTTTTCGCCCACCTCAAAAGTGTGGGCTGTGGAGGTAACATTGCATCCCCCCTTCCGCATTGTCTTCTATTCTGTTGGAAATCCCCGAGATATGGGAATTCCAGGTACGATTAATGACGTATGCCCATTGAGCAAATAAGATCAACTTTGGCCCATTATAGTCTTACATTCTTTAGTTGTTGTTTGGCTTCAATCGTTGTATTATTGACTTTTTGTCTCCAGACAAATTCACACAAAATTGAAAGGTGTGAGAATAAAAATGACAGAGATAGATAGAGAGAGAGACATAGAGAGAGAGAGAGAGAGAGAGAGAGAGAGGTCAAATAAATAAACCCTCCCCAAAAGAAGAAGCAGAAGAAGGAGAAGGAGAAGGGGAAGAAGAAAAAGAAGCCGAAAAGGGAGGAGGAGAAGAAGAAGAAGAAGGTGTATAGGATAAAGAGAAGAAGAAGAAGAAGAAGAAGAAGAAGAAGAAGAAGGTAGAAGTTAACATATCTCCCAATAAATTCATTGAGACAATGATGATGAATATAAATTGTATAGCTATATAAGTCGAGTCGTCGTCATTGCATCCTTTCTCATTGTTGCTATAGTGAATATTTTTCATCATCATTTCGAAGTCAGAAGTTGTTTGCATGTCACATAGTAGAATGCGGAAATGCAACTACATACTAATATGGAGTTAGTTAAGAGTATAGTCTTTAATTCTGCTCAATGACAGGAACAAACAACTTAATATGTTCGTGATATTCTAAAACACGGAAGAATAGTCTTTAATTCTGCTCAATGACAGGAACAAACAACTTAATATGTTCGTGATATTCTAAAACACGGAAGAGAATTGTAACTAGCTTAGAAGTGTATGAACAATTCACAAACTCAACTATTTTGTATTTTTTCAAAATAAGAATAGATATTTCCGACTTGAAGTGTAATCTTGACCAAAGTTCAATGGAATGAGAAAAGTTAGATTTTAATCTTTTTTTGATAGACAAAATGTCAACGCTTAGAAGTCTTTTGAGGACGATTTTTTATCTCTTTTTAAATTCTAAATGAGAGCAACCCTCGAAAGGTATATTGGTGGGTGTTTCTTCGCATCCTTTAAATGATTATAACGCTTTCTTCATCTGAGGGCGATAGGGCAAGTGTACAATATCACCATCATCATCATCATCGCTGATACTGTTACAACTATCCTGATCTTCGTCCTTATCATTATTCTTGATGTTCTTGCTGTTATCATTATTATCATTTCTACTTTTACAATAGTTATTATGATTTGAAGGAACTTTCCTGATTCAACAAGCATGCATGATTTTGCTATTTTGGGTTTCGTCTTTAATATGACCACACCCGCAAACTTAAGCTTTATCAACCCGTCTGACGCACGTGTAGGCCTATACAATGTGTCCCAGAAACAATTAAACGAAACCCGACACAAACGGATATCGTGAACGAACTACACGTTTGTTTCACTGGGGTCAGTGCCCGGTGTCAGTGTTTTGTTTCTGCATGGTTTTGTTTTTGCTATCATTCACTGTGTCACATTATCATGATTTAACCAGAGGGTCGGCAAAATAAAACCCATTGCAGCTTGTTTCATGCAAAATGCAATTCTCACTACGGTTTAAATTTATATATTCTTTAACATGACCCATTTTCCGAAAACATAACCAGAAGAATTTAGCAGCTTTTGACCGTAATAACTAATTATAGTTAGCTAGGCGTATATGGTGTTTTGGTGATGATCGTGTACATAGGCGCCGGAAGGGGGGGGGGGGGGGGGGCAAAACGCATTTTGCCCCCCCCCCCAAAAAAAAACATCCCCCCCCCCTCAAGAAAAAAAAAGCAGTAAATGAGTAAAGATGGTTTGTACTTTTAACCCAATAGAACATAACAATAATAAAACCTGAATTAAATGACATATAAAATTCCATTCAAAGAAAAGGAAAGTTAACAGGAATTAAATTTTCTAAACATTGCGCATGGTACCTATATTTATCAATGGAGGTTTTTATAATAGCGATACGCGCATATCGTGGACATATTGTGGGAGAATGGGAAAGCGTGTCTGTTTTTTGTTATAGGGGTGAGAAGCTTATGAGCCCCTGAACGCTGGCGTACTGATTGGGGGGGGGGGGGGGGGGGGGTAATATATTTTTTTTCGATACCAGTGATTTACAAATGTTGCTGAAATGACATGATTTTCCGGTATTTTTTCTCAATTTTGTTGTAAGTCATACCTTTTTATGCGTTTGTTGGAAAATTAGAAATTCTCAAATTTACAATAGGGCGAAAAATATGCTTATTTAGAAGCCTTTATGTCAGGGTCTGCAGAACGGCCGGGCTCGGGGGCTTGAGCCCCCCTCACTTTTTGAAAAAGTTTGTTACAAAGAAAAAGAAAGAAAGAGAAAGAGAAAAAACAAGTGACCTCGGCCAATGTCACAAATGAGGTATCAAAATATGCTCATCTGACCGTAATTGAATGCCTAAGACCCCAGAGCTTACGGGGGCTCTGCCCCCGGACCCAACCAAGGGCCCTAAGGCGGTCCCCTGTATGCTCATCTGACCGTTATTAAATACGTAAAACCCCCGAGCTTCCGGGGGCTCTGCTCCCTGGACTCTCCGCCAATTAGTGGGCTGCCAGGATCACAAATAAGTTATCTAAATATGCCTAAAACCCCTGAGCTTCTGGGGCTCAGCCCCTTGACCCCCTGCCGGGGCTCAGGCCCTGGACCCCACGCCAATTTACGCTCTACCTGATCGTTAATAATCCACTTTGAAAAACGTTCGGCGGGGCTTGCATGTAACGTGTAAGAGTGGTGGTGATGCAGATTTTTCTTCTGCCCCCCTTCCAGACGTTTTTGCTCGTTACGTCACTGCCCCTGGAAGGTGAGCCCCCTGGAATGTTTGCCCCCCCCCCCCCCCATCCCAAACTGCTTCCGGCGCGCCTGATCGTGTACGTTGTTCTCTTGAAAGATATCTTAGTAATTGCCTTTATAAAGGACAAGGTGATAAAAGCTGGTTGTGACGTTCAAACTTCAAAACACTTTGCGATTTACCAAATACAAACGGTTTAAAATTCTCAAAAGAAACACATTACTAATGTAGGTCAGGGCATCGGCCATTGCGTTGATCCAACAAGCATTCGGGTGGCGTAGTGGGGAATCCCCGGAAAAGTGGTGCCAATTTAATGATGCTTGGAATGCATGTAATGCAGTCATGTAAAATAAGGTTTTAAATAAATTTGAATAACTAAAAAATTATGTCAAAAGTTATTTATGTAATTTACATTTACACATGTATTTCTAAAATTGAGAAAAGAGTTAAAAATATACCTTCCACATTCTTTCGAATGTGGAGTTCCCCATTCTATTTTTATCACGGCCACTGCGCCCGCGAAAATAGCGCGCACGTGCTGTCAATAATATTGCATGCATTTCATGCATGCTGCATGTATGTACACAAACAACAAGAATGCGCTGAATTGACGCACACAGTAGTATGCATGCAGCTATAAACTTGCTGCAATCGGCAGATAATCACGACCGAAATCAGTTGCTCTTGCGAAACTGCGGTCCAAGCGGAAATTCAACACATTCTACAAATTTCTAATCCTTTTCAAAAGGAGGAATTGGATTAGATGCCACAGTTTGGTCCAGTGTTCCGTGCCTGTAATAATTATAGATATATTTTAGGTGCGTATGATTTTAACCTAATTATTTCTCTAGACCTCTAGACTATCTATCTATCATAGGTCTACAGTTTAACTTCAACTTTTCAACAGTTTGAGAATTGAGTTAACCAATAACTAGACTACTCGAGAATATATATAATATAGACTAGATCTAGACCTTCTAGACTAGGTGTAGCTGGGGTCATGACTGTCTAGACTAGTTCTAGAAATCTAGTCAACTTTCTAACTTTCAAGTTCCAGCGTGAGAGTGAGAGTGAGAAGGAGATGGGGGAAGTTATAACTCGATCTCATATCCCTGGTTTATCTAACTCTAAGATGGAAAGTTACATTATGATTGTTGAACTTGAACTGAAGAAGGGTGTCTGAATGATTTTTTTCTTCTCAATTTTCCCTTTTGGATCGTTTTTCACCATTATCAGTAGGGGCGCTGGTCCGAGAATAAGGATTGTACGCATAAACGAGGATTGTCTTTGAAACTCGGACAGACCCTCCTAAAAAAAATAAGGATTGTCTGCTTTTTTGCAGACGTTTCATATTTCTGATCTGCGCGCGTTGGCGATGCGAAAAAAACAGATTCCGCGATGATTCTTTTGATTCATTTTACTGTTTTTACATTGACTTTGTACAGAGACTTTCACGTTAAGTCGTTATTACAAGCAATAAATCCTCGGGAAGACGGACAACCCATAAAAGAAGACGGTGAACTGGGGTTATTTTCTTACATAGAATCCGTTTTTCACATCGCCAGTGCGCGGTTCGGAAATCCGAATCCTGCAGAGCGCTGATGAAAAAAAAACTATCTGAAAAGTGGGGGAAAGGGTATTTTCAAACTGTAATCGCATGTAATAATATATAATTTCCCTATGACTGGAACTTCTTATCGCTTGGGGCATCATTTCTCAAAAGTTGCAAATCTCGGAGTTACGACGGAAACAATGTTATTTCTAGAGTTCTGAGATGATGCCTTTTTGGGCATATGGAGAAAAACTAACCCTGTAACCAATCATTGGATCGGGGCCGATCTTTAGCCGATCAAGTGAAATCAGATAATAAATTCTGATCGCCAATCAATACAAATGATTAGAAAAAAAATCGGCAGAATTTTTTTTTTTTTAAATGTAGAAAATGTTCAAGTTTTGGACTATCAAATGCTAAAAAACATGAATAGTTGGGATTATTTTGTCTTTTAGAGTTGTTGTAGACCATGTTTGTTGGTCTTTGAAATTATTATTGGTCTTAGTAACAGAAGAGGCAAAACATGAGAGCCGCCATCTTGGATTATAATGTCGGCACACATTTTTTGTCCATTGTCATTAAAATCCAAGATGGAGGCTCTCATTATTAAATTTTTTTAATTCAGATACTGTTCGCAAAATGACTTTTTGGTAACCTTTCTTCAAATTGTTTTTAATCATTCATGCATGAAATATATATCATATGAGATGCATCAAATGGAAGTGGAGGATCTAAGCTTTTAAAACAAATATGTGCCATTTATTAATTATAATTGTGATTAAGTTATGATAAAGCATCAATTTGTCTCGGTTTCATCTTTTTTCCTGGGACACACAGTCTTACAGTCAAACCTGCTTTAGTGACCACCTGTCTACAAAGGCCACATGTATTGTTTCCATTGAAAATGGTTTCTCATTGAATCATACACTAAAAGAACCTGTCTACAAAGGCCACTTTTTGTGTTTCCCTTGGGCGGTCGCTATAGACAGGTTTGACTATTTCTGCTGTCATAGAAATAAACTTAATACAAGGGTTGGATTGCCCTTTAAATCTGAAAAAGCTATTAGGATTCTGAAATGAAAATATATATTTTTTAATTCTTCCCCCCCCCCCACCTCTATCTCTCTCTCTCTCTCTCTCTCTCTCTCCACCTGTCAACCTCTCTCATCAGGTATGAAAGGCAGCAGTTGATGTAACCAAAGAGAGCAGATTGCTGTTTCTTCAACTATAGTGTGCAGAGGGTTTACCTCTGCCCACTGATAAGGTCGGCAAGATGGCCGACCGATTTAACAGGCAGATGCGGGTGGACGAGAAGATGCTCTTTCTGATGTAAGTATCAAAATGTTTTTATTTAATACAGAACAGTGTAAAAGGCTCTTTTCTGTTTGTGGGATCTCTTATAGGATCTTTCTGATGTACACTGTAAGTACCTCAGCAATCAAATTTAAAAGTATGTTTCTATTTAATACAGACCAGTGAAAAAAATGTTTTTCTGTTTGCGGGAGCTCTTTAAGGATTTGGTGTGGTAAAAGTGTGCTTATTCCTCGCAGTGATATTTAGTTATTTTATGGTTATATTACCAGGGAGTGTTTCACAAAGACTAAGATTGACTTTAAGTTGGACTTAACTATGGCAGGCCATTTATGCCACTGTTTGCTTTCACCGTTTACAGGCATTGGTCTCTCAAGGGACGTACATATCGTCGGTGGGGTGACAAAACCTTGTATTTAAATTTTTTTGAGAATTTGATTTTTTTGCATAATTTTGTACCTTACGCGTTCAGGACAGTCGCGTTCGCTAAACAAAGGAGGGGACGCGATCGTCCTGAACCCGGACGAACGCGAGTGATAATAAAGTTGCCTTCTCTTATGGCCTACGACACCATCTGATAAATCCATGGAATGCCTCCTTCTCGGTTTTTTCACAAATTCCACACAAACACCCTTAAACTAAACCTTGTAACTTTAACCCCCTTTGAAGCTGCACTGACAAAACCTCGTAACATAAGATACGTAATTTCTTTTCCTCGTAACTCACACACGGCCTAATAGTACCGAAGTTAGTGTATTCAAATCCTTGTAACTTATTCAACCAAATCCTTGTAACTCATTCAGAGTTGAAAGTAAGAACTTGTATCTCAATTTGAAGAAAAACTAAAAACTTGTATCTCAATGTAGATAAACGCAAAAACCTCGTACATGTACATATAAAAACAATTATTTTACTGTATTTCAACAATGACATTAAAAATTGTATAAATATTCCAGTTTTAAAAAGAAAGGACGGTGTCACAGCACTAAATTTGTTGAGACAGGAAAGTTTTTTCGCTCTCCTGAAAATTCATGATTTTTGAGATACAAGGTTTTGTCACCCCACCGACGATATATCACGGTCATACATCTACAGAATTTATATATCTTGATAATTCATTATTGAAGGAAAAAATATTATGTAAAGATCATAATGGTGAGAGTAGATGGCATGAACGACCTGCCATATTGAAGTCCAGCTTAAAGATAAACTCCAGTACTGGTAAAAAAATTAAAATAATTCTCACAGAATCAAACGAAACTCACACTGAATGTTCAAGATTACAAATAAATGACATGTGCCAAACAATTTTGGAAGAAAATGTATACTGGCTGAGTAATGAGCATAGAAAGACAAGGAAATCAAGGTAGTACTAGCCCCGACACCATGTGTGTTGTCCCATATATAGCTTTCTATGTGAGTGCTTGTTACTTTACCAAGACTCGGTCAAATTTATTATGATTTTGATGACTCCAGAACCTTGCAGTGCACACCAATACTTACATGCTACATGATCAACTGTTTCTGATCCTTTCCACACCTTTTCTTTCACAATGCAATCGCATTACCAGTACTAAAGTTTATCTTTAAAGGTCCCTTTTGCAGCCAACCTCAAATTCTGTAGAAATTTGCAGGAATTATGAATATGTCACGTATGTCCTATCTGTGAAATTTAAACGTTAGCAGTGTCCTCATATTCAAATTATGCAAGGAAACCCGTTTACTTGCTAGACTTCACTGTCAGACACTATTGAGTGACTGACTGGCTTTTTTTCTTCTTTGGTAATAACATACATGAAAAGAGTTGTAAAGGGTACATGAGCATTTGTCTACATCAATAACCCACTTCTTGTGATGGCCAAGATTAAACTGATTGAATCTTTGCGCAGCATAAAACGTATGACCATTCGGTACAATTGTCTGAAAATCAAGACTATTACTTTGGGGCTCTATAGCCCTAAAGTCGATTTAACAACTAATAGTCGTTATTTTCCCACTTGAAGACATTTTCAAGCCCCACCTTTTTTAGGGAAGTTCTAAATTAGTATTATCTTTCAAATGCAGTTGGAATTTAACTTTTTCATTTTTTTGGCCTGCAAATGGGACATAGTACCTTTAAAGTTGATCTTAGTCCTTGTGAAACAGTCCCCAGAGCTCTTTGTCAGTTTACCAGTGCTATTTTTGAGCTTTCCAGAGCTACTGTATTTTTCCGCTGATACAGATGTAAATAATAATTATGCTGTAGTACCAAAGAGTGCCAAAGCATATACAGCTAAACCCTGTTAATCAACTTTAACTACAGTCTGTAGATATCATTTCGTCCTTGTTGTCACGAAGTGACGGTAGTGAGGAAAATCATAACGCAAAGTGAATGCAATTTTTTTTCACTACCGTCACTTCATGAAAAAGCGACGATTTGGTGTATTACTTTACCTTAATTAACAATGTTTAACATTGTTAATTAAGGGAATTTTCTCTGAAATGAAGGCCATTTAGAGGGCAGACAGAAGGTTCAAAGCCTTATTTTTTATCGTGGACATTTGGTTATCTGACATTTCCTTCCTGACAGTTGATTGAATATACTCTTTTTTTCTTCAAAGGTATAGGGTTGCCATCTGGTTTTAAGTTAGGATTAGGTATAGTATTGGGTCTAGGGCTGCAGTTAGGAATTTGGTTAATGTAGGAAATACACCGCAGATCAGAACAACTGTCACTACAGAGACATGTGCTCTTCAACAGAACCTTGAGACTTTGTAGGAAGCCGGCATGTTTTCATGCATCGATTTCACACTTGAAATCCGACAGGTTTGTGCCACCAGACTACTCGTAGACTCTCGGCATTCATGTGCAGAGTGTGTTCATGAACAATGGTTTCCGGTAGATCTGCACATGAACATGTACCTGCATGTTTCTGTATGGACTTTGATAGGGGATATTCTCATTCCACATGCATGCACATTACATTTATAATGTAGATTCCATATTGTTTATCGTCCCTGGGAGTTGTGGTTACTAGAATTGCCTTTAAAGGTTTCTTCCGTGTTGCAAAATTTTGTCTGTGATTCTTTGTGCTTCTTACATAGCAGATTATTTACTGTGACATTGTATTTCAATTTCAAGGGAACCGTATGGCATTGTGCTATGATAAAAAGTGGTTATTTACCACCCCCACTTTGTAGATTTTGCTTGGATTAGTTGCCTAAAATTGGATTGAATTGACCCTAGTGGGACCATCACTATTAGATGAAAAGTAGTCCTGAACAAATATACAAAAGCTTGTAAATATATCACAGAAAGTGAGAGATTCACATTTTTGTCCTCTGTACAAATGAAATGTTATTTCTTTAGTTCAATAAATTCCTTGTCAGAATATACGTTGGAGACCCTCCTTAGTCAAATATAAACTACAGAATTTAATAGAGTTTAATATGTCTGTATCAATATCTACAATAGTCTTCATATCAGATCCTTTTTTTATATTAATGATTTTCATACTTCAGTATAGATGCATACACTATGCAATGCTATGTTTGATGTCTACAAGGTTATTGATTTAACTCACATATCAAGGTACTTCATCATAATACATTTGTAAGGCAAACCCAGATTCCATATGTGTGACCTTGTCTGTGGAAACCTAGATGGAAACCTTCAGTCCCTGCATATAATTATGTTTAAATATGGAAGAATTCTGGGAAACGAGCTGGATTTAATTTACAAGTATTTTACACAACCAAGATATATTTTATATATTTTTATTTTCATTGCCTGGTACATGTACATGTATGCACCTGGTAGGAATTTATTAACGCCTTAAAGGGTGGCTGGGCTAAAGCCAAGGTAATAATAATTTGTAGAGGCCTTGAGCATCCCATGAGAAAGATAGTGTGCAATACAAAATAAATGTAGCAAATATTATTTATTTATTTCCAAATAAAAGGAAACATTCATGATCAATTTGCCTGTGAACTGTACCAATCACCAAATCATAATGTGAGTACAGGAAGAATGAATGAAATCACCTAAAAAAGGAAAGAAAAAGAAACTGATCTTTTCCTTCCATTCTACAGGCTTTATGTCAAAGGAATATGTTAATAGAAACAAAGAGTACATAAAACCCTGCACAAGAAACTTGAGTTGGATTTGGTTTCTGCCACTTCCGTGCGGCCTTGATGCCAGTGAATCCGGGTGCGTTAAGTGGTCTACCATATTCACAAGTTACTTAACTTTTATGTTTCTTGAGTGTGTATTGAAACTTCCAATATCTAGCTTTACAGTTATAATATTTGAAGCTCATATATTTGATAGTTATAGCGAGATGGTGCTCCTAACAAACCAAGAAATTTTTCTTTTGGTGATAGTTTGGCATTTCGCAATTCATTTTGACATACATGAATGACTCGGCAATATTGATCAAGCACACAGATGTTTCCTGAAAATAGAACATAACAAGTCATGGCTTGAAAGCATTTTTTAAAGGGGAAGTGCACCCTGAAAATTAGCTGGTATTCTTAATAAAAAGTATATATGTATAAAAAGTATTAATAAAAGCAGAAAAATGAGAGAAACAAACCTGTGACAGTTTAAGGAATATTTGATTAAAAGTAGGAAAGTTCTGAATTTTTGAAGTTGTTATCAGTGAAACACAAATTGGCAACACTGTGATGCATCCTGCAAGGTCCTCTCCAATCTGCTCTGTCCAGAAAATGTCATAAACTCGCAAGATACCTTGCAGAGTTGCCAATCTGTGGTCGATCGATTGCATCTTCAAAATCTTTTGAGAAGGCTTCAATTAGAATTGTGCATTGATGGTTACAGCAATTCTTTGAAAGGTAGTACCATTACTACTACCATCGTCATGTCATACACTGTACATGAACTGAATGCTGAGCATTTTTAGGTTTGAATCAGTTTGTCAATTTATCGAGGCTAACACCAAACCTAGACGTACAGATCCATTCCAATGAACAGGAACATTTCCCATTTGTAATATGGATGTATCAGTTGCACACAACACATCTTGTTCGTTCGATAAAAATCATCCCTTGATGTGAGTGCAGAGATGCCCTTCACATTCTACTTAAAGGTAAAGACCAGTATTGGAAACGCCCCAATTTCAAAAAATGAAATGGAAGCTCTCATTACCAATCATGTGAAAGAATATGTTTTGACTAATACATGATGATAAAAAATTTGCCGGGAAACCGCCTACTAATTCATATATTTGGTAAATTTGTTTCTCTCATGGTCTGTGAGAGATATAGGGTAGTCCCATATACATCTTTCTGTGTATAGTGCTTGTAACTTTACAAAGAATGGGCCAAATTTCTTATCATTTTGATGATTCCAGAACCTTGCAGATGCTAGGTGCTAGATGATCAACCTTTTCTGATCTATTTCACAACGTTTCTTTCACAAAGCTTGCTTCTAAAAGTATTTAACAAAGGCCATAATTCAACCAGTCCAGCTATCATTCTTGAGTGATGAAGATCACAAAACTATCAAATTTACAAGGGGTACAAATACTTTAGATATTAACTGTACATGACATATATACATGTACATGTATATAAAGTGGTGTGTTGTAGTTTTTTATCCAGTTTCAACAATGCAACAATAGTGGGAATTCCCCACTCGATGTCCCTTTGTTTCCACACCAGAATGTTTAGTACTGTTTACCAGGGTTCAAAATACAAATGGGTACGGGATTAATGACCCAGTGAAGTTCAGAAAAGATATCCTAGTTTTTTAATAATTTGTCTGTCAGAGAGCAGGACCCTCTAGACAACTGTCTAAATAATGCATGGAAGTTATCTCTGCAAAGCCCCAAAGAGGTGTATGGTTGATCTAAAGAGTGCTCTGGAAGAAAATAGTTAAAGCCCCACTGCACTACTTATACATGTACATGTAGCTACTTGCGCCCTCTATATAGCAAACCAGGCTTAATCGGTGACCATTGGTCCACCATGATCCCCTCTTTCTGATGTTAATTGAGAGCTAATTTGATGAGATAACCACCTGTCAGTGACCATGGAAGGAGGTGCAATCCCTCCTGGCCAAACTAGTGCAGCTATGATTTAAGAGAATCATAAGAATTGCTATGTAGAAATCATACTTTGTCAAGGATATCTCCCCCAAAGCTCTTGTAAACAAGATTTGATAGAAGAATTGCTGGATCCCAGCATGATACATTTTATATACAGATACATTTGTTTTCAATTTATATTTTCGCTTATTCTTTATTTAACGTCTCAAAATGGATTCACACTGCAAAATGTAAATTATTAGTGTAAATGTACCTTTGCTATATTACAAAATGGTGCCTCATAAACAGGCATGTTGATGAAATTTTATTGTTTTTGTATTTTCATTTCTTCATCAGAGCATGTCCAATTAATGGACAATCTGATAAAGGTATGTTTTTAACTGTTGATGAAATCTGATTTGTTTTTGTATTTTCATTTCATTCCAGGAATTCTCCAGCCTATATGCTGCATACAATACAAGAGGTAATTGTTTATGACTCATGTTTGTATGCTTTTGTACCCCGTATGTGGGTGAATATGTATGAATGTGAATAAACAACACTCACATACACAGTGGTCTGTATGTATGTACATTAGCAGGGAGAGACCAAGTGCAAGTCGTGCTTGATGTGAAGTGTAAATATAGCCATGCAAAAGATGTGTGTTACCTGATGTAGGGTAATGCCAAATGCCTAGAAAAAAACTTTTTATCTTTTTAATTTATTGTCACCAGTTTATTATGAACTTGAAAGTGAATTGTCATGACAAGATTTCTTTAGCTGATTAATTTATTTAATTTAAAAAAAGAGAGTTTGTATGTAAATATCTCAATTATTAGGTTAAGTTTGCCATGTAGGCTGTACAGTAGTTGATGAATATCCTGGGATGACCTACATGTACATGTACATGTAGGTTGTGGTGGAATTTGAAATGTTTACTTTTGATCGTTGTAAACAGCAGTGAGCTACAAATGTACCGGTAGTATGTACATGTACATGTATAATTGAGGGCAGATTGGGAAGGGAGCCTCTCAGAGATTTCTGGGTATGAATCCGGACAAAAATTATTTGATGACTTGATAAATTAGGCCTGCGTCTATCGTCTATCTAATCAGAAATGGGGGATGAGAGTCACAGGGGTCTCAAGGCCTGGACTCTGGACCAGTGGACCCCCCCCCCCCCCCACCCCTCCACATACTTGCCTTGCTTGTCAGATATTTTGGGGAAGAAAAAGTTAAAAGAAGAAGAAAAAAAAACCTCCACCCTGATGACAATGTTATGATGCAAGTATGATCAAATCTACAGGTACATATACTATTAGTATGTGAAATTTAGGTATTGTGGAACATTTTGATGGTGGAAATGAACAATAGAATAGGGACAAGGTGACTGAGATACCTGTAGTGCCAGAGGTCCATGCATACACAATTGTGTAGACAGGTACATGTACATGTAGGTTCATACCTGGATATTCTAGTAGGAGAACATGGGTATAATACCTTGATGTCTTTGCATATTGCTGACTTAATTCACTTCATCACTGATGACTTGCAACAAACGGGTAAAAAAAAAACATTTCACTCCCATTCCACCTGTTACAGGGATTGGGTATCTTTGTCTCAGATTCTGAAACAAAATCCTGGATTCAGCTCATGCTGCAATGATAATTAAAAACCTTAGGTCAGTCAGAAACCCCATGACTTTTACAAGCCCATCGCCTGTCTGATAATCAAGATATTTATGATTGGAAAATCAAAATTTCAAAATTTGTTTTCCTAAAGGTTTTTATAACACTACAGTCTATTGGGGGAAATGAGTATGTTAAAACCGGCCACTCAAAGATGTTTACTTTTTTGAGGCACTTCATGATAGTTTTGAAGCACAATTTCTTTTGGGCTTCAATATTACACCATATCTCAGACACTGATAACTCGTAGGGCAGTGCATCTCAGATTTAACATTGTTAAGTTATGCCTTTAACCTTCCTCCTGCACCTCCCTCCAGCCTTTCTTTCGGAGCACCATCGACGACCTTCAGAAGCTGAGCTATTCCTTCCTCGACGAGAAGAGATGGATGGAAGCCGGAGACTACCTCACCCAGGCTCTGATCCTCTTCGATTACATCAAGAAGGCTGGATACCAGAAGAAAGATGACAGCCAGAGGGAGGAGAACACCCTCCTCCTTCGTGCAGCCTGTGGGCTCAAACTGGTGGGTTGATCAATTCATTACTGTAAACGCTGTTATTTTTGCGTGATTAATTTTTCGAGCTGAGCGACCCCAAAACATATTCACAGGTTCTTAAATTTGTGGATTCTTGAATTCGTGTTGCACGCCATTCAGCCCGTTCAAAACACCAATAAGTTCTAAAATTCGCACTTGACGATCTTATCGCAAAATCCACAAAAATTAATGTACAGTACTGCGAAGATTCTACTTTTACAGTATCTTCAACGTAATGGAGAAAGTAGGCATTCATATCTTTCACTCAGCCCCATGAGTACAGTTGTGTGTATTTGCGAAAAGTCAATTATCTTTAATTCCATATTAGAAAATAGCGAAATATTTTTGAAAGTCCATGATGACCATTGAATTTGAACAAGTACATGTAGGTTTGCCTAATGGGTACTAACTTTGTTAATTAATACAAAGCTCCTGCTTTGGCGATGTTCACCTTAAGAAATCTCCTGCACAAAAGATAGGTTTGCAAACTGTAACATTATATTCTATTGATTTTTGAAAACACTACACAATAGATTTTATTTGTTAGAAGTAATAAAGGAGAATGATGGAACTGTGCTGAGGTATATGTTTCACATTGCAACAGAAAGGTTGTTGTGTCAATCCCAATCTGCTACAATAATCTCTGCCAACAATGTGTGATACAGTGAAACCTGTATATAAAGACTGCTCCAGGGAGTCGGGATAGGTGGTCTTAATGTACAGAGTCCTTAAATGTACAGGTTTCAATAAGAAATGGTTCTCAAGGTAAACAACAAAAGATGGTCTTTCTATACAGGTGGTCGCTAAAACAGGTTTGACTGTATCATAATCAATCTCTAGCATATGCTTACGTGGCTCATCTAAATGTATTTGATAGAGATGTAGCTCCCTTCAGTATTTGAAATCATTAATATAAAACCTTTACATGTACATTGTATATATCCTGTGGCCTAAGGGTATTAAACATCTGCTTTTTCTCAGTATGTGCAAACCTCGCAGCAAAAGGTCAACAAACTTTATTGGTATTTCAGTAGTGGGAATTTCCCAGTGTCACTAGTTCATATACTTGTATTGTATTCCAAGAAGGACCTTTCATATTTATACAGTATGATTACCAATGTATACGTCCCACTACAAACCAAGGAAAAAGAACTAGGAGTATATGAAGAATTATATTGAGAATCAACACAACAGTATATTTGAATTTCACAGTAATATCTGTTTTAATGACAACATTTTGGAAACACCATATGCCTATAAAGACCATCATTACTTTTGTTTCTTTTTCTCTTGATCAACATTGCAATTCCAACGACGTGTAATGTATTAAAATGAACCTGTTAATAAAGACCCTATGTTGATTAGAATTATTTATAACAAATTCTTGTTCCCCTTGACCGGTCGTTACATCCAGATTTTTACCATGTTATGTTTTTACGATTCAGTACAAAACCTCCTTCATTCCGTTAATCATAGGGGAAAATTATTACAAGTTAATCTGAGGTACATGTACGTACAGCATCAAAGAACATTAGAGATGAGATTTGAGAATTAGGAGATTTAAGAAAATTGTAGAAATTGCTTTTTTTTATCAGATTTTTTTCTCATATTTCTTTTTTTCATCCAGGGTGCATTTGACGTATCTTACAAGGATGCCTCAAGAGGTAACTTCCTTTCATTTTATTCAGCATTTTCAGTGAGGCATAATAATAATAGGTTCATTTATATGGCGCAGCGGATTCTATATGAATGTACGTTACTGCGCTAAATACTAAGTATCATATTATTACCTCGGCTGCAGCTGAGGGGCCGTAATATGACGCTCAAGGATTTTAAGGAATTTCTTCCTACAGTGTACCCATCTTAATCTCCTGGTTGGAAAGTGGCAAATGTAGATTAATGTCTTGCCAAAGGACAATAGTGCCAAGGTAGAAGTCAGGCCTCTAACCATATAATCCACAGTCTGGTGACCTATCCACTAGACCGTGACTACTCATAACTGTGTTAGTGATATGAAAAGGATTTCCAAGATGTATTTTGAAGTCTAAATATTGATTGAGAAAGAAAAAAATATAATTTCTTTACCATGATACTTGTTGATGTATATTAAAATAGCATTGCTAATTACAGGCTGATTGATATGTGGTTTGAAAAAGAGAATAAAATTTGTCTCTGAAATGTTTGCATTTGGTAAAAATGTGTTCATGTATCTCTTGAAAATAGCTAACGTCCTCTTTAGCTCAAAGAATTATCAATTTACCTGCATGCTTTCTTAAATATTTAGAGCAACACTTTAGTGTTGTATATTTGAATGTTATTTGTCACAAACTATTTTATTTCTATCAATTGTTTATTGTGCAGTTTTGGAGAGTAGTATAGACAATCGGCATGCCCAGGAAATCAAAACCTTAGCCGAGGGGGAGATGTCACTCAATGAAAACCGACGCTCTGGCATGTCATTTGCTCTGCGGGGAAGGATGGAGAAAGTTCGACGAGAGATTGAAAGACTTTCAACAAAACCTGTAAGTTGACAGATTGAGAGTTTTTAAAAAAGTGTTTATTTGGGAATGATTGCTATTGAATTTAAAAACAATTTCTAATAGGGCGTGAATTAAAGCTTATCTGCACTAGTTTGGCCAGGAGGAATTAGACCACACAGCGAGGTCACTGACAGGTGGCTACCGGTATCTCATCAACTCAGCTCTCAAATAACATAAGAAATAGAGGATCATGGGGGACCAGCAGGCACCGATTGGGGAAGTTTTCTATATAGAGGGAGCAAGTAGCTACAAGTAGTACAGTGGGGCTTTAAGTTTTTTAATGTCGATTAAAATATGTTAAATCTAGAACCTTCGACTTTTCTCTACAGTTCCAGTGGGATAAGAGCCACATTGACCGATTGAGTGTACAACTGGAGGCCATCCTAGGACCTAAGCCAGAAGCCAAGCCACCTACCATGTCCTGGGCAGGGGCAGTGGGGAGCCAGCCCAGAGCTGCTACCCCAGATCCGCCTCGAGGGCCACAGCCTGTGGACAAGGGCTGGTTGCCCAAGCACGCACTACCCAAACAGCAGCAGCCACAGAAACCACCGGTGAGTTCAAATGTTTTCATCAGGCTATAATCTTGCCCAATGACGTGCTGTGACCTGACGGTTCCTAATGTTTAGGAAGTATTCTTGTGAGAGACATGTTACCTTTAACATTATGATCCCTAGACTCAACGCTCAAGTGATTGTTTTATTGTGGGAGGCCATTTGTGGTGTTGTTGAATCTTCAATAGATATGTTAAAAGCATCCATGGACAGGCTTTTAATTTTCAACTTACAGAGTACCGACTCGAGGCTGTGACATTATATAAATCAATTTTTTAAATTTCTAAATTTTTTCTTCATTTTCCGAAAGAGCATAAAAAAAGAATATACAAATGTCGAAAATCAATTGAATATGTTGAGTATTGGCCGAGATATGACCATCTGAATAAATAGATTTCCTATAGGAACTCAGTGTTATTTGCTCTGGTTCGTAATGTTATGAACTGGAGCAAAATAACACTTGGAGTTCCAATAGGAAATCTATTTATTCAGATGGTCATATCTCAACATATTTAATTGATTTTGGACATTTGTACATTAATTTTGATGCTCTTTCAGAAAATGAAGTTAAAATTGAGAAATTCTCAAAATAGTTTTTTGACGATGTCACACTTCACCACTCTATAGGCCTGAAAAAAAGCAGAATAGAGTGAAAGGAGCTTTTTGAAATTGAAATTGCATTTATGTCTGCTACTATATCTTCAGGTCATGTTAGCAGCCATTTCTCTTAAATTCCTAATCACGCCTGCTTAAGAAACAAAATAGTCCCACAGGGTCATGTGACCCCGCTACATAGGGTTGTTGAATCGGAGTAGTTAAAATACTTACAAAACCTTGTCATGCCTTTAATATACACCAGCTCGTAGTCTAAGATCATCACACCAGCATCTTCTTGAGATCCCAAAGACACGATTAGCCTGTGTTGAAAGGGCTTTTTCATCTGCAGCACCTTGTCTTTGGAATAATTTACCATTTAATTTGAGAATCATAACTTCCTTAAAATCCCATTAATCCAAGCTGAAATCTTATCTTTTTTAACAATACCTGTACTTGGCCCTATGACACTCATCCAAACTTTCTCGTTCAAACTTTCTCATTCTTTCTATGTTTCTTGTGAGCCTCGGAATAGCTTTGTCTAGATAGACGGCGCTATACAAATGCCTATTATTATTATTATTATTATTATTAGTAAGTTAGTTTCGGTTAAAGCTACTAGAAGCACTACCCCTAAATCCCCTTTAGAGCCATCCCAGATAAGCTGTTACATTATTGTCCTGTAACTCACTGCGCTGTTGATTCTCACAGCAAGTCCTTAAAACCAGGCATGATGGCTCAGTGGTTAAAGCGCCCGCCTCATGAACGGGAGGTTGTGGGTTTGAACCCCGGCCGAGTCATACCAAAGACTTCTAACAATGGGACCTTCTGCCTTCTAGCTAGGCGCTCAGCATACTAGATTGGAGGGGGAGGGGGGTAGTAATAACATATTATGTTATGCAGGGCCTGCTGGAAGAGCAGTTTCATAACTGAAGTGGCTACCCTGGGTAAATAAAACATTATTATTATTATCATTATTATTATTTAAGTCCTCTGTCAGCAAAGCAGATATTAGATATTGGGTAACGCGCTGTTGGCACCCTGTATAAATATCAGAAATGAATAAATAAATGATAAAGTTGACCATGAAATGGTGCTGTGCAATCCACAGTACGCTATGGCAGAAAATTCATTAGTTCAGTATCGCTTTAAAAAGTACATAAAGCAACACGTACAGGCTTATTGTCCTCTTTCAGAAAGGAAAGAAGAAGGGGCGATCTAGGAGACAGAATAGACCTAGGAGGGATGTGGAGGTCGCTTATTCTGAGCAGGATGATGATGATGATGATGATGACGATGATGAAACCGACTCGGAGATCAATACCAGTGGCTCTACAAGTTCATCCCCGGGAAGTACACCCGAGAGAGGTACACACTTGTAGTATGCTTATTTCTAAGGAAGCTCTTTAGCATTTGGCAAGATTTTAGCGTACATTTGCCACTCTCCACCCAGGTATTAAAAAGGAATTCTGTGTATGCTGTGAGCACAGATATTGTCGGCCAACATTAGCTTGAGTAGGGGTAACATTGGAGCACCTTTTTCATAGGATAGGAACCATATAATCATTCCAGAACCAAAATCACAATTTACACCTGAAAGTAAGTGGCAATTAACTATGATTTTATTGTGTACTTTTAAGTATCCTCTTTTGTCAATAACCTATGTTATAATGCTAGAAATTAATCTTGAATCAAATAGAAAGTAAACAGGTATTGTTTAAGTGAAATTAAAACAGTCAAGACAACTGAATGCAGTTGTCTGAAGAAAAAAATGCTCACATTAAACTTAAATATTATACATGTTTTCTCCTGTTATAGAAATATGATTTTGATATTGCCCCTGAAAGTTGTTTTGTTTTGTTCTCCAGGAGCAGACATTGCTGGACTAGACGACTTTGGAGTTTCTCCACCTGGATCCAAGTCTAATGTAAGTCATACCCCCCCCCCCCCCTCCTCTCCCCCATGTTTGTGCTTCTGGTATTCTGATATACATGTACCAACTCTAAAAGTAATGACTGTGTTCTTAGTCTGTGTAATGAAGCTTTGAATTTGTAATCAATAAATTGCTCCTTCTTGGAATCCATGTGTGATATAAAAAATTAAAAAACATGACGTATGGCGATGCAAGTTGCAGTTTGTTCAATTTCTAACGGAAAGCCATGATGATTTTCAAAGTAGATAGCAGATGTTGAATGTTTTAGATGAATGTTGATTAATGTGCCAGGAATAGGTAGTTAGCAGAAAAATTGAAACCATTGACTTTAAAACTATTATTTGAAGTCGTTTGTAACCTCAAACTGAAAAGTAACAACTAAAGGTGAAGACAAGATTTCTAGGATGACTATCGGGTTGCAAATGTTACACTTCTAATACTACCACTTTAGTATGATTATGATAAAGCATACATGTAAGAATGAAAATCAACTTTAAAAATGCCCAAATAGGTTTGCATATTCATAATAATAATAATCTTTTAAAGTCCACTCCAAATTTTATTAAGTTAAACCGAAAATGGAAATGCCTAATCCTAACCCTAACCCATCTCTTGTGTAAAACAGGATAAGTAGCATAATGATTATGCTTAAATACTGTGACCACCTCATCAGAAGTAAGATACTTTGTAAGAATATAGATTATGATTCACTTTTTGCTTTTGTTCCTCATTCTTTTTTTTCCTCCTAAATCTTTGTTCCTACTTTGATTTTGTTGTTGTTCCCAATTAGAAATCCAAAAAGGCACACGAAGGCCTAACTGACCTGGATGTCGACTTGGGATACAGGACACCCAATTGTAAGCTATATTCAAGTAAACTCAAAATAGTATAGCCAGTCTATAACAGGCATTATTTCAATTTTGCATCAATTGTCACACCTAGAATTTTTTCTGGTCAATCTTATGTATTTCGTCATCACCAATTTATATTTGCAGCAAAGAATCATCCAGGAAAAAGTTTTTATGTTTAAAAATCATATAACAGGTTTTGTCCATATTAATTTTCAAACAGTGCTAAACCACATTTCAGCATTTTTTAGTTCAGTATAAATTACATTATTTAGTACTAACACATCATTAACTTGTATCATCTGCAAACATAATGGAAAGAAAACGGTCACTGACATATTGAAAATTTTTGACAAATAATAAAAACAACAACGGTCCAAGGAATGATCCTTGCGGAACACCAGAGAGTATGTACTGTTCATCTGATGTACACTTTTCAACACACATAAATTGTAAGCGATTAAAATGGTAACTTTGAAACCATTTAAAAACATTTCCTCTTTTACCATAGTGTTCTAATTTATGTAACAATATTCTATGGTTTATACAATCATCAAACCAATTTAACCCTATTTTAACTGGGCTATTTAAGACCAGGTTTTTACTGGGGGGGGGGGGGTCAATTTGACCCCCCCTTAAGATCTCGGCCGTTTCATGGCCGATCGCCGCGAAAATTTGCATACATGTCAAGTGAAGTTTATAGAATACTATGGTAATTTCAATTTTTTGAAAAATTCACTCATTTACATATTTATGGTAATTTATGCAAATGAGGTCATAAAATTCACATTTTTGCCCATAAATCATACATTATTAATATTCAAGCATTCTTTTTCAACACATATATTTGTTAGACCGTTTGGAATAATAATACAACACAAAAAATTAGAAGAGCCAGGTTATTCCTTATGTTATCTCTTGTTTTGATAATTTCTTATGTATTTCATTGTTTTTTCAACTTATGTATTTTATTGTTTTTGTTGTTTTATTTCATTTATAACTACAATTCAACTATTTTGACCCCCAAAAAAACACCCAAACTTTAAACAAGACTAAATAACCAATGTTTTATCTCTTTTTAGGAAAAATGACATTTCCATATGTTTTGTACACAAATCACAAAAATGAGCGATTTTCGGGCTGACATGCAACAACAAAATGTCAAGTGACTCCGTAACTATACGTCCGATTTTCGAAAAAATTGTTTTAAAAGATGCGTAAGACTCGAAAGAAAAAAGTCATGAAAGGAAAATTTTATATCTGCCGCGGTTTCGGAGTAGTCGCGAAATTTCTACAGGGGGGGGGTCAAATTGACCCCCCCCCAGTTAACGTAGGGTTAAAGCATAATCCACCTTTATGAATACAATTCATTTTGTTTTTACTCCTCATAGACAAACGCAAACCTCCACAGGGAGTAGCCAAACATGCTCAGACCCCGCAAACCAGTGTGCAGCGGTCAACTATGAACGGTCAGCGGCCAGCAGTGAATGGTCAGCGGCCATTCCCCGTCAGCGGAGCCATCCCCAAGGCCTCCCCTCAGGTGCCAAAACCCCAAGGCCAAGCCGTCGTTGCTACCTGCCCCCCACCACCAAAGATATCCCAAGAGACACACCGGTGGTTGGGCGGTTATGAGTTTAGACTCGCTTGCGAGGCATGCTATACTCAAGTGCCACATCAGTATGGGCTCTACTCCTTCAGGTATGATCTTAGTCTACATCTGGTATTTCATGAATTCTTGATGCTTTCGGGTAGGGTATAGAAATAACAGTGTCCATTTATCTGCTGCAACTTTGAAGATCAAATATGCCTGTATCTAAAGCAAGTTCAAGTATTTTGTTCCGTATGTCACAGAACACATCTATGATTTTAATACAGACTTTTTTGACCAAATTCACAAAGGAGGTTTGTCGACAAACCTTGGTTTGTAGCGTGCCGAAACGCGTCATATGACGCACATAAACATAGGTTTGTCGACAAACATCCTTTGTGAACTTGGACCATAGAGTGTATCTGATCTTTGTACCCAGTTATTAATTGTATTAATCTACATTTACCACTCTCCGACCCGAGTGTAGTAAATGGATACCTGTAAGGAAGAAATTCCTTGAATGCTTTAGCGCCTCTTTATGGTGGCTCAGCTCCAGCTCCTTTATCATACCTGCCAACCCTTCCAAATAATCCGGAATATTCAGTTTTTCTTGATTTTTAGGACCCCAAAATCCGGAATATTCCGGATTTTCAAAATTTCATTTAAAAAAAAAAATTATTTAATATTTTTTATTTTGTTTGTTTTGTTGTTGCTTAAGCCAAATTAAGCTTGTTTTATCATATGCCGCGATGTGAGAGTTCACGTATTGCGTGCGTTGAAGGGCTGCATGATTGAGCAGCGAATTTGTATTTGCTTTTTTGCACAGATTTACCGCGTATTGCCAGTTACACTGCCGCTGCATGTGCAAATGCCTGTTACGGGTACAGATTTCTTATTTTCGAAGACATACTGTGCTAAAAATTCTTTATTCTCGTTTTCAAATGTTGGCAGGTATGGATTATAGTTATACAGTAGCTGCGCTATATAAATGGACCTATTATTATTATTATTATTATTATTTTGATAATGGCCCTACTAAAGCTTTTATCCGACCAAATATGAAGTGAAAAGACACATTTGATGTTGACTTATGTTCAGAACTGTACAAGACTTTGAGATGTATAGGACACCAAATATGAATAAATACTGTGGACTCGCCCTTTATTTGTATTCTTTTAAAAGCATGTCTCGGGCTCTGATTTTATTTTCAGATAACTCAAAATCCTTGTTCACACACATGTTTGATTTGGTATAAAAATGGCGAAAAGCTGCCAGTGCAAAATACAATTGCTCAATTTACCGCCTCATCAGAGAATGAGGAATAATGTTGATGATCTTACATCAATTTATTTAATGAAAACAATGATTCATAGCTACATTTACCATGTGTGCATATCTATCCCAGCTGATGCTCATGTTGCCTACATGTACTCTTATTACCCTGGTTTTAGCCCAGCTGCCCTAAGGCACTGAAAGCATTCAAGGAATCAATTCCTACCAGGTACCCCTTTGCTACACCTGGATGGAGGGGGGCAAATTTAAAGTAAAGTCTTGCCAAAGGACATAAGTGCCGGACTCATAATAGAAAGCCATGCGATCCACAGTCTGCTGATATACCTACTAGATCACACCTCCTCTACACCTTTTGTTTCATTTGTAGGCTGAACAGGAATCCCAATCACAAGCCTGCCTGTAGGGGTGGCATGCTGGTGTGCCGTCTACATGTCCCTCCCAGAGATGGTGTGAAGGACGTCTACGGACGTATCCGTCCTCGCGTAAAGCAAGACTTCAAGGGGAAATATGCCCTTTGTCAACAGTTTGCTACCGGAATACCATGCAAGGTATTGAGACAGGATTTCCCTGATTCTAAATTTCCAAAGAACAATATTATCAGTTTTCTTTTCCATGGTAATAGGCAACATACTTTAATTAATTCAGAACTGGATAATCATTACAGGTGTTTCTGTAATGGCAAAAACAATTTAGATGCTTTTTTCAGGTATTGGTTCTATCCAACTTCAAAACCTTCAGTTGCAAGTTGTGGGTGATCAAATCATGATCTGTTGAGCTTTTCTCCAAAGGTGTAATCACACCTTGGTGTATTAGTTGCTCTTGTTCAAATTTAGGATGTATCTTTGAATTCTATTTATACAGGTTTATTGGCTATAACTTGGCTAAAGGAATAATGCCATAGACTTGATTATATATTATATTCGCTCGGAAAATGTGCTGTGCATTCTGTAGTCTCTAGGGATAATCCTGCTTCACAATTTTGAATTTGATGGTTCTATTTGATTTCAGATAAGTACAGCGAGCTGCTGGTTTCCTCACAGCAATGTAGAGATGGAAGTATGGGATGCAGACAGGAATGGCCACTTCAACGGTAAGGAGATCGTCACCTGGTTGCGTTATCAAGAGTTCAAGCTCAATCAAGAGATCAATGAGAAGAAGAGACAGCAAGCCATCGCCCAGGGCAGGATTACTAACCAGAACCCACCTGCCAAAGCTCCAGGAGCATATCAAAACAGGGCCCCTAGCCCTGCGGGAGGGGCACCACCACCAGGGGGTTATCCTGGTAATACCGGTAGTCTTCAACCTCCTGGGGCGTTTCCGTACAACCAGAAAGGTGCGCCGGCTCCAGGGGCGTTCCCTCATGCTACGTTGCAGGTTAATCAGAACGGGTTCCAACAGCCACCTGCTGTGATCCGTACAGCGCCCCCAATGTCACCTTCCCCTGTCCCACAGCAGTCTCAAGGATCTCTGTTGCATCCAGCAAATAAGGTCATCGATCCGCAGACAAGGGGAAAACTCACCAACCTCATCAAGAACCTTGGGGGTCAGTTCCTGTACCTATGTAGGTTCTGCTTCGATGATGCCCCCCAGGTCCTCAGTGTCCAGAATAGCTCAAACCCGGACATATGCACGGGGGAAAAGAGCCACAAGTGGAACGGCCCCAATCGATGCCTTGTTCACCGGCTGTGCCAGGGGGGCCGGGATCGCTACTGGAAGATACGGAAGCGACCCAATGGAATTCCACCCAAGGCATTCCTCTGCTGGCATCGCGACAAGTCTTATGGGTGCCCTACTGGAGCCAAGTGCAGTTTTGCCCATAATGAGGTACACAGATACTATCCTTATAATTGTAATGCTTCCTGGGAGAAATTTCAATTATTTAAACATATTTGTGCCTTACACCCAGTAAATAAGATCGATTGATCGATCTGTATTGAAAAACAAGTCAGAAAAAAAATTTACTGGGTGTAAGCCACAAATATGTTTAAATAATAGATACTATCCTTGTTCTCTTTTCTCTCTTGAAATTTTCTTTAAAGAACAGTACTGACTCTCTAATAATGCCAGAGAAACTGAACGTGAATCCAATCAGAAACAAAATTTAGAATCTAATACTGAAATTGCCATGTTTGAAGATTTCGGGAACGGATTGTTGCTTATTACAAATAGGAATTTGGGGATACTAGCAGTAGTATTTCTCATGCCATCATCATCATCCTAACCTCTTTGGATTCCATAAGCAAGTTGTAGATAAACCTGAGTTTTAAAACAGTTTGTGAACTGTAAGAGGCCATGAGAAAATGCCCTCAGCGTTTAGTAGCGATTGCTTCAACTTTGGAAGTGTAATAAAGTTATCATGGTACATGTATGTTGTTGCTAGTTTTCAGAAAGAGAGCAATCGATTTTGACATTTTTTCCTTTTTGAACAGTAGATTATTTCATATTGACCTTGACCAGGGTAACATACAAACATTTTTGATTATCTCGCAGATTGAGACATGCCTCTGGTTGTATGAGGCTTACCAGCCACTGGATCGTGAGATGCTTGTGCGTCTCAGCCATGAATTGATCTACGGTCCCTCCATTCCAGTTGCCCCATCCCCAATCAAGCCTGCTTCAGCTGCTGCTCCATTACAGAAACCAATGGCTCCACCCCAGCAACCTCATGGACCAGTCTTTCAGTATACAATCAAGGTTTGTTTTCAAAATTTATGTGGGCGCCGATGCCCTCAAGCCTTTTTTTATCCTCTTGCTAACCAAGACGGAGGGTATATAGTAACGCTGCCCTCCGTCCATCCAAAGACGACGGGAGAATACACTCAACCAAGATTGTCCTGTACTAGGCTCCTGTCTTCATTTGTAACCTGATTCGGTACCTGGGACGGGTACGTTGATAGCTAGTGACTTGTGCAGAGCGTGTTTTATAAGAGAGACCCATATAATTTGTAAAAAATTGGAAAGTCAAGCACAAAGTACAGTGCATATATACAATCATACAAAATCTACATCGCAATTGCAAGGTGATACAGCTCTTCCCTCGTGCTTAGGGAACGAATGCTATTATGGCCGAGAACATTTGTGAAAATCAACAAGAGAAAAAAAATTCAGGTTCGTGCATGCTCAGATTGATTATTTACCGTTGTCTTTCGCTTCCACTGCAAACCGAAAGCACGTTAATGCCCAGATCGAGTACAAAGCAGGGTGCAATGACTTAGCGCAAGGTTGCAGATATTTTCCAAAGGTCAACTTTCAACGGAAGTGGCTGCTACCACCATTGTTTTTACTGATACTGATTTAAGTAACTCCAGTACTGCTACCACTCTTATGACAACATGTCCACTATTGCAAATATGACATATTGTGCTTCTACTCCTACATAGGTTGCATGTGGTCTCTGTTACACCAAGACCAGGCAGCTGGTTGAGCAGAACCCTCGCAAGCGCAACCAATGCTCTGGTTCCACGGGTCATCAGTGGGGCAAGAACCCAATCTACTTCTTGGACCCCTCCAGCCACGGCCGATGGGTACAGGTCTACCCCCGCCACCCCCGTCTGCGGCCTGAGATAGAGCCGGTCCTCTGCAAGAGGGCGGACAGGTGCCAGTTCAGGGAGATCCACAGCAACCAGTGCATGTTCCCTCACTCGGCCGTAGAGCGCCTCTTGTGGATATATCAGGTCAAGGCCAAAGGTAATGGTCCGAAAAGGTCAAGGGTCATGGGACTTGAAATTATAGCAGGGTCATGAAATCTGGTAGCCACATTATTTTCACCCTCCTTTGACCGCAGTGTTTAATATGTAAAGGGAGAACAATAATGTCCAGGGGGGCGTTTCACAAAACTTGTCATCAGTGACAAATGCCAGTTTTTGTTATAAGCTAGTGAAATCCTTGCTTCTGATTGGTTATCAGCTGATTTTTGTCATTTGTCATTGAAAACAGGCTTTGTGAAATGCCCCCAGGTCTATGTAAAATGCCCCAGGTCTATGATGCATCCTCCAGCAACATTTTCTTTGTAGTCAATTTTCCACTCTAACTGACTTTCTTACTTCAACCTTTGACCAAAGTGCAACCCAGTTCCCACCTAAATTAATATCTTTAATGAAATAAAGCCAACACCAATTTCTGCTGGAGAGAATGTTTGGTTCCCCATTGTCCATTACACATTTTTTCTGAAGAATATTTCATGAAAGTGTTCATTGTACATTACATTTTAGTTTGATTGTACTTTTATGCTAAATAGTGTTGTCCAGTATTGTCCTTTATCTACAAATATTACAAATTATGCTGATCTTGTGTATGGTATCATATCTAGAACTTAGCTTGACAGGCTGAAAGACCCTATGGAGTGTAAGAAATCGCCATGGCATTTTCTTTTTCATGAATTGGGTTTTGTCAGTATTGGCCATTACTTCAAATTATTATCCTTTTCTACCACTCTGCAGCCAGGACCATTGAAGAAGTGGTTGCCATCCAGAAGCAGGCCGCTGCAGGCACCAACAGCACCCCCAACGCTGGAGGAGACGCCAGAGCCGCATCGGCTGCGGGCCCAGCCAGGCCATCAAACGTCCCTCAGCAGATGATGACTAGCCACTACCTGTGTTCCTACTGCGACAAGCCCTTCCGTACCAAGCAGAATTACGATGAACACACCAACTCCATGGAGCATAAAATGAGGATCAAGTCCGATACAGAGCGCTCCTGGAAGTACAGAAGCCCTCCACTGAATGTCACAAATGGACAGTACAAGCTTTGTCAGAGGTATAAAAATTCCTAAAATATTATCCTGGGAGAATGTTTGTGACTCCTTTTTGTTGCACTGAATCCTTTTGTAGGAGAAATAAAACATTCAAACACTTTTCTGTTTACTCTGATCTCATTTTAATTTGATAAGAAGCTTGAAGAAACTGTCGGGTTACGAAATGTTTTATTAAAGGAGAAACCTCAAGAAAATGACTGCACTACAGTGTTTTGATTCTTCCCTTCAACTAGGTTGATAATTAAGCAATACTGTGTCATCTTTTTTTCTCTCTTTAATTCTCCTAGAAACCTGAAGAAACTATGCAACTACTCCGGCGTGGTGCAGGAGCGTAATGACTGCGCTGAGGCACACAGTCAAGAGGAGCTGGAGGAATGGAAGGAAAGGCACGAGTATCGCATGATGAAGATCGCCAAGGCCAAGGAACAGAGACTCTACTCCTTTGTGGATGAGCTCCTTGCCGAGTACAACCAGTCTTCTAATGCAGAGTATGAAGTGGTAGGTGGTGAATCGCACCTTCTTGTTGTTTTCCCCTCCCCTGTGAAACGTTCACGCAGCACAGCATTACCAATGTTCCTCTTCATTCTGACTTGCTTAGTGGAATATTTTGAGAGTGTCTTTATATCTGCTGAGTCATTAGCTCCTACATGTGTATTATTACATATAGGTAATACTCTTTCAGCTCTCAGCAGATGCTATACTATTTACTGCATTGATGTGAGCTGTCCTGTCCCTTTTTGTGCCTCCGTTACGAAGTGGCCGGAGGCATTATGTTTTCGGGTTGTCCGTACGTACGTACGTCCCGTTCTCGTGATCGCGTTATCTGAAGAACTGGTTGATGGATTCCTGCCAAACTTTTGTCATGTATGTATCTTGTAGAGCCGATGAACTGATTAGATTTTGGGGTCACGAGGTCAAAGGTCAAAGGTCACAGGGCTCATTATGTATGCAAAACGAGCTCGTGATCGCGTTATCTGAAGAACCGATTGATGGATTGCTGCCAAACTTAGGTCATGTATGTTACTTGCAGAGCCGATGAACTGATTAGATGTAGGGGTCACAAGGTCAAAGGTCAAAGGCCACAGGGCATATTATGTATGCAAAAACGGCTCGTGATCGCGTTATCTCAAGAACCGATTGATGGATTCCTGCCAACTTAGGTCATGTATGTTTCTTGCAGAGCCAATGAACTGAGTAGATTCTTGGTTCATAAGGTCAAAGGTCATGGGCTCATTATGTATGCAAAAATAGCTTGTAATCACAATATTCTGAGAACCTGTTAATGGAATACAATTGAACTTGAATTCGAAAAATTTCTTCTGTTTTGGTTTGTAAAATTGCTCTATGACGGAGGCATCATTTTCGACTGCGCGCAGTCGAAGTTCCATCTAGTTATTTCTCTCTTCTTTTTTTCTCGAATGGCTAACTTGACTTTAATCGTTAGTTTCCTCTTGTTGACAACAGAATTGATTTTTACATTATTTTTTAGAATTTTGTTTTGCATTATTGCACCTTCATGTATGATATCTTAATGTGAATTAATGGATTATATTAAAAATAAGATTTTTTAGTTGAGATGCATTCAATAAATACTGTAGATCTCCGTGTATAAGACACACTTTTTTCTCGCCGAAACAAAATTGAAAGTCGGGGTGCGTCTTATACACAGGTACAAAGCAAAACAAAATCTTTTTTTTAGGCGTCGATTTATGCCTCCTTCACCTGCACTGTGCCTGGCAATGTCTTCCAGTTCAGTCATACAAGGTGTGTTGACTCACCACTCCCACAAATACAGTCACAGTAAGATACTGTAGGAAGTTATTTGAAGTGGTACAGTAAAACTGTACTAGATTATATAATCTGTAATCCAGGTTGCAAAGTTGCAACAGTAATGTACTCTCACTATTTGTAACCTGGGTTAAAATGATGGCACAGCATCGAACCACAACAACATTACCTGTATGGCCGGATTTCTGTTTGGACTTGTCTGTCATCTTCAGTTTTAAAAATGACATTGTTACTATTATTGTGACAAGTTTACAAGAACAAATTGGCGCCTTCAACTGCACCTTGCAGTAAAATAAAGGTCCTTCCCCGCGTGCGTTTTTGAACACGGATCTGGCTTGGTGCCTACAGAGTCGGCAAAAAAAGACACGTAAACTCGTCATACATTCTGCTAGTTTGGACATTTCAATCCTTTTTTCTGTTACAGATGACAGAGGAGATTCCTGGGATCAGTACCAAGTGTTCCAAGGATATGAAGGCTATACATCCAGTCAAAGAAAGAAAACACGGTGAAGAAATTACATTCCAATGGGAGTTTGAAGTGCAGTCAGCAAGGGTAAGAATAGCTTAGACGTAAAATGCAATTGTCTTATTGTTTGATGACACTTGCTCCTATGACAATTGCTCTGCAGTCAATTTCCGATGCTTATTAAATTCCTTAGATGTCAACCATAGATCTGACACTAACCTAACCCTAATATCCCACACCTCTAATTGGATAGCAAATTGAAAAATATTATATCTTGTGGAGCCTTGTTGATATCTACAGTATATGACATTCTATCTCAGATTTGGGCTTAATACACTATGGAGTAAGATCTACAATTTTGAAATCCCACGATTCAAGATTTGTTTCCTTCCCCCACTCATCAACATGAAAATGATACTCAAAATAATAATAATAATAATAATAGTGTAAACTTATATAGTGCACACACCGTGCAGGGACGCTCATGGCGCGAGCTCAGCAACAGTTCTCTTTAATACATTTAGAAGTAAAGTAAATGTTTATTTGATTTATACTATCAGAAACTCATAACCTATTTTGCAACATTTGTATCAAAGTGGATAAAAGAACTTTAAAGATCTTGACTATTTATAAATTTATGGACCAACCTCAAATACAAGTTTAAACAATATCAACAAAACATTGTTTTACATCACAGAAGTCGCTAAGGAGAGTTGGTCTTCTTTATGACGAGCATCGCCTACACTTCCATCTGTCGCAACCTGGCGATGAGGACCGCCCTCAAGTGTGTCCCGGAGGTCTGATATCTGAACTTGGTGGTACATCCTACAAAATCAAGATCGAGTTCCACACCCACATCTTGGGTCTCTTCCATCAGTGGGTTGTCTTTGACTTTGGTAAGTTTGAACAGTGATGATAATGGGGATGGAGGTGTTGGTGGTAGTGGTAGAGGTAGGGCTGGGGTTATGGTGGTGGTGGTGGTGGTTTAGATGGTAGTTTTGTAGGTGTTAGTGGTGGTTTTGATGGTAGTTTTGTAGATTTTGTGATGGTGGTTTAGATGGTAGTTTGGTAGGTTTAGTGGTGGTGGTTTAGGTGGTAGTGGTGGTGTAGATGGTAGTTTTGTAGTTGTTAGTGGTAGTTTAGATGGTAGTTTTGTAGGTGTTAGTGGTGGTGGTAATGATGGTAGTTTTGTATGTGTTAGTGGTGATGATGATGATGATGGTGATGGTGATGATGACTGTGATGATAAAGATAGTGGTGATGATGACAATGGTAGTGATGATGATGATGATAATGCTATTAGTATGATTAACACCATCCATATTAGTAATCAACTTCTCCTTTATGCTTGCAGGTGAGAAGCCAGTGTTGGTGAGGAAGATCTCCATCCACGTTGGATCATCCAATGAGCTGGAGAAGTTTGCTAAACAGCAGCAGACCAGAGAGAAGATCAAGCTATGGGACAGCGGTAACAGTCAGATTGTCAAGTACTCCAAACCAGAAGTCCATGAATGGGAAAGACAGTAAGTCAACTAAAAACCATACATAACAAATGCTTAATATGTATCCTCAAGTTATGGGTAATTAACAGATGTTATCAAGTTTTAAAAAAAAGTAACCCCAAACTCTTTAATAATAGCTTGTGTATACCTTTTACCATTTTTGTCTCGCCTGCATAGCATAAGCGAGACATAGGCGCTGCTTTTCCGGTGGCAGCGGCGTCAACATCAAAAACTTAACCTCACCTAACCTAATCCTGCCCTGTTTTTTATAAAATGTTTGCAATTTGATGGACGTGTATCTCCATTACTCTTCTTGTTTCCAGATTGATTGCTCAATACAAGCAGCCTACCACCCTGTCTGGTCTGGAGGATGAACAGACTGATCACAGATTGAATGAGGAGAACTACAAGCTTCACATGCATCGTATGCTGCACCTAGAAGAACTAGCATGCATGGAAAGACTCTTAAGGTAATTGCAATTCATAACATTTCCTCAAAAGCAAGTACATTTTATTTTAAAAGGGAAAGCCTTCTGATCGCTGAAGGAATTTTACTGGCAAAGTGATAAAACACGTTCTGGCCCCTTTCATCTGGAACGAACAAAGGATGGGTACGCAATGAATAGAGAGGGCTTAAATACAATGTACCTCACGTGATCTTCACATTCGGATTCTCTAAACAAAGACCGTTTCGGATGCGGGAAAATGCTTTCTGGCCCCTTTCATCTGGAACGAACAAAGGATGGGTACGCAATGAATAGAGAGGGCTTAAATACAATGTACCTCACGTGATCTTCACATTCGGATTCTCTAAACAAAGACCGTTTCGGATGCGGGAAAATGCTTTCTGGCCCCTTTCATCTGGAACGAACAAAGGATGGGTACGCAATGAATAGAGAGGGCTTAAATACAATGTACCTCACGTGATCTTCACATTCGGATTCTCTAAACAAAGACCGTTTCGGATGCGGGAAAATGCTTAAATAGTCAAATAAATTTCCCTTCCCTAAATGGCATGCAAACTTGAGGTCAATGATCACTTTTTCGTTGTATAAATCCTGATGCATCTGCAAAGTAAAAGTCAAGGTCCCAAACTAAACATTGCAATTACTTTCTCCTTTGTGAGCGTAGGTACAGCACTGCTTCCGGGATGTGCCTCTCCAACCAGGCTGAAATGGGGTACCCCTACGGCTCTCTTTATGCTTTAAATGGAGAACTGTATGGCACCATCAAGATCGAGTTACCCTTGTTCGACGACTCAGAGACATCGCAGATCGTCAGGGAGAGTGTTTCTCAGGTCCTGCTCAAATTCAATCAAGAATCTGACATGGTCTATGAGGCAATCCTCATGAAGGTAAGAGGTTTTTTGCAATGACGACCTTCGTGATTGCCTTGTTTTCATTCACATTATTAATTTTCTTAGTTCTTCTTATCGTCCAAAAATCCCAATCGATTTGCACGTAGTGCTTGTTTTCACTAATTATGCCCTTTCCTTATGTCCGTTTCCTTTAAAATTGTATAGGCATAGTCTCTAACATCCCATCAAGGTCACTACATTCTTCGAATTTCGAAATCACTCATGCATAGCCGTCCAGGCGCCATTTTGTCCGTTTCTGGTCCATTTTAAGGCCTTTCTTTCTTCCTTCCTATCTCCACTATCCTAGATCCTACAAATTTCTAACAAATTCCTCTAGATATTCTGAGAGATGTTCTTTCATCTGCGACATATAACTTGACCTTCAAAATGCCATCTTCGTACTCAAAATTCAAATCTGAAACCGACTCCATCAAAAATCTCTCAAATTCTTGAAAAATGGACCCCTAAAAATCTAAAACTACCATAACTTTCTCATATAAATTCAGTTTTGTATTTAAATCTTCCATTATCCTTATCTCATAATTGCACAAAGCCATGCCAAATTCATGCTCCAATGGCTATGCAAAATATAAATAGCGCCATCTAAAGTTCTGGGAATTGGCTTTCTTTCTGTGGCCGTATCTCCATTATGGCTTGGCAAACCTGTACCCTTTTTTGGATTTAGATACTTGAAGATATGCCCTTTCCAGCCATATACAAAATTATATACCCTAACACTGACCGACTTTCAGAAGAATGCCCTCCAAATTCGCTATTTTCAAGAAAATTCCAAAATAACTTCAACTTGCTCTAAAACGGCGATCTTTATACCTACATCAATGAAACTTGGCAGACATGTGTATCCATATACGTGACAACTGTTTGTCAAGTTTGGTAAAATTCGAATATGTCGGCACAAAGTTATCGCCCAAAATGATGAATTTACTATGCATTACGTAATAGCGCATTTAATGCGTGCAATACATTGCGCGCAGATAACAGTGATGTCAAACTGACCGCAATGAAGTGCCCTTTCGAATGATACCAAGTATAGTATATGTTCACACAGAAAATTGTGAGTAAATCGCATTTGAACAAAGGTCACTATACGAATTCCGCCGAGTTTCCGCCCGAATCTAACACGTATCGGCTAAGACATCATTTTTTCAGACTGCTTTTCGCCCCTTAAACGATCTTTTTTTCCCTTGAAAATTTGCAGTTACATGCCGAGTTCCAATACGCAGGGCACCTCGTGGCCGGATTTTTGAAATTGGTCAAGGGGGCCATTTAAGACGCCGTTTTGTCCTATAAATCTATTTTACATCACGTGTTTCAATAGGATTATCATAGAAAAAAAGATTTACAAAAAAAGTTTACAATAACAACCATGAAATTCTCTTTCTAATGATACCAAATACGGCCCATAAAGAGACATAAAGAGAGAGAGAAAAATCAATTTAACTCCGGTCATAATACAGATCCTGTACTTTTTCCGCCCATGCATTACATGCGTTGTCTATGGGGCATATCGGGGCCCCCAGAACGATCTTGATTGCAATGACGAACATGCACCAAATCCCATTGATTTTTGCACGCAGTGCTTGTGAGCCCTTTCTAGGTTCTTTCCCCTATCCCAATTTCTTTCAAACTTCGTAGGCATAGTCACTACCATCCCATCAAGGTCACTGTTGAGGCCTTTCTTTCACCCTACCTATCTCCAATATCACAGAAGCTACAGACTTTGTACAAATTGTTCTGGAGAAGCTCTTTCGTTTGACACGTAGACACATGGCGTCATTGCACGCACATCGTGACACGATTGCATTTCTAGTTTTTCTTCTATTGTGGTTGCCACTTTCAGAATGTGGCAACTTAACTGCGTTTGGTGCCTCATCAGAAAGATTGACCATTGATACATGTAGGGGGATAGATGGCAAGCAATCAAAAGGATGTCAAAGACTAAAGTACATGGAAGGCATTGCGCTTGCAACTGGCTTTATATAATGGCTCGCATTTGGGGGCATGTCATTAGACTGGTTTTAGATGCCTGGTCATCAGCATCATATTTTGGCGAGGCACTTTAAGAAGAAGGATGCCCCAATAAATTCAGTGTTTTGTGGTTACCTTTGGCAATCACTACCCAGACTTAAGACTGCAATAAAAGAAACATCTACCATCAGTAAATACTGAATGTCACTGAAAAGTCCAATCTGGAGAAATATTGTGGATTTTCAACATGGAACCGAGTGGTTCTTGTATTAAATCTATGGGACTGCGAGAATTCAGTCCACAAGGGGTAAATATGATAGTACAATCTTTTTTGGAAATGAGGCACTTGAACACACCTCATTGTTTCCCCTTTTCTACCCATTTATACAAGTAATCTTTAAGGAGAATTTCTTTCAAGAAACCTTGTGGCGGTTGCTTCTTTGATTCCATACAGAATGCAATGTCCAAAGACCAATCAGACGACTTGGTCTGTGTCAAGCTGAGTGCCCAGTGTGTGCAGGAGCAGAACCTGATGTCCTTTGTGAACTTCAGCGGGAGCAACGCAGAAACTAAGGTTGTACCAGTGGTCATCCAGTTCCAGCTTGACCGTATCAACTTTGTCTACCAGCACCATGCTGTGGATAACCTGAGCTGTATGACCGTCCTCTTCCCGCCGTATCCCCAGGAGAACAAGTATGTGAATTGTAGTATAAGTAATAAAGACATTTGCACTGGGGTCAATTGCTTCGGGGCATATTTCATCAAAAGTTTAGTGTTTGGTTTAGGGATGTAATTGGTTTATAGGTTAGGTTTAGGGTTATGGTTAGTGTTATAGTTAAGGTTAAGTATACTTTTGGGTTCAGAGTAGAAGATCAGAATTAGGTTAGTGTAGGAAATTGACCATAGAACAGTTGTAGCAGGAGCCTGTGTTGTACAACCCAAGTATTGGGGATTGTTAAATAAAACCTTCTGTTCTGCAGAGGCTCATATACAATATGAATGTTAGTAGAAAATGTTCTTGATTTTTTATGTTTGGTGCTTCTTGAATGATCTTTGCAGGTTTGAACGTGTGGCCTGGAGAGATGTGGAGAGCAATGAAGAGAAGATGAACCCTAGGCAAGAGAAGGCAGCACGATTCATCTGCGATGCCGGAGGTCTCCGTGGCAACAGCCAGTTCCGCGGCAAAGGTCCTGTGATCATATTTGGACCATTTGGCACAGGCAAGACGTACACAATGGCTAACTCTGTAAAGCGAACGATGATCCTTAGAAATGATTCACGCATCTTGATTTGTACAAGATCCAACAGGTAAAGAGATGACTGAGCTTGACCATTTTATAAAGGCAGGGTTTCTCTTGACATTCGTAGTGTTTGTAGAAGGATGATTAACTTGAGTCATTACTCTCGAGTGACTTTGAGCTTGAAATTCTCCTAAAGTAATCTTACTCTAAAACCAGTTATGAAGAGCTTGTTATACCCGTTCAGAACTGATGCTGTAGTGGAATTGTTTTTGATACCCTCCCACTTTCTGAAGGGTCTTTAATGGGTTTTTCCCCCAAAAAAATCTGCAATACTTGCCCAATTCACAAAAATACTCATGACTGCTTGTAAATGCCGGCCTTAATCTTTCTATAGAGCTTGCTGTAATATGGAAATTTCTAAAATACTGAGAAAATTGTGGCGATCCAGCATTTGCTTTAGAATATATTTTGTCCAAGATATTGGGTGATAGTTCAAGTCGTGATAATACTTTGAGGTAAGGTTTAGTGTAACATATAATGTTAGGTGCAGAGTTGAAGTTTATAGGAACTCAGTGTATATTGAAATATCACATTTTCCCTGGAGCATGGGTCATACAACCCAAACTTCAATATTTGTGCACTTGTCCATTTTTCTAAATTTTGTGCTTTTGTGTCTGTCACTTCTCAGTGCGGCTGACCTGTACATCACAGAGCACTTAGACCAGTTCTGCTGCGAGTCTCCAGGGTTGGTCTACATGGTGCGTATGTACGCAATCATTCGCTCGAAGGCTACAATCCATGAAAAAGTCATGAAGTATGTCTTGAAAGACGAGGAAGGGAACCTGCGACACCCGTATGACCAAGAGCTAAGCGGTAAGTTACGGTGGTTGTATATTCCATATCTTAAGAGAATGAAAAGAAAAGAATTGTATTGATATGTTTCTCATATGCACTGCATTTAGAAATTTCCCAGAATGGCTTAGGCCCATGTTTTTGCCCCCAGATTTTGTTAGCTTTCATACTGATCATGACATAGCTCTCAACCATATCTCTTTTGGAGGAATCATTCCTGATTTTGCCTTAATTCTAATGTTAATTCTGTGATTTCTGTGTGAAAGCTTACATCGGTTTCATTAACACAAATGTATTATCATTATTATTCCCACAGACTGGGCCAGTTATGCTAAGACGCAGACCGAAGGCAGCCGTCGAACACCCAACATCGTCATCGCAACCTTGCATACGGCTGTGCACCTGACCCGCAACATGGACCTGAAGGAGTACTTCACCCACATCATCATTGATGAGGCTGGTCAGGTTAGGGAGACGGAGGCCATCATTCCCCTTCAGCTGGCCACAAATGACACCTGCGTTGTGCTGGCAGGGGATCACAAGCAGATAAGCCCCAAGGTTAGTAAGATCTGAAACTGAAGGCAGACTAGTTGTTAGAATCATGTCATATTATGAGTTGATATTATTCTCCAATATGGAGGAGCTATTTTTTCTTCTGAATGGACAGTATTAAGCTCTGTCAAAGGATTGAATCATCAGGTTGATACAGAGCAGATCTGATATGAAAACGGCATGAACAAAATTTGAGGAATTTATGTAACTTTACAGGAGAGAAAGCCATCTCTTCCCAAATCCTATCCAAGCATCTTCCACCCACCCATCTTGCCCCACAGTGTCCCCAAAGTGCTATTTCACAGGTTGGAAATCTGTTACATAATATAGAACAGCGTAGTCTTAGC
The DNA here is from genome assembly GCF_000002235.5 of Strongylocentrotus purpuratus. Taxonomy (NCBI): domain Eukaryota; kingdom Metazoa; phylum Echinodermata; class Echinoidea; order Camarodonta; family Strongylocentrotidae; genus Strongylocentrotus; species Strongylocentrotus purpuratus. The sequence goes on from NW_022145613.1 coordinate 30,286,052, forward strand.
AATCTTCATACTTTTCTGCTTTTCACAGGTCTACTCCCCTCGTGCACGCAGTGCCAAGTACAATGATTCTCTGCTCCAGCGACTGTTCACCTACAGTCGCTACCACAAGTGCTTCTTTGATCTCCTTCTGACCCACAACTACCGGTCCTGTCGAGAAATCCTGGACTTCTTGGCCTCGTACTACACTGTTAAACTGGAGGCCCGGGGTACTCACCCAAGACATCCCCTTTTCTACCCTCTCAACTTCTACGTGGTGAAGGGAGAGGACAGGCTGATAGGAACATCCTTTGTGAATGGAGAGGAGATGCTGGAAGTGGCCTTCAGAGTGGAGGATCTGTATCAGAACTGGCCCCCTGCCTGGGGTCCATTGGACGATGAGAGCATAGCAGTTCTGACCCCGTACACCCTCCAGGTAAGAAGAACTAGGATCAAAATTGATCCTCTGATATTAAAAACATTGAAAGTCATCCATACATTGACCTCATCTAAAGGCATACCTGCCAACCCTTATAAATAATCTGGAATATTCAGTTTTTCTGGATTTCTAGGACCTGAAAATCCGGAATATTCTGTTTTTTTCAAAATTTCTATTTTTTTTATTTTTTTTATTTTTTGGTGTGTGAGTGCTTAAGCCAAATAAGGGAAGGCAACTTTATTATCACTCGCGTTCGTCCGGGTTCGGGACGCCTACTTATCTCTTAATCCCCCGTTCCCGGACGCGTATTGTACGCTGGCTGTCCCTTGGCGTCCCTTGCTCGCGTCTATTGTTGTCTGTTGGACAATAGAGCAGGCTGCCAGAAAAGAAGCCATCCCGTCCGCTAGCACCGCTGTCAATCAACCTCACCGCTATCCAGCCCCTCTCTAATCCTTTCTAATCTGGCGTCCCCTGACAATAGCTGACCCGTCAAGAACGCGTTAGTCTGGTGTTCCCTGACAATAGTTGCACCCGTCTAGCTTGCGTTTATTAAAAATACAAGATAGTAGATTTTCATTGATGAATTTTCAGTCTTGAAAGCAGAGCTAGAGCTGCAATCCTCCCGTGTTGATTGATAATAATTTGTCTAAAAAATGTGTCGCGCGCCAAATCAGCAACGCCTCAAGTCTTTCTACATACAGCCGCATATATGAGTAAAAGCTTCTTGTGCGACACTGCAAATATATAATTCATATTTAGTAGTGTCTGTATTCCCCAACCTATTAATCAGTACTGCATTGCGTGTATCAGCAATTCGCGCAAATCACAACATGTGGATAGCCCCCTAAAATGCGGTCACGTGATCTGAGCCTGGCAGCGCTGGTAAAGATACCACACCACACTCGAAGGCCCTCGAAGGGCGCTTGCGATAAGCGAAAAACTAATTACAAAATCTCTGATTTCTTGATTTTAAGCGCTTTTTTTGGCGAAGCCGTTTTTTAAAACTTGGCTAAGCTACCGCGTGCTTTGGAAATATGGCTCCGATTCCGCACTTTTGAAAGCAAAATTTGGCTTTTGGGGTGGATTTTTGGAAGTTACATCGGCATTTCCCTGTACTAGTGAGTGACGCTGTGTGTTGTGCAGTGCACTGATATGTAATTTGCGTGTGTTGTGGATGCTGGTTTGATATCAAGATCGGATGCATGTGTGTATGCATGGCCTGGGGTAATGCGCACGTCTTTGAGTGGTGTACATCCCCTGTGTTGTGTGTATGCATACTATTCATACGCTCGTTCTCACAGCCAACCTGTAGCCACGTTCGCACAGCCATACCTGGAACACAGCAAAACAAATACGTATTTTCCCTTAAAACCCCCCCCCCCCCCCCCCCCCCCCCCCCCCCCGTATAAATACGTTAAAAACGTTCTGCTTGGCAGCTCTGTGAAGTCTGAGTTTTTTGTAAAGTCACAGTGTTTTTACAAAATAAATATAGAAATAATAATAAGGATTTACATTGCATGCATGTAGTCTGCCTTACAAGTGAAGATGTAGATATGTAACTTTGCCTCCCTGTTTTTTTACTTTTCCCTTTTGTTGATTTTTTTTATTCTATGCATAATCAGGCCTCTCGCCAAGAAATTAAAAAGGCGTGGTGCGACACGAGGGAAAATTTGACCCCGCCCCCCTAAAAAAAAAAAAAAAATTATAAAAAATAATAAAAAAACGTTTACAAGTATTAAGAGTAATTTGATTAATTGTTATCCCTGTATTATGTTCCGAGTCATTGTCATATTTACCCTTGCACTAAATAATCTAAATTATCAATATTTATAGTATGTTGGAATTTGTGAAATTTGTTATCCAATGTTACGAAGAAAAACAAATGAATATGATCATAGTTGTTTGGATTTTTATCGAGCTAGACCAAGTCATGTATTTAAAGCTGTAATTATTTTCCTTATATTAAAAACAATATTGCATTTTCTTATTTTCACAAAAATTGCAGTACTCAAATTTCTTCAAGTCTTTTACTTTATATTTGAGTAAAATAAATTCTCCGTCTCAAAATGACATATACACCCGTCGACTCAGAGACACCAAAGCAATTGATGGAAAGTCTGAAGAGCTGTCGACGTGTTTGTACGCCCGCGTCATTAACATGGCCAGTTTATATTTGTAATTTGCTGGAAATTGTTCTTTAAAAATGAGAAATTCACGAGTTTGAGTAGGATCTCACTATATCATACTTATGTTAAAAATGATTGTTAAATATCATAATTTGGAGCTTTTTTTATTGCCCGATATGAAAACATGCAGCCACATTTTGATTGACTGCATAGTTGCTAATGGGGCTTTCACATATACACTCCGGGGCCCGTACGGCGAGTAAAAACAGAAATTTGGGGAATTTTCGGACGGTGTCCGGCCGGTTGCCGTAAAGTTCCTACGGGCGCCGGGACGGTTTTTTAAGCCGTACGGGCGCCGTGGTGCTGAGTTGGCTGCTCCCAATTCTCCCGGCGTTTTTATCTGACCTTGAGGCCGTAGAAAGCCCGTAAAGGGCCCGTAGGCACCTTACGGGTCCCCTGCGGGCTCCGGACGGTGCCCGGACGGCCCCTCACGATTTTGGGGGTCAATTCTCATGAAAAATCTTTACGGGCGCCTTGCGGTGCTCAAGGGTTCCGTACGTGTACCCTACGGCGCCCTCACGGGCCCCTCAAGAGCCCCGGTGATATGCAAAACAACAGGCGTCTGCCGTCCGGGGGCAATTTAAAATGAATATTGCCCGTGCGGGTCCCTCACGGGGGCGTCTCGAAATGTACCAGAAGACACATACAGAGTGAGTCAGAAAAAATGTCCCACTTTTTAAAAGTTGTATTGTTTGAAGTATGAATATTTAATCATGAGTTTCATGATATCGTGGATGTTGTGCTTCATGATGATGATGATGATGATGAAGATTAAGATGATGACAATGATGATGATGATGACATGATGGTGGTAGTGAATGTGTACAAAAGGGAAAGATTTTTAGGGTTATGCCACTTAAACATTCAGCGACCTTGATAAAAATCAATGCTCAATCAGAAAAGGGGGTAATTATGACAAAATTGTCACCGTGTGTGTTATGTGTGTTGTGCGTGCGTGTGTGTGTGTGTGTGGTGGTGTGTGTGGGTGTGTGTGTGCGTGTGCGCGTGTCTGACTGTCTTTGTTCAATGCACTGTTTTATTCCTCACCCAGTAACTTGGCGCAAGTGAGATCTGACAGTCTTGTAAAGATTGTCTGATATTCAGTGATGCATGCAGATATTCAAATGAAAATGGTACCTAAGTGTACTGGGAGGATAACTCTATTAACATATATCATGAAACTCATGATTAAATATTCATATTTCAAACAATACAACTTTTAAAAAGTAGGACATTTTTTCTGACTCACTCTGTAGTTCAGTGCACAGCACGGCACCCGGCCGGGCCCCGGCAGGGCACCTTACGAGAGCCATCGGTACACCTGCTCATCGGACGGAGCCCGTAAGGTAACCGGCCGGCACTCGGCCGGCACCCTGCCGGCACCCTTACGGGCGCCTTGCATTTCACTCGACCAATTTTCTCCGGGCACCTCCCGGGCACCGCAGAATATGTGACCGCACATGCCGTAGAAATGAAAATCGGACGGTTCCCGTATGGTCTCTAAATCCACGGCAAGCCGCCGGGTAGGAAAAATCGTACGGGGCACGGTTTATAGGTGACCTAGGCATTAGTAACCAGACATACTAGTCAGTTCATTCATGACTTATGAAGCCGCCTCTGAGCTAATGTAAACAAAAACAAAGCCATTTATGGGCCGAGTGAATGACCTCAAGTGAACGTGACAGAGAAGAGAGCGAGAGAGAGGGGAATGTCTGACGGAGATCGCGCAAACATGAAAGGGCTAGGCCGCCAAGAAGGGATCGGAGCTGAACAAAGGGGAGACATTAGCATTTTGATAAGATTGGATTATGTCTGCATTATGTATCATCGACCAAGGCCACGTGATGAGTGATGGCTCACTCGTAGTTGGTAGTTGTAGTTGGTTTCTCAAATAAATAACAGATAGTGATGTAATGTTAAGTTTCAACGTGTCCAGAATGAGTGAAGTGAAGTTGTGGATCTATCTTTGCCTTCCTGTTGGTTTTACTTTTCCCTTTTCTTGATTTATTTTGTACAATGCATTTTCGTATTTATTTAGTCGCCCTTTTTACCTGCGGCTGCCATCTTTCCGTCTCCCGACCCTTTCTTTCTTCTTGAACTCTAATATTTCTTTATTTATATCTTGATCACCAGGCGCGTACGCAGTGAGGGGGAGGGGGGAACCCCCCCCCCCTCATTTGTTTTTTTGTGTGTGCTTATGGGTGACCAAAAAAACATCAAATCCTGGACACACACAAACAAATGTGCTCTAACCCCCGCCTGTCATTGCAAAATTTTCGGCGCAATTTAACCCCCCCCCCCCCCCCTGCGAAAAAATTCTGCTTACACCCCTGTTCATCACTTACTTCATCTAATTTTTTAATTCCATCTCTTAGATTTTGTTTTCAATGATTAATATGATAAAGTTATTATATCACTTTTTCAGACAGAATTTCATTGAAATTAGAAATTTGAATTGTGTTCAAGACTGCGAATTCATTCTTTAATACATCTCCCGATTTCTTTATCTTGAAATTCAATATTTTTTCCTTCACCTACGTTATCTGCCCCCTCTAATTTGTGTAATTCCATCTCTTTTAAATATTTTTTTTCTTCTTTTTTTCTTCAATTAAATACAAACTTAATTTTATCATATATTTTTTTCTCGGAATTGCATTTAAATTGGGGAGGGTGTGCATTACGAAGGCGCGTAACGATGTTAAATATACGCGATGTTTTGGAACTTTGGTGTTGATTGACATGACGCCTCATTTCAGATAGCAATCGACCTATACAGTGCGCCTCAGAAAACACGAAGCCGAGAATTGTCGATGTTTTATCATAACTTAATCATAGTTATAATTAATAAATGACACATATTGGTAAAGCTTAGATCCTCTTCTTTCATTTGATGCAACTCTTATAATGCATATTTCACGAATGAGCGATTAAAAAACAATTTGAAGACAGGGTCCTTTAGTAAGGCATTAATCCTCATTACCAGGTCCCTCGGAGAGGACCTAAAGCCGTCTGCCGTCTGGTTGCTTACTAACAAGCATTTATGCTTTCTTAGCAGTCAGGTAAAATAACTACTATCGAGAGAGAGTTTTAAGGTGTATTACCCGAATTAAAAAGGGGAATTGTTGGATCTGTTTTTGTTATCAGAACAAAAATTCTCCTCACCATTGTCCAGTCGCAACAACGACATACAAATAATGACAGATTTATTATGACATTCCCGCCACAAGTCGGCGCTCGATCTCTGAACAAAGGCGTAGGCTGACAATCGTAAATATCGCGGTCTGTCTGAACTTGGGTGTTGATTACAACATTTCCAAGATACGGTTATCAATCCAACTTTCTACATCATTTGTGCCTTTTCATTGTACCCACGAAAAGATCGATAGAAATGTCAGAATGTCTATTACCCTTCCCAGGGTTCAATGGGCGGTACAGGGTATGCAAATTAGAAATTGTTCTAGCGCTGCTGGTCGCTACAAGGCGGCCGCGGCGTAGTATCATTCATTCCAAATCAGTTTTCATAAGACCATAGATGACATATAAAAAATACATTAACAGTCTCGTAGAGTAAATATTTCAAAGAACAAAACATGCATGTCTACGTCCCTCTACCTCTCTCTCCCTCTTTCTGTCCCTCTCTCTCTCAACCTCAAACAACGGACCTCTGCATTGATTGCGATTCACACAATTTTCATTTCATTTACATTTCATTTAAAATGGGGAAAGCCTTCCGATCGCTTTAACTCACATACCCTGCTGGAAGGAAGGAATTTAACTGGCAAGGTGATTAAACTAGTTCTTGCCCCTCTTAGCGCGACAAATAGAAACCCTATCCCTTTCAAGAATTATGTAATATTATGTAACATAATCCCCCCATTCTTGCCCCTTTCATTGGGGACGCATTTGGGACGCTCGCGGTCTCTAAACAAAGGAGGATACGCGATGAATGGAGAAGGTTTTAATCCCCCTTACCTTACGCGTTCAGGACAGTCCCGTTCTGCTAACAAAGGAGGGGACGCGACCGTCCTAAACCCGGACGAACGCGAGTGATAATAAAGTTGCCTTCCCTAATGCTTGTTTTATCATGTGCTGTGATTTGAGAAATCACATATTCTGTGCGTTAAAAGGTTGCATGATTGAGCAGCGAATTTATATTCGCTTTTGGGTACATATTTACTGCTTAGTGCCAGTTACACTGCCGCTGCAAGGGCCATTTCTTATTTTCAAAGGTATACCGCGCTAAAAATTCCTAATTCTTATTTTCTTAATGTTGGCAGGTATGTAGAGGCACTTACGTGTTTTGTTGATTCTCTGTGCTGCTGTATTTGAAAAGTTTGTTACTGTGTCTATGTGTTGCTGTGTTTCAGAAGTCATACGGTTTTGATGTTCAATTGGAAATGGACTTCTGAGCTAAATATGTGGAATTTAAATGTGAAAGAAAAATGACATTGCTTATAATCATATAGCATGACAAATAATGGAATGGTTGTTTCTAATACATTGTAGAAAGTTATAGGAGGTGCTTTTTTTTTATGCTCTTTTTCTAGGTGCACCTGATACGCAAAGAGCTGAGGCGCAGAGGTTTGGGACAGATCACTGTGGACACTGTACAGAATGTGCAAGGTAAGGGAGATTATATCAGCCATTAAAAAAAAACAATAAAAGAAAACATAAGTTTATTAGAAAGTTTTGTATGGTGGTAACTTTATTATTATAAAAGTTAATATTATGTATGTGTCGCACAATAAAGAAATACTTATTTTCAATGTAGCAATAAGAAATCTGAAAGGTATTTCACACAGGCTAGTTTTGATTCTCTTGATTTGACAAGTTCCTAGCTTTTATTATGCCTCCGCGGGTAGTAGCGGGAGGCATTAAGTTTTAGGGTTGTCCATCCATCTGTCTGTATGTCACTTTCTCTTGATTGCGTTATCTCAAGAACTGATTGATGAATTCCCTCCAAACTTGGGTCATGTATGTATCTTGCAATGCTAATGAACTGATTAGATTTTGGGGTCACAAGGTCAAAGATCATGGGGCTCTCGTATGCAAAAATTGCTTGTTATAGCATTATAGCATTCCTGTGTAAGAATTTGCATGTAATTACTTCAAGAAAATTTGAATGCTTCATTGAGAAATAGTCTTCTCTCCTTATTTGTATGGCAGCATAAAGGAAATGCCAAAATCTATTACCTTTTGCAGGAAAGATGTACATGTACAATTTTGTTTTGTACTTGTTATGTTTCACAAAAAAGAGTATTTGATTATTGAAAATTTCGATTTAAGACTTGCAAAGTTCCTGCTGTCAAACGCAGAATTCATGTTTGTTTTCAATTGCAGGAAAGCAGTTCCGGGCTGTGGTCATAAGTACAGTCCGTACCAGAGAGACTGTCAACAAGGCTCACATCACTGCTATTCCACAAGCATCTGGAAATCAACAAGAGAATGAGTTCTACTATGCCTTCTTGTCTGACGAGCGCCTTCTCAACACGGCGTTCACCCGTGCCAAGTCGATGATCTTTGTCGTAGGGGACCCAGTGGCACTCTGCTCCGTTGGAGCCTGTCAAATGACCTGGGTGCGGTACGTGCAGGAGTGTCAGAAGAACAATAGCATCATGCCACCAGAGATGACTGTGGATATGATTCAGGAGGAGATAGCGGCTGCAAAGCAAAGGCTTAATCCCACAGCTGCCACCTTTCAACCACGCAAGGGAGCATCATCAGCAAGAACATCCAAAGCAGCTGCTGCTGCCGATCATGTAGGTGCATCTCCGTCCCGATGGACTGGAGAGAATAGCATATGGGGCAAGTCTGCACGGAAGACTCACGCTGACAAGTCAGCAGCAGCAGCAGTCCCACGAAGAGCAGTCCCAGGATATCAGAGACTGAACAGTGATGAATTCCCAGAACTACCTGAGGTGAATCATGTGCAAAACCATGTTCAGAGCCCCTTGCATGAATCAGAAGAGGAGGATGAGTTTGAGGACATTGTGACAAACATCCAAGACGATGATCTTCTGGAAGAGCTCCGTCTACAAGTGAAAGTGGACTTTCAAGAGGAGATGAACAAAAGGGGTGAACCTAGTAAGAGTCCAGAATCTGGTGAGGGTACAGAAAGTGAACCAGAAACATCACCAGAACCAGAAGCAACAGCTCCACCTCGGATACTGCAGCGAGGTGAACCAGTTTCAGCACACCAGGCAAGGCATGCTCCTCCAATGGCAGGGGCCGGTCAACCTAAAGGACAGAGAGAATCAGTGAAGGCACCTCCTCAGACACTACCCACTAAGCCTCCAGTTCCAATGAGTGCTCGGCCATCTGAGCCAGAATTGGATATGTCAACTGATGGAAATGTTCCAAGCTTCCGTATGGTGGAAAGGGCTGGTCGAATTGCTCTGCTGCCAAGGAACATGCCGCAGAGTGCGCTTAGCCAAGTGGAAGATTACGATTCAGATGAAGATGAAGCACATGGATCACCAGAGGAGAAGACAGAAGATGATTACCTGGAAAAGACAGTTACAGAACCTGAAAAATTCAGGGTCTGCACCTTCAGATATGATATGAAGGGCGCAACACTTGCGATTCCTCATGAACGTGAAGCATCAGAAGTCGTATCCATTACCAGCAAGAAACGTAGAGGACAAGCATTGGACAATGATGAGGTTGTGGTAGAGATCATAGAGAACAGGGAAGGCACAGAAGAATTAGAAGGAGTTGATGAGCTTGTGAAGGTGGAAGAAGATGAGAGAATCTATGGGAAGGTTGTTCACATTCTGAAGAGAGATTCTGATCCATATCTACGCAAACTTGTGTGTACCCTTGACCCCTTCAGCAACAACTTGATGGTGCCTGTGGACCGTACATTCCCAAAGCTCTTCATCACAAAGACCGAAGACAAAGCTGAAGAGTCAAGAGACAAGAATGTGACAAAAGTCACAATCCACACCATCTCTCGTGTAGCTGCTAAGACACAGGGATACTACACGCATAATAGAGACGTGTATGTCACGAACAAGGAACGTCCTCATAAGCTTTTTGTTGTTCGTTTCTGGAAGTGGTACCCCAAGACTCCCTACCCACTGGGAGTAGTCATTGAAGAACTAGAGCCAGGCATCGAACCTAGGCAAGGACTGCACATCCTCAAGCTAATTCACAATGTGAAAGATAAGTTCAAGGACTCTGTTAATGCTTACCTCAGAGAGAACTTTCCTGCAGGGTGGGCCATTCCTAAGGCTGACCTGGAGAAAAGAGTAGATCTCAGAAACATGAAGATCTTCACTATCGACCCTCCTGGTTCAGAAGATCTGGATGACGCAGTCAGCGTGGAGCCAATCGACGGAGATCGCTTTAGGGTGGGAATCCACATAGCTGATGTCTCCTACTTTGTTCCCAAAGGGAGTGACCTCGATGAAGAAGCAAGGATTCGTTCAACATCTTTCTATCCGTCCTTCCATGAGAAACCCATCCACATGCTCCCCAGGAAGCTAAGCACTGACCTCTGCAGTCTCCTTCCTAATCAGGACAGGTTGGCTTTGTCCTTGTTGGTGGTGGTCAACTCTAACGGAATACTCGCTGAAGCACCAAACATGCACCGTACAATCATTCGTTCCTGCCATAAGCTCTCCTACCATCAGGCAGAAGAGATCATCCATGGAGAATGTCCCGATGGATTAGAGGATGTTGCTGAATCCATCCGCTGCCTGCACAATCTGGCAAGCAAGAAACGAGCTCGTCGTCTAGGAGATAAGAAATTTGTCTACAATGCAGAGGATGATGATGGAGAGGTGCAAGATCCACTTGCTCACAGCTTGATTGAAGAGATGATGGTTCTTGCCAACGAAACTGTTGGAGACCATCTTCTGTTGAAGTATGCAGATAGTACTCCCCTCAGGAGGCAACTAGCACCACCCCTAGACAAAGTGGAGGAATGGAGGAAGACACACAAGGATGGTGTCCGCAACAGTATCTTGCTGACTGCTACAGTGAATCAGGATCAGGAAGAAGATGTCGACCAGGATGATGAAGACGGCCCAGTGCTTCCTTTGACCAAACCAGTCTGGGAGGAAATTGTTCAGGCCTCCAGTGAAAACACCCAGAAGGCAGTGGATAAAGTCATCAACATGGTATGCATGGATCCAAACCATCCTCTTCAAGCCGTAGCCTTGTCTCAGTTTCATCGGATTATGGAGCGTTCAGAGTATGTGAACTCAGGAGACCAGCCAGGACCTGAACAAAAGGCACACTTCTCATTGAAGCTCAAAGCATATGTCCATTTCACATCTCCCATCCGCAGGTTCATCGATCTTGTTGTTCACCGGATGCTGATTGCTAGCTTGGAAGGTCTACCATGTCCCTATGAAGCAAGAGAGCTGGCCAACATAACCCACAATTGTTCTAGCCGAGCTGTGCATTCCCAGCGCTTCTCAAAGGAAAGCAAGTCTCTCCAGCTGGCTCTGAAGTTGAAGGAAGCTCCTCTGCAACTGCTTACATTTGTGGAAAGTATCTCAGACTCTGGTTTGAAGTTTCTCTTTCCACATAGGCCATACATTCTCCCAACACAGTGCAAGCTGGGCTTCAATATCCTTAAGCCCTCAAGGAGACCAGAGACTACTGCTGCGTCTGAATCTGTTGACCTAGCATGGAAGACGAGAATCTATGACATAAACCTAGAAGGAAAACAGAGGCATGGACACAGAAGGAATGCCATAGAACTGGACAACGGGCGCCACATTGTGAATATCCCAGAGGACAACTGGGAAGACATCCGCAACAGTGTGAAAACTGGAAATTACGAGTCCATCAAGAGAGCCATTGAGTCAGCCATCAATTCTGGAGGGCAGGAGCTTTGTCAGCACATGGATCCAATGAGGCGGTTTAACGAGAAGTCCTCAATTGAGGTGACGTGTGAGTATGTGGACATGACGGGAAAGCAGCAGTCATTCATTGAATTCTGCCGCTCTTTCAAGAAAGGTGATGTCAACCAAGTCCAGTTGCATGCTCGTCTCTTTAAAGGGGTCCTGACTCCCTATATCCAGCTCTTCAACATGACACCACATCTGGATGTGTGTGCAGAGCACCGTGATCAGCCTGTGCTTTGCTTTTCAGACGTCGCCACCAAGATTCCGGGGAAGGAGAAGTCCATTGCTGCTTACAAGAAATCCTGGCTCCCCATCCTGTCAATGATCAGTGCTCATAGTGCTGTCAACTCTGATGACACCATCACCATCCACAATGTAGTGATCAACTGGCAGAAATTGGAAGGCAACAAGTACCAGGGTTATTTCAATCTTCCCCTTCCCTTTCTTGAGCAACGCTTCATTCGCATCAACAAGCGACCAGAGAACAAGGACAAGAGTAAGGAAGACGATGAGGACTACGAGCTAGACTTCATCTGCGTCCGCTACAGGAATCTCAGAGTCCATAGCCGAAAGCTGCTTAAGATACGTGACTTGGACAGTAGTTCAAAGCACCAAGAGACGATAGGACCTTACAATCGCCTGGCATGGACTGAACAGACCTTTGTAGCCCATGGGTACACCACAGACGTCCAGACTGACAAGAGGGCCCAGCTGAGGACCATCACTTTCCAGCTCCACACCACCTCCCTACCGTTCCCAGAGGATGCACTGCTCTACCAACATGAAGGAAAGCAGATGTCCTGCACCATTGAAATCATCCCCAAGCCAATTCCAGACTTGTAAGGACAATTCTTTACTTTCATAGATTAAAAACAACTATTGAGCAAAGAGGAAGTGCTTCCGTTCCCAAACATATTTTTTCTTGAAATTATTAAATTGTTGAACAAACTGATTGTCTCCTGGATTTGAAGGCAATATGAATACCATTGAAATGGGAAAAGGGACAATTTATTGATACACATACCTGTTAAACGTACATGGTGTAGTCCACATATTTCCATAGCCATTAAGGGCAGAAATGTTGAACTTGGCTGATATGAAATACATGTATATAAGTTTAAGGTCTTATAGGTTTATACAGGTGTAAGTCTCTCAGAGGTATTTCTGGATGGAAGACTTTGATAAAGTCCTCCAAGGTGCTAATGTTGTGACTTCAAGATATTGGTCCCCATAGAACTTATATTAACCTTTGGAGCTTAACACAAGTAACATTCTACTTAATCTGGATTGTTAACTGATATCTTTAAAGAGTCATGTGTATGAAAATTCTCACTTAAGAATTAGCACTTTATATAAGAGTTGCCATCTTAAACCAATTGTATGACTTGATTGTGGTATAATATGCATTTTCCTTAAACTCTAACCCCAGTCGTCTAAAATTCAGTATTCACTGTTTTTTAAAAATTCTGTTCTTCTTGTACTTTGTATCAAAAGATGAACATTATGTTTTGTTTTGACACCTGTAGGCGTGCAGAAAATGCTGTGAGGAAGCTACAAGACACAACCCCTCTGATCCGTAATATCTGCCTCCACAAACCATGCAAAGCTGATGATGGAGTCTTCAACTCAAGTAAGTCTTTCTTCTTAGAATTGAGCCCTTGAATCAATTGTTGTATTCCTTGAAAAAGCTAGCACCAATTTTTTATATTTTTTATGAGGTTTTAATTTCCTTTTGTGCAATAATAAAAGGGAAATATTTTGTATTCTAAGTTCATTCTACGTTCATTCAGCCTTCCATTGATATAAAGTTGTATTTTCATCAGATAGGGTCTTTAATTGACAAGAGGACATATGAGGGACCTTCTGTATAACAGAAATATTTTCTTTAATTTTCCTGGGTTGTCGCTGCTGAATTCCAAACTCTCTTGAAATAATAATTGTACCCAGTACTTTGTATTGAGCTAATATTCATACCCTGTTAGATACAGTTTCATTTTTGGTATTTTTCCTTAGGCTTCAGCAAAAGTTTTTTATGCCTCCGCCACCGAAGGTGGTGCCGGAGGCATCATGTTTTCGGGTTGTCCGTCCGTACGTCCGTACGTCCGTCCGTACGTCCGTCCGTCCGTACGTCCGTCCGTCCGTCCCGTTTGACCGTTATCACAATATCTCAAGAACCATTTAAGATTTAAACTTAAGACTCGGGAATAGTATTTATCACCATAGGAAGACGATCTGATTAGATTTTGGAGTACGTAGGTCAAAGGTCACAGGTCACAGAGGTCAACTTATGAAATTCCTTGTATTGAGTTTGTTAGCGCGATATCTCAAGAACCATTTGAGATTTAAACTTAAAACTTAAGGATAGTATGTATCACCATAGGAAGACGATCTGATTAGATTTTGGAGCACGTATGTCAAAGGTCAAGGGTCACAGAGGTCAACTTATGAAATTCCATACATTGAGATTGTTATCATGATATCTCAAGAACCACTGGAGATTTAAACTTCAAACTTAGTGATAGTGTGTATCACTATAGGAAAACAATCTGATTACATTTTGGAGCACGTAGGTCAAAGGTCAAAGGTCACAGGGCTCATTATGTATGCAAAAACAGCTTGTGATCGCGTTATCTGAACAACCGATTGATGGATTCCTGCCAAACTTTGGTCATGTATGTATCTTGCAGAGCTGATGAACTGATTAGATTTTGGGGTCACGAGGTCAAAGGTCAAAGGTCACAGGGCTCATTATGTATGCAAAAACAGCTTGTGATCGCGTTATCTGAAGAACCGATTGATGGATTCCTGCCAAACTTTGGTCATGTATGTATCTTGCAAAGCCAATGAACTGATTAGATTTTGGGGTCACGAGGTCAAAGGTCACAGCGCACATTATGTATGCAAAAACAGCTCGTGATCGCGTTATCTGAACAACCGATTGATGGATTCCTGCCAAACTTTGGTCATGTATGTTACTTGCAGAGCTGATGAACTGATTAGATTTTGGGGTCATGAGGTAAAGGTCAAGGTCATGCGGCTCATTATGTATGCAAAAATAGCTTGTGATCGTATAATCATTAGAACAGATTGATGGATTCCTGCCAAACTTAGATCATTTATGTATCTTGCAGAGCCAATGAATGGTTCATAAGATCAAAGGTCATGGGCTCATTATGTATGCAAAAATAGCTTGTGGACGCATTCTCATTAGAACTGACAGATGGATTACTATTTAACTCAGGAAATCTTGCAGAGCCAATGAACTGAGTAGATTTTAGGGTCATGAGGTCAAAGATCAAAGGGTCATATATGTTTATGAGAAATTGCTTGTAATCACGATATTCTGAGAACATGTTAATGGATTACAATTGAACTTGAATTTGAAAAATTTCTTCCGTTTCGGTTTGTAAAATTGCTCTATGACGGAGGCATCATTTTCGACTGCGCGCAGTCGAATTCCATCTAGTTCTGGCTTAATATTCAACGGATGATTGTAGCCTGATTTTTGTTTCTTCTGTTTCCAAAGATGAGATCACAAAGATCGCGCTGAAGGAAGGTGGGAAGGTGAAAGACCTCCATGTACAGGAGACGGAACTACACCCCCTCAATAAACCCCAGTCAGAAGCAGTCAAGATGGCCCTCACGAACACCTTCTCTCTCATCCAAGGTCCACCAGGTTAGTTGTTATCAAAGTATTTGGTGTCAACTCTGCCTGGGAGGGAACTATCAAACTGAATCCAAATCAAAATGATTGGCTGAGAACCTGTAACTTGTTATGTGTTATTGTTATTATTAAGTTTACTGCAAAGAATAATGCGCTTGTACATGTAAAATTACCAATTTAATTATTCATACCCTTACCAAGTTGTGTAAATTCTTTAAATATGTGAAAAATTTATGTTTCCTCTATTGAAGCTTACAACTGAAACTATTCAACTTAGGCCTTAATTCAACCTGTCCACCTTTCATACTTGAGTTCCTTAACAAAAAGAACAAAAACATCCAATTTACATTGGGTATGAATAATTTAGTTGTTAACTGCACATATATGCTAAAGCCTTTCTAGAGTGTTGGGGGCCCGAAATTCACCAAAGATTTGATGGCAAAATTTCACTTAATTGTATTATAATGTGAGAGATGTCATTTAAGATTTCCCCAAAAAAATGTGTTTGTAGACAAATATTGATAAAAGAATACCGTACATAATTTGGATTTTCTGTTGTACGCAGAAAACCTAAATTTTGTATTCTTTCATCAATATTCGACTTCAAACACATTTGCTTTGAAAATCCTTACAGACATTTTTCTTAAATGACATCCTCTTTGACATTAAATATTTGGGCCTCCCAACACTTTAGAGGACCTTTAACCCTTACTGTACTGGGCTATTTTGAGCACCCTCTGACTGGGGGGGGGGGGGGGGGGGCCTGGGAGGCCCCCCCCTATGATCTCGGCCGTCGATTGTCCGATGAACACGAAAATTTGCATGTTTGTAGATATTTACGTAAGGAACAAGATGGTATAATTAGTTTTTTCCGAATATGCAAATTTTTGTCGTTCGCCTAATTAATTATGCAAAATGCGCTAATTTTATGCATTTTACAGAAAACGTGTCAAACTCCACTTTTTGAATGTTGAAACTCATTATTCATATGAAACTACTTTTCTAACACAAAGAAGTTATTTTAATGTTATTAATAATGATAATTTATGCAAATTTTGATGCGATTTTTTTTTTTGTGTGTGTTTTTTGGATGACATGCGCATACTAATTGTTATGTAACGCCTTACAGGTATATCCGATTTTGACGAAAATGGTATCAAAATGTGCGTAAGACTTGAGGAAAAAAAGTCATGAAACGACAATTCAAAATTCCAAGCGGTTGCGGCGCAATCTCCGAAAATGTTGAGGGGGGGGGCCTCCCAGGCCCCCCCCCCCCCCCAGTACAGTAAGGGTTAATGTGACTGCAAATATTAAATGAAGCAACATGTACTGAATGAGGGAAAGATGCGTCTGGTACACATTTGCAGAGCTGCCAACTAGTACGGATTTTCCGTAATTGGTACGGAAATTAACGACCATTACGGAATGTTGTCTCAAATTACGGATTTAAAAAAAAAAAAAAAAAAAAGATTTTTTATTTTTTTTTTTTTTTTTTTTTTTTTTTTTTTTTTTTTTTTAATGAATTAAATATGATTTATCGTAGCGAGTGCTGTGAATAGGAGCCATTTTTCATGATAAACTGTGTTGTGATGACCTGAAATTCAATACTTAACATCTTTGTGTGAGTAAAATCACCAAAAATTTCAGATAATCATGCGTCCGCGCAGTGTTGGCGTGTCGTTTTTTTAGATTCATAGCGCCGCATAAGAAATTACTGATTTATACCCCAAATTACTGATTTTGAGCCTTGTGATTACTGATTTTCTGTTCTGGAGGTTGGCAGCTCTGCATTTGTGCCTCTAGTATCCTTCTAGCTAAGTTCTTTATCTGCTTGTTTCATAAGTGCATGATGAATCTGATACAAATGATAAATTCAGTAACTGAATATGAATTGCTTTGTTTTGAGTCCCCTGACATTAATGATAACAATACATAGGGTTGGAGTACTGAGTTATTGTTGCTAACTTTCTATTTTAGGAACCGGTAAGACAGTGACGGGTGCGTATTTGGCTTAC
Source organism: Strongylocentrotus purpuratus (assembly GCF_000002235.5). NCBI lineage: Eukaryota > Metazoa > Echinodermata > Echinoidea > Camarodonta > Strongylocentrotidae > Strongylocentrotus > Strongylocentrotus purpuratus. Next base: position 30,303,190 of record NW_022145613.1, read on the forward strand.
TTCTTCACCCAAGTCAACGTGAATGTACCAGCAATGGGTAAAGGTAGAGCTCAGGTGCTCTACTGTGGACCTTCCAACAAGGCCGTTGATGTTATTTCTAGTAAGTCCTTCATTATCTTCACTCATGCTATGCTATTGGTGGCAAATGCCACTGAAGAGCTTTAATGATTTACCACTTAATTGAAGTAAGAAAAAGTTTGCCTGTATTTCTAGAAAAGGGAGGGGGAGGAGGAGGATTTTCTTGCTTTACTTATATATAGATTATGAATTAAAACTCATAATTTAACAGTTGTAATTACGATCTAGGAAATGTGGTTTTATGTTTGTTGTTGGGTAGAGATTCAGTATGGGTCCTTTTACTTTGCCGAGTGCAAATTTGTCCTTATTCCCTAAGAGTATGTAAAAGGTAAATCGACTTGTACAAACTGTAGGGTTTTTCAGCCCCATTAAGAGACCAATTGATTGAAAGAGTTCTGCTATATGCACTTTGATATCGTGTTTTACAGGTTACTTGAAGAAGTTGGATATCTCTATCGTACGAGTCTACAGTGATTCAATGGTCGAAAAGGTCTACCCCATTCCAGGCATGCCTAGCTCTCATTCTAAGTGGCAGCGCGCCAACCAGGCTCGCATCGACGATCGGCTGGACGATGTCTCCCTTCATAAGTTGATCCGCAAACCTGGAGCCCCGTACGCAGAAGAGATCCGAGCAATGGAGCTCAACTTTGGGCGTATCTCATCTGCAAGCGTGACAGAAGTTAGAGCATACAAAGAGCTCCTACTTGAGGCAGAGGTGAGTCCTTAGAGAATCTGATGGAACTATTTAGCGAGAAAGTAAGTAAAGCCAGCCGTTTAATGACAATGGGCTGTAGTAATGCTAGCTAGAATAATATGAGAGTCCTTACAAACCCTTTTCGTCGGCATAGTATAAGGTCAGTTGAGCTGAATGTAGACCCTATTCTATTAATGAAAAATATATTAATTCATTCATGTTGCACAGGTTCAGTTGACAAGAAATTTTAATGTTAACATATACATGGTTACATTTCCTAGGGTGTGGAACTTGGGAAGCATTCCATCGTTCTGTGCACGTGTAGCATAGCTGGAACGGCTCGCATCACAAAGCACGCCAACATCATCCAGTGTATTGTGGATGAGGCTGGCATGTGTAACGAGCCTGAGACACTCATTCCCCTCACCAGCACTCTCCCTCATCAGGTAGTCCTCATTGGAGATCACAAACAACTCAGGTACTGATCATGTTGTCTGTTTGGGGCCAGAAGGGCGTTAACTTTGAAAGAAGGCCCTTCTTGTTCCAAACATACGATTTTATAGTCAGGGAATGTTCCAGAGATATTCTTAACATAGAGAGCATATGGAATAACCACTACCAAAGTAATTGAAACCATGGATAACTTGAATTTGTTTCCCCCTTTGAAAAAAATATTTGTAACTGTATATTGGGCATTTGGCAATTGGTGGATAAATGAATGATGATTGTATACATGTATCCAGTAGATTTCGTACATGTTACTTAGTATGAATCATTTTCACCTACAGCTTATGTACCTGAACATACTTCAAACGTGTTTGTGCTTTTTTTTCCGCGTGTTTATATTGATCTTTTTAAAACCAATTATTCACATGATATTCGATCTGTGTCCTGTCAAATAAAGAATTGCGATTGATTTGGATCGATCACAAGTCCTCCAATCAACCGCTGCCGTACAAACTTCTGTCTCTTTAGTTCAGTGGTGCGATTGATATCAAGTTGCACTCGCTTTGAATCACTCCTTAAGACCTGTTCAGATGTATGGCGCCGTAAACAGCCTCAAAACAGCCGCTGGGTTTTTTAATGTGTAAATGAATGGCAACTGCTCACAATAAATGACATTCATGTATTCACTGAGCTCTGTTTTATGAGATACAGGAATGTGAAGTGTATTACACTTCATGGCATTAAAACAAAAAACAGAAATTTTGCAGCGTCATATCTGAACGAGCCTTTTTCTGTCCTTAAAACAAGGACAAACTGAAATCATTCCTTGAACCTTACAGTAGCTTTAACAAAAAAAAATCACCTCGAAAGCAAGGATCTATGAAAATCTGATGAGTATTAAAAGTACAAGAACTTTTTCCATCTTATGTTACAGGCCAATCATCACAGAACCGAATGCACGGGATCTAGGCATGGAGGAGTCACTCCTTGAGAAATACAAAAAAAAAGCTCGCATGCTCACCATCCAGTATCGTATGGTAGGTCTCGGTTTTTTAAAAACCATCAAAGAATGTTTTGCTCTGTATGTTTGCCATTCAACTCTGGCATGTAAAGAGATCTTGCAAGTTTAAGTGGCAAAATAACACTCTGAATAATGGTTGAAGTGACTTGTGAGTAGACTATTAGATGACCTCGCTTCTGGATGTTCATCCCATATGCTTCGTCGTTAATTGCTTCGCAGTCAAAATCCTGTTCTAATGAAATTCTTAGCTTCAAACCTGAACCAAACACTGTACCGGTACCTTACCCTAACCTCAACTCTAAACCCATAAACCTACAGGTAAATTCAAATTGCCACCACAACTGTAACCCTGTCTTAATAGATAAAGTGATGCCTGGAGCAATTGTTGCCAGAGCGTACGTAGGAGCACCGTTTGTGCATGGGCATGTACTGGCGTACTATGACATGTTTCCCCTTATACTCATTCATTAAAGTGAGTGATTAGATTAACCCATTGGCTACTGGATCCGGTTTGTTCCTAAATAAGGCTTATGGGAATTAGATAATTTAGTCAATGGGTTATGACCACAATAAATGATGCTGAGTATATCACTTTGAACTCATTTAAACTTGCTTCCTAGCCCACTGAAAAGAGGGGCTTAAAACATTAAAATCATTTCTTTCAACTTCCAGCACGAGTCGATCTGTTCCTTCCCGTCGGAGACCTTCTACGAAGACAAACTGCAAACTGACTTGTCGGTCAAGCGCCGCAGCCCTGACCCCCTAAGAGCAATCTGGCCAAACAAGGGTCTAACCCCGATGGTCTTCTGTCATGTTTACGGCAAGGAAGAAACGCTAACGGTCAAGTCCGACGAAGGAAACGAGATGTCCAAGGCCAACATGGCTGAAATCATGCACGCTGTAAGTGTCCTTCTTACATTTTGTCTTCAATATTTTTCTCTTAAATCACAAGAATTTTGAGATTAAATTGGATGCTCTCACCATTATGATCTTCAGATATTATTTTTTCCTTCAAAAATGGATTATCAAAAAATGTAAATCCTGTAGATTTGTGACCATAATGTGTACGTAGGAGCATGGTTGGTTGAGAGGTTGGGTGGTTGGATGAATGGATGGGTGGGACTGGGTGTAAGGGTGGGTGGGTAAGAGGGTAGGTGGATAGCTGGGTAAGTGGGTGGGTGGATGGATGGGTGAGTGGGTGGATAGATGGTTGGGTGGGTGGATGTATAGATGGGTGGGTGATTTGATAGATGGGTGGGTGGGAGTGTGGGTTGATGGTTGGTGGGTGAGTGGTGGAAGGTGGGTGTATGGATGGTCCGTGGATGTATGGATGGGTGGGTAAGTGGGTGATGGATGGGTGGGTGAGTGGATAAGTGGATGATGGATGGGTGGGTGAGTTGGATGGCTGGATAGATGGATGGGTGGAAAGGATGGATGGGTGGAATAGATGGGTGGGTTGGTAGGTGGGTAAGTGGGTGGATGGATGGGTGGATGGGTGTTCGGTGGGTGGTTGGCTGGATGGCTGGGTGGGTGGATGGATGGTGGGTGAGTGGATGGATGGGTGGGTGGATGGTGGGTGGGTGGATGGATAGATGGATGGATAGATGGATGGGTGGGTGGATGGATCGATCGATGGGTGTGTGGTGGATGGTGGGTGGGTGGATGGATGTATTGGATGGATGGATGGGTGGGGAGGTGGGTAAGTGGGTTGATGGATAGGTGGGTTGGTAGCTGGGCAAGTATTTGGATGGATGGGTGGGTGTTTGGTGGGTGGATGGCTGGGTGGCTGGATTGCTGGGTGGGTAGATGGATGGTGGGTGGATGGATGGGTGGGTTGGTAGGTGGGTAAGTGGGTGGATGAATAGATGGATGGGTGGGTGGATGGATGGGTGGGTGAGTGATTAGATAGATGGGTGGGTGGGTGTGTGGGTGGATGGCTGATGGGTGAATAGATGGGTGGGTGGGTGGGTGGTGGATGGTGGGTGTATGGATGGGTGGGTGGATGGATGGATCGATGGGTGTGTCGTGGATGGTGGGTAGATAGATGGGATGGATGGGTGGGTGGGTAGGTGAGTAAGCGGGTGGATGGATGGTTGATGGATGGATGGATGATGGGTGGGTGGGTGGGTGGGTTGATGGATGGTGGGTGTATGGTTAGGTGGGTTGATGGATGGATGGATCGATGGGGTTGGTGGATTGTGGGTGGATGGATAGTTGATGGATGGGTTGGTGGGTGGGTGGGTAAGTGGGTGGATGTATGGGTGGGTAAGTGGGTGGATGGGTGGGTGGATGGTGGGTGGGTGGATGGATAGATGGATGGATAGATGGATGGGTGGGTGGATGGATCGATCGATGGGTGTGTGGTGGATGGTGGGTGGGTGGATGGATGTATTGGATGGATGGATGGGTGGGGAGGTGGGTAAGTGGGTTGATGGATAGGTGGGTTGGTAGCTGGGCAAGTATTTGGATGGATGGGTGGGTGTTTGGTGGGTGGATGGCTGGGTGGCTGGATTGCTGGGTGGGTAGATGGATGGTGGGTGGATGGATGGGTGGGTTGGTAGGTGGGTAAGTGGGTGGATGAATAGATGGATGGGTGGGTGGATGGATGGGTGGGTGAGTGATTAGATAGATGGGTGGGTGGGTGTGTGGGTGGATGGCTGATGGGTGAATAGATGGGTGGGTGGGTGGGTGGTGGATGGTGGGTGTATGGATGGGTGGGTGGATGGATGGATCGATGGGTGTGTCGTGGATGGTGGGTAGATAGATGGGATGGATGGGTGGGTGGGTAGGTGAGTAAGCGGGTGGATGGATGGTTGATGGATGGATGGATGATGGGTGGGTGGGTGGGTGGGTTGATGGATGGTGGGTGTATGGTTAGGTGGGTTGATGGATGGATGGATCGATGGGGTTGGTGGATTGTGGGTGGATGGATAGTTGATGGATGGGTTGGTGGGTGGGTGGGTAAGTGGGTGGATGTATGGGTGGGTAAGTGGGTGGATGGGTGGATGGGTTGGTGGGTGGGTGGGTAAGTGGGTGGATGTATGGGTGGGTGAGTTGGTAAATAGATGGGTGGGTGGGTAAGGGGGTAAGTGGGTGGATGGTTGGGTGTTCGGGTGGGTGGGTGGATATATGGGTGGTTAAGTGGGTTAGTGGATGGATGGGTTGGTGAGTTGGTGGATAGATTGATGGTTTGGTGGGTGGATGGATGGATTGGTGGGTGGGTGGATGGTGGGTGGGTGTTTAAGTGGGTATTTTGGGTGGGTGGAGGGCTGGATGGTTGGGTGAGTGGATGGATGGATGGTAGATGGATGGGTGGGTGGATGGGTAGATGGGTGGGTGAGTGGATGGGTGTGTGGATGGATAGATGGATGGGTGGGACTGGGTGTAAGGGTGGGTGGATGGCTGGGTGGCTGGATGGATGGCTTGGTGGCTGGATGGTAGGTGGATGTATTGATGGATGGATGGGTGTTTGGGTGGGTGGATGGATGGATGAATGTGTGGGTGGATAGATGGGTGGGTGGATGGTGAGTGGATGTATTGTTTGGATGGATGGGTGGGTGAGTGGTAGGATAGATGGGTGGGTGGCTGGATGGGTGGATAGTGGAAGGATGGATGGGTGGGTGGATGGATAGATGGATGGTGAGTGGGTGGATGGATGGGTGGGATGGGTGGGTGAGTGGCTAGATGGGTGGGTGTGTGGATGGCTGGTGGGTGGGATGATAGATGGGTGGGTGGTCGGTGGATGGTGGGTGTATGGATATATGTATATAGTATATTTTTCTTAAGTTGAGAATGTTGGCAGACATCCACTGAGTGAGTACTGTGTGTGTGTGTGTGTGGGGGGGGGGGTGGGTGGGTGGGTGGGTGAGTATGTGTGTGAGTGGGTGAGTATGTTTGTGTGATAGAGGGTGAGTATGTCTGTGTGATGTAGGGGGCAGGGAGGGGGCAGGATTGTTTCAGTAAAATTATCTCCAGATTTGTTTTTTTTTTGTAATATATAAGTAAATAACATTTTACAATTGACATATTATGTTTAGGTACTTATACGTTTACTTTGTTGCTAAGTTATATTATACTGCAAATAAGTTTGTGTTTAATTATGTTTATGTAAAAGCATCAATATTGAACACGTTTATTTTATTCAATTGTATGTCATGGTTTGTATTACACTTCTGGAGAAATAAAACAAAGTTGTTAAAAAAAAATTTTTAAAAAATGGATGGGTGGGTGGGTGTGTGGTTTGGTGGATGGATGGTGGGTTGGTGAGTGGGTGGATAGATGGATGGTTTGGTGGGTGTGTGTTTGGGTGGGTCGATAGACGGATGGATGGGTGGGTGAGTGGATGGATGGGTGAGTGGTTGGGTGGGTGGGTAGATGGATGGATGGAATATTGTGAACTGTATACATTGATAAACAATATTCCATATACATGGTAAGTCCCCCCCCCCCCCCCAACCCCCTCTGTATGAATCACCAAACTTTATATGTAATGTAGTACGACATGCATATAACCTGAAAAATGAATTATCAAAATGTAAATTCTGTAGATTTGTGACCATAATGTGTACGTCCCTTGAGAGACCAATGCCAGTAAAAATGGTAAGAGCAAACAACAGTGGCATGAATGGCCTGCCACAGTTGAGTCCAACTTAAGTTGATCTTCGTCTTCATGAAACACTCCCCAGGTCCCTTTTTATTAGCCCATGTTACATCTTGTATGATGTGGATTTGTATTTATAAGCCAGTTCATGGATGGGCAAACAAATTGTCCTCTTGTACAAAATTGTAAATCTCATCGAGATGAATACTGGATACGTGTTTCATGAAAGCTACATAATCAATTTTAGGCGCCGACTTTACATTCTATGATACACATGTGGGAGTATTCTTTATTCAAAAGGGTGCACAAAGGTATTTATAAAGCACTTCCATCATTTTGGCATGCGTTATTCTAAAATGCACAAAGTGGGACTTCTCCATGTTTAAAATACCTGTGGGTACGGTATTTGGGGTCATTTGTTTAGTCATGTACTATCTCTGAGGTTGTCTACTGTAATAATTTTTTTGTTGGTCAATAAATAAAATCAAGTCCAATCAAAGCAAATCACCTCTACTTGTGATTTTCAGACAAGAATAGTCAAGCAGCTGCTACGGAAAGGAGCTCAAGCCAGTGACATTGTGGTTCTGTCCCAGTACAAGCTACAGTGCTCACAGATCGAGGAGAGGTTAAAGGACTTAGGTCACAAAGGGGTCAAGGTCAGCACGGTCGTCACTAGTCAGGGTGAGTGTGATATACATGTGTATTGAAACTTTTAAAGCCCCACTGCACTACTTATAGCTACTTGCGCCCTCTATATAGCAAACAATGCCTAATTATTTTTTTTTACTGTTGGTCCCCCAAGGGTACCCTTTTTCTTATGTTAATTGAAAGCTGATTTGATGAGATATCCAACTGTCAGTGACCATGCAGGGAGGTCTAATTCCTCCTGGCCAAAATAGTGTAGATAGGCTTCAAAATTTGTCTTAGATGTGTCATTTTTATACTCTCTGCAGAGTAACAGACATGCATTTCTGACAATAAATTTCTTCTTTGTTTTGTATGTGTATTTTCTTTGTCTTCTGCTTCTTTCTCTGTTATTTATACTGCAATAAATCTCCACTAATATGTATCATTGTTACAGGCACAATAGTGGCTAGCAGAGGATTAATAATTTTGTAAGAGTTTTTGGTATTTGAATATTGATTTTTCTGACTCATTTATTTCATCTTTCCTCAAAAAAACATTTGTTGGCCTTTTGAATAGTTCTGAATCTTCACAATGTAATATTTGTGTAATTTCACATGCAATTTTGAATAAACTAAAATAATGTAAAGTCACACATAGGTTTTTGCCCCTAGTGTACTAGTGACACCTATGGAAACTGTCACTGGGTCAAAAGATTATTTTTCCTTCCAATGATATTCGCAGGAAGTGAATGGAACTACGTGGTCATGTCAACTGTGCGTTCCATGCCTCAGATCGAGATTGATGATAAACCAAGCAGGGGATGGCAACGCAAGCATCTGGGATTCATCACTGACGAGAACCAGATGAATGTTGCCCTGACTCGAGCCAAGCGAGGGCTAATCATCATCGGTATGTAAACAAGTTGTATCTGCCTCGTGCATTTACATTCCCTTAACCCTCTGAAGAAAGTTCTGTTATAATATAACACACGTTTCCCATAGACTCCAGCGTGGACTGAGCTTTAACTTTGAACTTGAAATTAATCATCCAATAATAAACACATTACAGAAGGTAAAAAAAAAGGTTTTATATGATAACATAAATGAATAAAAGTAACAAAAATTATAGCATGAATGCTAATCAACTCTGGCACATTTGAACATATGAAAAACACTGTTTGGGTACCGGTATATAGAATAAACAAATTTGGAATGTTAGGACTATATGTCTTGAAGCTAGTTACAAACAAAATTATAATGCAATTGTGTGAATGGATGAAAAAAATCGGATATCAAATATCTAGCAGTTTATTATATTTATATTGGTCAGGTGACTTATAATTATACACGGTCCTCCTTTTCCGTTATTTTCCTTCATACGTGATGAAAACCTAAACCATAGTTATAACATTTCTGGTATATTAATCAAACTTTCATATCAGTTATGTTTGTAATGAATCATTGATATGTATACATGTACCATTACATGTATATGCCCTCTACTTGTAGATGTATATATTAATTTAATAATTAATTAGTATTCATCAAAACTTAAACCTCCTTAACTCATCTTCAGTATTTCCAATCTTCTTCCTGTAGGCAATCAACACCTCCTGGAAACTCATCCAAGATGGAGGGAACTACTCAAGAAGTATCGGGACCTGGGCTGTGTCATGGAGGCCCGACAGTTCCCACCTTATGGTTACTAATTGATTGGGATAAACTGAAATATAACTAGTCAGTCTTCTTGTCTTAAGGTTCTGACAAATATTTGGGATGTAATAGAAATAATCATGGATTAGAAATGTAGTATCACAATGTGCTCTATTTTATTCTTATAATGTTTACTTTAAAGAGAAGCAACTCCAAAGCATTAAAATCTTGATTTTGTAACATCTATTTGTAAGTTTATATTTATGTTTGTTTTAAAAGCTTTTGTTATGAACATTATTTATTTTTCATTCTGATATCATGTACATGTACTTCCATTCTTGTCATTACAATCAGTTAGATTTAAGTTGAATTAAAAAGTGTAATTGAAGAATTTGATGAGGTAAGTTTACATGTACACATAGAACCTTTATCTGTAAATATGTACATGTACATTGTAGGACAAGACTGAGTTAACGCTCTCCTGGTACTTTAAAGACAATACATTTCCAAGGTCACTTTGCCATAGTACAAAGTGTGACGGAGGCAAAATATGTTTGTGGAAAGGATGGATGCATGTTCATATATTTGTATCAATATACATGTATTGTGGACAGTGTTGGCGATACAAAATTTATTGTGCAACAAATGATACACTAGATGCTTGCATGGTCACGCAGTGCAACCGCAAGCCTACTGTAAATTATACACTGTTGGTTCATTTTTACTTCCATGCTTATTTTTTTTCCCTACAGAATCTTTATGATTAAAAGTGTATGTATATTAAGTATGTGTGTGTTTAGGTTGGTATAGCAAAGAGTTTTGAGTGCGTGTAACTTTTTTTCCGTTAGCTTTGGAAGTGGACGGGAAAGTTTATAGAAGATATTTGAGGTATCAAGATATCTTTCATTTTTGTATTTTGTGTACTAAATAAATTATTTTTGTATCATTTACACACCAAGTAGGAAGTATTGCATTGAAGCAATCAGTGCCATAAATAATGAGTGCATACGACAGGTGAATCTCTAATATATAGGGGTCTACTTTTGTGGGTTTGCATGCATACTTAAACAAAAATAGCTTTCTACTGAAATAATGACATCAACATTCCATGTAAACATGAAGAGTGCACTATGCTCTAAAAAACAAAACAATCAAAGGTCGAGTTGAGTTCTGGTAATGAAAAAAATGTACTGAAACAAAAGTAGAGGGATGTTGCATTCTTTTATTTTCCTATATCAATAAATCCAAGAATGTGCAAAATATATTTTGCATTATACTTATGCCCAGATAGAGGGTGGATTTGAGCAAAGAAGTGATAGTTTGATTCTTGTAATCGGTTGCTCAAAATTAGTGCTGGCGTAGCCGAACCTCTCGGTTATCAACAATACCAGACTGTAATTTGAAGAAATGTTTATTAATCAGATCTCAACTTATCAAAAGCAAATGGGATAGTGGTCTCTTTGCAGGTTTCCAAACATTTTCATTCCAGCTAGAGAAAAGATCAGAGCAAATTCTTGTAATTTCTTTGTTTAGAAGGCTGAATATGTTGGGTTGCAAGATAATTTATTGACTTTACAGTGTGTAATCTACATAGTAATAAATGTTTGTATTGTTAAGCATTTAATTCTGTGTGACTTTGGTTGGTTTTGTTTGGTATTCATATGTTTAACATGAAAAGGAAAAAATGTACCAATTATGTTTTTGTAGTGCTTAAACCTTGGATATATGAAGCGGCTTAGTAGTGTATGTTGCTCAATATTACTGCAGTAGTTACTTGTCTGCGATTTATTTCACTTAATTTTGAAAGAGATTTCTTGTCAATATAGAAGCATAATGTAAAGACTTGTGTCACACATGATAAATCAGACTTAATCGGAACCATGATAAACCCTGAAACTGGAATGTATGTTGATCAAATACATGAAGTTTCATAGTAGAAGTACATCTGCATTATTCGGGCAGATATTTCAAATAGTTTGACATACAAAATTGCAAAGGAAATAATCTTATACACAAATGACACCTAAATGATTTGTTTATTTCTGAACTCGAATGAGGGCCTTGGAAAAAGAGTAAATACCTGCAAGTACTCTCCTTATTTATAATGATGTACTTTTCCCTTTTGTAAGTTAATTTATATTTCTTATTTTCATAATAGGTCATAACATATATCAAGAAAAAGAGACAAAGAGGCCTTAGTAATTGCCATGTTAAACATTGTTGCAGCTGATTGAAGTGCGATTATCCCTTTTTGTTATCATTTTGTTATTGCGGTACATAATATTTATCGTTATACATGTAGACTTTAGTTACTTGAATGTTTTGTAGATAAGCCAAGACTCTTTGATTTTGTACTTTTTTGCATAATTATTCTGTAGATAATATTGATTCATTTTTGTCTGCATATAAACCTATTAATTTCATGTAATATATGTAGTTTCATATTTCTTAACTTGTAGATTTAATATGTTCTATACATGTACTTGCTCGTTGTCACATCAAATGTGGAATATTTTGTTTATACATACCATTACTATTTATAGTTTTGCATACAAAATAGCCAGGCTATTCTATATTGAAGTTAAGCAGTCACAAATATTAATATTAAGGTAAATGTTAGTTATGATTGTTGTATACAGTGTAAATTTAGGTTTAAATAGTGGAAAGACAAATTGATGCTATGTAATGTTAACCAGTATTCAGTTTATTGTAGCAGTTAAATAACATGATATGGCTTCTTGCATCTGTTTAAATACACTGACTTTTTCCTGTAGAAATACAGAAGGGGTTTAACTTAAGTGATATGGTTTAATGCACTTCTGGATCTCAGCAGACGATTTATCTTTATCAAGTAAAATTTATATTATGCTAGCATCTTGTATGTTGTACAGTTACTGCAAAACCTGTATATAAAGACCTCCTAAGGGAGACAAAAAGAGCAGTATTTACAGGCAGATGACCTTTACCTGTATGCACAGGTTACTTTAATGAATACGTTTCAATGAGAACCATTATTCAAGGGAAAGAGAAGATGCAGTCTTTATAGACAGGTTATATTATTTAACAGATTATTGATACAGGTGGTTGCCAAAGCATGTTTCGCTGTATATGGATGTGCTCATGTAGTAATTGTCAAATCTAAGACAAAGATTTTTAAGATGTTTAATTCTGTATCACTTATCCTAGATCTACATGTTTAATATAGGTTTAGTGTTGCACATTGATTTTGACCTTAGTCTGCTCCCTAATTATCCCTCTCTTTGAATGATCCTCATTTCTACTGGGCCAGAAGGGATTAGACCACACAGCGAGGTCACTGACAGGTGGCTATCTCATTAACTCAGCTCTCAACTTACATAAGAAAAAGAGGATCATGGGGGACAAACAGGCACCGATTGGGGAAGTTTTCTATACAGAGGGAGCAAGTAGCTACAAGTAGAACAGTGGGGCTTTAAGCCATGTTTTTCTTTTCTTTGATACCATTCTTTCACTCTCTGTATATCTCTTTTCTTTCTCTTTCCTCAATTTTCTTTTGATATATGAACACAAGGTCATTCATGGCCAAATCAATGAATTACTATGTTATAACCCAGAGCTGAGTGGCTATGCACATTTCCTTTGTTGCACACAGTTGTCATTCATTTACACGTTAACAAAATTGCAGTGGCTTTTTTTAAATGTGGCAGTGTAAAAAGTTATATCTCAACAAGTCTTTAAGTTTTTCTTATTAAAGTTTGTAATATACTTCAAGTTAACATGCAGTTCTGTAGATGAAAAAGATTAATGCTTTTATTCAACATAAAGTAGCTTGTAAATGTATGCTGTAATTACATAAAATGCAAAGACCATTAGAAAATATCACATTAAATGGTAACCTTTTAAAGAAAGTTAATAACACTTTATATGTAATATGTGTAGGTAATTATTAATGTAAAGGTCATATGTGGCATGAAGCAAGCTTTCTCAATATATGCTTGTTTCATAGACTTATTTTAATACATTGAGAATCGGAGATGAACCTAGTGTTTATCAATGCAGCAGCTTTTTGTAGTAAGATTAAGTCAGATGTTATGATTAAGTTGACAAAATTGTTGTTGTGTAATTAAGAATAAATATGTTGAAGGGATATCATTTTAAGAGTGGTCTTGTGTTGATTTTTTTATTCTGTTTATGTTTTTATATAATAGTCATCAGGACTGATAGTCATGATTTATTGGTAGTTTTTATCAATTCTGAACAAAGGTACCGGTAGTCATACTTGTACATGTAGATGGAAGGAAGGAAGCAGCAAGTTATTGACAGCATTACTGCTGCTCCTGCCTTGCTTAGATGGGGTGTACCTCAAGGGTCTGTTATTTACCCTCTGCTATTCATCTGTTACATAACTCCCATTCAGGACATTATCCACTCCCACGGCTTCTCTCCAATGATGTATGCAGATGACTCCCAACTATACATCACTGTTAAACCTAGTGAAATAAAATACACCACACAGAAACTAGATATATGTCCCCAAGAAATCCGTTCTTGGTTGAAGCTTAATTTTCTCTTCTTAAACGATAGTAAAATGGAAATTCTTCATCTGTCTTCAAAATTAAGACAAGCAAATGAGTTGTTACCAATATCTTTAAATAATACACCTGCTAATCGTTCCAAGACTGTTCGCAACCTCTGAGATAATCTGGACAACCATCTGTCTCTGCGCAGCCACATTAATACTGTGTCCCAAAGCATCATCTCCTCTTAGAAGAATAGGCAAAGTCGGCAGATTTTTTAATAAAGCTTCAACTGAAATTCTCATGCACTTTTTCGTATCCTCACATTTGGACAACTGTAAAAGTCTCCTCAATAGTTTCCTCATTGGTATTTCTTATAAAGATATAAACAAAACTCTGTCACATGGCTGGTCTGGCTGCAAAAGAAACGTCATCACATAACACCCATCCTCAAAGATATGGCTCCCAGTTAAATTTCGTATCCAGTTTAAAATTATTTTGCTAACCTTCCAATTCTTCCATGTTCTGTCTCCAGAATATCTCTCTGATCTTGTCTTACAATATGTTCCACCGAATTCCTTTTGTTCTGCATCTCAAAACCTCCTTGTAGCTATCAAAGCGAGGCATAACAAAGGCATATGGCGAGAGGGCATTCACTCGCATAGCACCATTTTTATGGAATTTTCTCCCAAACTCTCTACGTTTTATATCCAATGCTGAAACATATATATCCAAACTCAAAACTTATCTTTTCAAATTAGCATTACAATAATACTAAAGGAAAAGTAATGTAATTTTTCTCATTGTAAGGACCTCATTGCTTTCTATTATGCACTATAGAAATGCCTACATGTGTATAATTATTATCATTATCTCTCCTTCACTTTCTTTCCTTTGCTCAGTTATTCTCTCCTTCACTTTCTTTCTCTCCAAAGCTCTCTCTCTCCTTTACTTTGTTTTTCTCATTTGCTACCATCCTCTTGTTTGCTTTATTTCTCTCATTCGATATCACACTTTCCTTTGCTCTATCTAGCTCTCTTTCACTTTCTTTCCTTTGCTCTCTAATTCTCTCCTGTTCTCTCTATATATTTCTTCACTTCTTTCTCTCTTATTCTCACTTTGGAAACAACATTTCAAAAATCAAATCAGCATCATTGACCAATACAAAGTATTTTACACTTTTCACAAGATAAAAGCTTTATTAGTTATACCTCAATAAATATCTGCACCAATAAAATATTAACTACATATTGTCTACATCATGGAATGTGCATACCACAAACATTTGCACGTTTCTTTCTATATACTATTATACTAAACTTGACGCATATGCCACCTTTATACATGGGTAAATTGTAAACGATGCTGAAAGTGCATGCGGAATAGTTTACAAGGCAACATGGTTGTTTGTGATTCGGTTTGTATCTTGCTTCAAATGCATGTACATGCAGTACATATACGGGAATATTGAACAATGCATGCATTCATGTGATTTAAGGGAATGTGTATATAACAAAAGCCAAATACAATCATAACTTTAATTTCGGATCTCCACACAGACATTTTTGGCAATGATTGATGTAGGGCAGTGTATCGACTTACACCTGAGCATGCTATGTACACTGTATATATACGCATTTTAACATTAGGGAACTTACAACATGAATGGGACATTATCTGGTTTAATGAGCAACATGATTTAAGGGCATTGTGACAGTGAGAAGTGAAACCTAAATCTGAATAACTGCACAGCTTCTAATCGTTGACTTTCATTAATTGATCAGATTTACTTTCTTGGTTTTCAAAGAAGAAGACATGATTACATTGTTGTTTTCAAAGTTCAACTCTACCCTCTGCCCACATACGCCTAAATCAGCGAAATTTCCAAGCATATACATGTACATCTAGAAACATATCAAATTCGTTGCTTCATTGGTTTAATCAGTGAAACCCACGATGATTGATATTATCAATATAGTATATGAGTGACCATGCATATGATAACGCACTCTACCTAGTACACATTCGCTTAATTACCGAGTACAGAATCATATGTACATGCATCCACAAGTCTCTGCAAAAACACATATCCTACATCATAATATCATAAAAGCACAAGAAATATTGATCGTTTTACAAATTTCTGCCCTCAGGCCTTTGTCAAGTAATGATTTAATTTGACTTTGTTAAGCGTCAAAATTTGTAAGCGTTGCACTTACTTTGTCTATTATAGCAAAATACATGTATATGTAAGCCTACAAAGCATGTGTACCTGTGTATTTCTCCAGGTGTACATATGTTTTCTAGATTGCACAAATCAGAATACAGAGAGAAGTTGATGCCACTCGAAAATATTCTTCTTTCATAAGATGTAGCAGCATACTCAACGAATTGTAGAATGTACATGTAGCCTACCGACTGTTCACGCAGAATGTTAATACTTTTTATAACCAAAACATACTATATAATAATAATAATAATAATGGTGGCTTTTTATATAGGGCATATGTCCGTCACGTTGTGACGCTCCTGACCCTGTATTCCACCAAGATAAACCAAAATAACAAACTGCATCCTCCATTAAACATGCAGTGGAAACAAATATTTTGTTCTTGCCGAAGTATTTTAACACACATATTCACCAATGCATGTTCACGCACCCCAAACCATGAAATATTGAAAATGTACTGCAATGTCATCTGGGTACTTTTGCTAAGAGCACAATATATGTCAATTTTCAGTGTATAATTTAATCAAACACTGAACACAACATTGATCAAGATCTAAATGTCACACGATTCTTCAGCCTTTTCTACAAGTTGCTCTTTGACAAAACATTCATTTTCAAGCTGGAGAAGCAGTTGGGCTATGAAGCCCGGGTAGGCCTGTTTATTGGTGAATCACAATCAAATTTTTGAATATACTATATATAACTGTAATAACGCTTATGAGAAAAACGATAAACTGAAGCATGTAACCATCACTATCCATTGATAAGGGGCGCAGGGCACAGTCAAACCTTGGTACTTTCGGACTAGAAATTGGCATGAAAATAGGAAACTTTAAGTATAGGTCACGGCCCTAAAGTTCATTCTTATTAAGGGGGTTTCGTATGAATTTTATTTGATGTCCTGTGCATATATATTAATAATCATTTCATTTCCAAGACAATACAATATGGCCTAAAGTGTATAGTGTATTAAGAAGAAAGATACAAGACAATATAATCATAATAACTAAAGTAACAACATTTATATTCAAACGTTAGATCAAGTATGAATCAGAGTGGATTTGGCGCGATATAAGTTACATTATTATTATTATTATTATATTATTTATTTGATAATTATTGTTGATCATCGACCTTTCAATATGTTTATCAAATCGCATCATTCGGTGGAACTTCCCCGGTAGTTACAACAAACATTGCATGGGGAATTCCAGCTATTGTGATACTATAGTCTGTATCGGAACCCCTTTGTCAGGAAAGCGTGCGGTACCACTCACGCGTCATATTTTTTTCCTAGAGCGAGAGATACATATATGTATTCTTTTGTTCGGTTGGTTAGCTCTAGTTATTTGTATATATTTTACTCTTGTGTCGTTTTTGGACCACTTGATCCAACTGACTTGCATCAGCTAGGTACCTGCTCAATGTCACGTCACCAGATGGTGAAATGCTGACTCACGCAGCCTATGTCTTTCATTTCATACGGGTTATCCGTCACTTCTACATGGAAATTTGATAGACCGAAGCACATTTTTGCAAAGGGAATCTGCATTAGATTGATTTCTAGATCAATTTCTTCGACACACTGGATGCTTTGGCATCTTTCAAACCGGATTCACGACCCAGAGACAAACTCTGCCCTTATCTTGCGAAAGAGATATTGTAAACGCCTTTAAAACACGTTGTAGAAAAGACCTCTCATCATGTCACTTGGTGCCAGTTGCTTTTATTTGAACCGTCCATGTAAGATTATGTGGGAATCCTTTTAGCTCGGCTATAATTGACGCCTCATTCTACGATTCATTTCGCATTTAGCAGGATCTCGGGCAAACGGTGAGTATGATATATAGCCGCCTGGCATAATTTAATTGGTAAACCCATGGACGTAGAGCCATTAAAAAATATGTACATGTTGAGCGTCCCCGCCTGCTTACTTTTTTGAGGCCGCCTCCTATTAATATTATTTTTTTTTCCTTTTCTTTTTTGTTGTTGAATTTTTAACATGAAAAACCCTGCTAAGATGGATCTATTTCTAATTATTTAAAAAAAAATGTTGGCGGCCATCTTGAGAAAAAAGCCCGACTATCAGGGAAAATATACCGAGCGGCCATTTGTAATAGTCATAGATGAATTGGCCTTATATTTTTAGTTCGGTATCCTCGACGAGCGTATGGCAAGCCGTTCTAACATTTATTCATTTTTCTTTATATCAAGAATTACTGTTGCTCTACAACAGAAAATCATTTCTTGATATCAAGAATTCGATTTCTTGATATCAGGAATTGTTATAGTGATTGATTTCGAGCTCGAAAGTATTGCAAGAATTCATCCTGAGCGCGCCATTTTAACATTTATTCCTATTCTGATTGCGGACGCAAGAGTTGCGCAGGAATTCATCCTGCCTGAGCGGTGCGGTGTCGAAAGTCAACTAATGCAAGAATTCATGTTGCCAGTTTACAGTGCATTTACTGTCTCTGTGATATTCCTTGTAGAAAATTATCATTTCATACTGTTTAAACATATGTTTATTTAGATCATTGATTAATGTTGCATTAAAAATGTTGGATGTGATATTTTCCAGCTTAATACACAACCTAAAAAATGCGTCTTGCAAAAACGTAAAACGGCAACATATATCAAGAAATCATTTCGTGATATGTTACCAATAAACAATGCGCGAACCTGTAGCAAAGATTACCCCGTGTGTAATGATATTTTCACGATTTAATACGCAATTCATTTCAAAATATTTTAGATCACATCAGATAAAGTAATACTGTCAAATCTGATCATTTTCAGCAAAAAAACCCCCATCTAAATTGACCTAAAAACACGAATTGTAAAAATCATAAATTGGTAACATATCACGAAATCACGCGGAATTAGGAATGAATTTGTGATATGTTACCAAATTGTGCATTTACAATGCGTATTTTGTAAGTCTTTTCAGAAGTTATTTTGCTTTAAAAATATCACATCTGACGTTACTATTTCACTTAAAATACAGCTATTTCTGTATCTCTCAATATACATGTAGGTCCTGCAAAGGACACACCCAAATTGAACATGGAGTCTTATGTCTATAAGCACCTCCTTTCCCACAGCCCACCAAAACATGTGTCCCTCTACCAACATGACCATGGAGCTAACACTCCCATTCTAACATTGTTTGAATGTCTAAATAACAATGAAGCCTTACATTAGTTGCACACCTACACCTGAATGGTATACACATATTCAAATCAACCACTGTACCTTATGTAAGCCATGACTTAAACAGTGGTAAACACTTCAATGAGCATGCATGGGCATGAATATATAAATAAAAGTACATGGACATTGTTTACAGAGAATGTATGCATTAACATGCATGAACATCTATAGTCATATCACTACTCCTCTCCCCTACTTGACTATCTCCTCCTGGAGATCAAACAAATCAACAACAAAAATTGTCATTTCATAACCTTAAATACTCCGACTACTTGCATAGCTTGTGAACTATTCATAAAATATTTTTGTTATGCAAATTCTATATTTCATGTATAATTATATAATAGAATGCACCTGACTCCGTCATAAGTACCATCTTTTGGTGAGAAAACAGAAAGGCTAGAATCTACATTAATTTCTTTTTTTTAAAAACTTTTCCTTTAACAATAAACAAAACTTTAACTTGTACCGGTATAGCTCAAGTCCATGACTCATTAGTCAGTGACATTAGCAACCAAGTCAAATAGTCGATATATATGTATAACGGACTGACAAAGTTCACCAATTTCTTTTGCAGTAAATGGATTTCAAATCAGTTGTGCAACTAAATCAATATATTCCGCATAAAACTTCACATTTGGATAGGTTTTGATTTAAACTTTTGATATCAGCAATTTATGTGGTATCAACATAATGTAATTACTCCAGATATACACACAAAATATTATATACACACACCTATTTTCTTACGAATTATGATGTAACATATAACATAGCAAACTTTTACATCTCATGCACAGAGTAAAACATCATCTTAACCTATTGTTTGGAATGCATGTAGTATGCCAATTAATAACATCAAATGCTAGACTGGAAGTTGAAATGGATTTCGATGCCTATCCCGTGTACTAAGCGCACTTCGCCGAGGCACGGGGGTGGGAGACGAATGAAATGCAGACATGGGAGCAATATGAGGAATCTACCCTATTTGTTCATTACCAACACTTGGCCCTTCAATTTCTTGCCTATACCCCCCTAAGGCCAAACAAAAAATTGTTTGGTTGTCCTCGATTGCTTTTCTGGAGTAGGGGCGGGCGGGCGGATTTAAAAAAAAAAAATTTGTTTAAGACTTCATTTTTGTGTCTTTTTTTTTTCTTTTTTTTCCCATTTTTTTTTTTTAAATATTTTTTTTCCATAAAAAAATAAATAATTGTGATTGTCAAGCATTTAAACAAACAAAGTCTATAAAACACTTCAATATGATAAAAGACTGGTTTCATGTACAATGAATATCAAGACCAACACAGAAAGTATTTGGGCTTTGAAATACAGCACCTTTTAAATCTCCATTGTACTATTTATAGCTACTTGTGCCCTCTATGTAGCAAACAATGCCTAATCGGTGACCATTGGTCCCCCATGATCCTCTTTATCTCATATTAACAGAGAGCTGATTTGATGAGATAACCACCTGTCCAGTGACCTTGCAGGGTGGTCTAATCCCTCCTGTAAACTAGTACAGATGGGCTTTAAAATGAGTTTAAGAATGCTCAGAACCTGATTTGAATGAACGGCATTTTGACATAGAAAAATAAAAATGGCAAGTTTAATAAATACCTAATTGCGTACTGAAAAGACAAAACTGGCAACGGGACGCATTTTGATCATTGCAAATGCATAAATGGTATGTTTGGCAGTTAAGATGGCTCCCCCCTCAAAAAAAAATAAAATAAAATAAAATAAAAATAAAATAAAAAATAAATAAATAAATAAAAAAAAATTAAAAAAAATGGAATTAAAAAATAAATAAATAAAAAAAAATAAAAAAAAACATACGAGCGGCCCGAAAATGACGAGCGGGCGGTCGAGGACAACCAAACGATTTTTTGGCCTAATCAACACCTCATCTTAGTCTGAATCAACCAATTCTTCAAAATTTGAGGCAAAAGGGGTCTCCCCTACTTTTTGTTTACCAACATAGGCTCGAGAATTTGGATCATTTCTTCTCAAGATTATTACCTCCTCCGCCTCAGCAACAACATCATCAGATTTTTCATCGTTTTGCTATACTGTGCATGGAAATAGCATAAACATCCTCTTCTTTGTTATACCACACAACAACATAATGGACTCTTTCATAGACATCTTTAATCTTATGCCTTCCTGGAAATGCACATCTTTTCAAAAGTACTTGGGCACCCATAGGAATGGCCTTCGAAAAAGATGGGACCCCGTGATGGCCCCACCCAACATGAACTCCTTCTAAAAATTGTAAGCGGAGACATTCTGGTAACAAATATTGAAAGATTTTCCCATGTATAGGGTCATCTACATGCTTACAGAGTGCACCATACTTCTCAACAATACTAGACCACTGTCACAACCAACGTCTAACATCTGGTGGCTCTTTGGAACCTCCAACTACGTCTTTAGGGTTCAAACCTTGATCCCAACGTTTCCACACATATTTAAGAACATGGTCTGACCTCTGCAAAGCTGTAATTTGACTTGGAGACAAAGACGGGAAAATTCCAGGAGTAGCCTTGTCTGAAGGAATGTTAAAAGTTCCTTGATTCACCTCTGCCTGGTGAGGAACAGCTTTGTTGATACTTGCAGTGTGAAGTATTGCACATATTACATGTTCCACTTCTGCTGCAGGGAAATGTTCAGGATACCGACTTAAGGCATCTGCACATTTGTTGCTCTTACTAGAGCGAAATTTAATGTCAAAATTAAAAGCAGCTAATGCCTGGATTACATTTGGCCTGCGATTAGTCTACGGAGCCCGTATCCTGCCCGTATCCCGTTTTCCGTGCGGCCTCTGTGCGGAGGCGGGAGGTGGCCGTGAGATTTTTGTACGGATTCACAGGCTCCGCAGCCTTTACGATTTTGTTTCGCGAGAAGTTAAACAAATTTGAAATAATCATAAGCCCGTAGCCCGTATACATGTCGTAAGTGGCATTGCACAATCCCCGCACGGGCATCGCTCGGACGCCTCGCACTGATTGTGCAGCAAACGTACGATTTTCGGTGAACATGGGGGCAAAAAAAACGTACAGAGATTGTATACTCGTGGGGCATTCGCACGGCCATTGCACAACTATCGCAAGGTTGCTGCTCCCTGCCTGTGCAGTATCCGTGATATTGAGCAGTCATCCCGCGGCAACCCCACAGCTCCCGAACCATGGCCCTGCAGCCGCCTTGAGACGGGCCAAACATTTTTCAGATGGGTATATATTGGTCATCTCCAGTTCTTGATCGTTCGTCTCGGTTCTTCAGTGAAGTAAAAAAAACAAAAAAAACGGCAAAGCAGAAAAAGATGCCGTTGATATTACTAGGATCCATCGGCCTCAGAGCGGCGTACCGCCAGTTGCAGATCAGAAGAAATGAGCAGCAGGCGATCATTGCAGCCCTGGTCTTCCTTGGAGAGCAGCAGGCCCGACAGGGGCATAGGGAGAGGACGGTATGGGTAAAGCCGTGGCTGCTGAGACGGGTCACACTGGGACAGTACGACACCTTGATGGAGGAGCTGATGCGGAAGTCGCGTGGGGACTTCAAAGCCTACTTTAAAATCGAGCCGCCCATGTTCCGGGAGATGGTAGACAGATTGACCCCCAAAATCTCCAAGCACCAAGACTGCAGTCCAGGTTTGCCTGCTGGCCTGAGGCTGGCTATAACGCTGAGGTTCCTTGTCACTGGTGACTCCTACCACAGTTTGGGGTTCAGCTTCAGAGTGGCCTGATGCACCATCTCCGTGCTGGTTCCCGAGGTATTTTTTTTTTATCTGATTTTATTTCTGCATTTTTTTCATATAAAATATAACTGAATAACAAAGAACATATAAATGTAAGGTATAATACAACATAAATAAACAATAATTTCTTCATGTCAAAATGTTTTTTTTTACATAATATATGTACATATAATAACGAAACTTGATATTTCCATAACATATACTCATAAATTAAAAGTATTAACCGAACTATTCTGTTGGAAAAGTGCAGGAGACCGCAATCATAAGCAAAGCTTGACAAGGATGGCGGCCTCAATAAACAAAAACAAACAAATCTTAAGGTAAACCTTAAAATTAAAAAGTGTTTAAACGATCTTTGTGTATGAGTTGGTGAGGGTGTTGTGCAAATGTATATATATATATATATATAGGCCTATATTGTGTGTGCGTGTGATTGTGTGTGTATGTGTGTGTGTGTGTGCGTGCGTGCGTGTGTGTTTGCATGTGCACGCGAGCGTGCGTGTTTGTATGTGTTTGTGACGAATCGTGGAAGTACACGTAGCTCTGTGTGGTATAGAGGAGTGGAAACAAATATAGCCTTTACAATAAAGGAAACTAAGAATACGAAATAGAAAACAAAATTTGCAAAACTGAGTTGCAAAGTGACCAAAATTTGACAATTACCTACTGCATGTTGAAATCAGTTAAGTAGATACTTCGATATAAGAGTTTTTTGAGAGATGCTTTAAAAGAATAGAGAGATGAACAATGCCTTATCGAATTTGGTAAGGAGTTCCAAACATCTGGTCCACGATGTCTTACTGATTTTTGTGCTAAAAGTATTTTAGGATTTTCTAAGTGATAATTTGTTGAACAACGGGTGGGGTATGTGTGAATGTTTGAGTTTAAACTGTAAATATTGTGAAATAGGGATGGTAGTTGATTATGAGAATATTTAGGCTTATCTGCAGAGTCTGCACTGCGCATGCTACGTTGACCCCATTTAAACACGTTGACAAATGATTGTGCGTTTATGCTTCCCCAGAATCGCCTATCCAAAACGCACATGTTTGTGAGTTTACGATCGGCGATTTCGATCGCCGTTTTTCTGTGATTTTACAAAAATGAGTAAGGACGCAACCGTGTTTTGAACTAAACGCATAACAAATGCCTCATTCTGGCCAGAAAAAGCTAAGCATAAACGTACCCTAAGAGCACCTCCTCTTAAAGCTCGCTCGCATTCATGATACATAGATGATATACTTATGTTACTTATCAAAGGTCTTTTCAGTCTTCGGTTAAGAGAATGTGTTTATAACTGCAGCAGGATTATTGGGTTTTTTCCTCTTTATACACAAATCTTGATTTTTGTCCTCGCTCGCTTCGCTTCCTCGCAAATTGATATAAAGACCATCACACCCAACTGCAAAGTATGATGCTTATACCCCCTTCACATACACGGATTGTTTTTATGAGTCCTTACGGATCGCCAACTCGTAGTCAAAAATCGCAAGAATCTGTAAATAACTCGCTGGTATCCGTAAATAACTCGTCACAACTCGCAACAACTCGTAGACACTAAGGATCCGTGAAAGGAGAGGCAAATTCTTTGACATGTCAAAAATCTTCTTACGATTGTCCACGGATTGATTTGTCCGTAAATAGCTCGTAAATAGCTCGAACAATCCGTAATTATCCGTAAACCGCTCACAACAACACGTGACCATCCGTAAACTGCTCGCTAGAATCCGTAAATGACTCCCAACAGATTTTTGTAACGAGTCGTTACGGTTAGTTTACAATTTGTTTACGGATTATTTACGGATTATTGCGAGCATTTTACGGATGGTTACGTGTGCTTACGTGTTGTTTACGATTTTATTCAGGTTATTTTACAATGGCTTTACGGATTGATACGGGTTAATATTACGAGCATTTGAGGTGTAATTACGAGTACTTTACAAATAGAAACGTATACTTTACGTATGCTTACGAACTGTTTACGATTTGGAGAAAGGTACAAAAGCTGCAAATTCGAACACTTCATTTTCAGTTGTTATTTTTTGGCTAAAAATCGTAAGGACTCGTAATACTCGTAACTTACTCGTAACTATTCGTAACAACCCGTAAACAGGTCGTAACTAACATGTCAGTTGCTCGTAGTTATCCGTAACAACTCGTAATAAATCGTGGACTGTTGTCGTAAATACATCTTAATAACTCGTAATAATCTGTAATAAACCGCAAAAAGCTCGTAATAACTCTTAAACCGGTCGTAAAAGTGACCAAATCGTAAGGATCCGTGAAAGATCCGTGAATTGTGCGATCCGTAAGGACTCGTAAGAAAAAACTGTGTATGTGAAGGGGGTATTAAGCAATTTCTTGTATTGTGTACAAGTGAAAAGTGAAACAAATATTGAAAATTCCTGATAATGTAATCAAAATATAGGGGTATATACCAATGTCTAAAAAGATGTATATTTTTCTTTGAGATTTCCTTTTGAAGGTGCCCTTTATTTTCTACAACGGAAGTCTGAAAAACAGAAAAAACCTTTAAAAAGTAACATTAGTATATCATCTATGAACGCGACCGAGCGGAGCAAGCGAGCTTTAGGAGGAGGTGCTGTTAGTCGCTTGAAATTAGGGGCGCGTTTAATGATGAGAGGAAAAGGGAACACTTACCAGAAAAGAAAAGGAGCTCGTTTCAAAGTACAAAGAGTAACTAGACATATAATACTTGTTTGGAACAAGTATAGGTGGGCTGGTCAACTAAAATTTGAGACAAAATAGAGCAAAAATAAGCGACGTACTGCTTACAAATTCTTAAAAAACAATATCATGTAGATTCATAACGTGAACTAAATTCACCTTCTATAGGCATAACACGCAAATTATGAAGTTTTTGACATGAGGCCTTTAATCAAAATTTTTACTATGATGACGTCATCAAAATGAAAAATAGTTATTACTGCGCTTGTAGAGAATTGTCTTAGCTACAACATATCGAAATTTTGAAGAAACTTGATCAATATTTACAGAGATACAATCAATTTTACATAAATATGCTGACGTCATAATATGCAAATTCGTATTTTGAGTTCCAAGGCCATTGTGATAATGTCACGATACACTTAATGGCCAAATGAGACATGGAATCATATCTCCAACTCATACTCTATCTAAATATGAAAAAAATTGAGGATCCCGGGGCATTCCAAAAAGCTATAACGGATTTTATATAGGCATATTTTTGCCCATATATGCTATGTATTAAAAGAGCTCGCGCGCACTGACATTTATCTTGAATTGACGCTCATCTTGTTAATAATGGTCATAAAGAAATAAACATGGTATCAAATTCCTTGAAAAAATATGAGATATATCATGAAAGAAAAAAAATGGCGATTCTATGTTTTGTAATGGTGTTACGCGCGAAAACGCGCGCGCACGCACGTGTGCGCGATTTTTGCGCGATTTTTTATAAAATGCTTAAAATGGCCTTAAACGTATGCAAAATAAATTTGAAACGATTCTCAGCATTATAAAATTTTGCGCGCGCACTAACGCGCGGACGTACGCGCACGCGCGCGTTTTTTGACATGAAATTGACCGGACTGATATTGACCTTGATCATGATAAATATGAATGAGAAATGATTTACCGTTATGAAAATATGATCATGAGTAAATTTTCAGAAAATTTCACAAAATGGCGCCTAGATGACGTCATCAGTCAAGGTCAAGGTTTTAAACCTTACCGTGTTTTCTCCATATGCCTATACATATGTGTGCCAAATTTCAAGTTATTTGATTTAGCCATTTTCAAGTTATCTTGTTAACAAAAAAGTGGTTAGAAATAAAATAAATAAATAATAATAAAGGCAATTTTAACAAAATTATAAGGTGGTCTGTATAGATACAGCCCACCTGATTATCAGAAGTGAAAATGGGGCACTTCTTACACCTTTTAAAAGAGGCACTCACCAGAGATGAAAAAAGGCACTTATGAAAATAGGAAATGGGCATTTGTCGACGGAAAAGGGGCCACCATCTGATTTTGATAGGGCCATTTATGAGAGGTGAAAAGGGGCATTTATAAAAAGGGGATAGTCCCTTATTAGAAAGGAAAAGGGAACGTGTTAAAATATAAGGTGCGCGTATCCGAGTTAAAAAGGGGGTAGTTATTGACAGGGGAAGGGCTTTCTTACAAAGGAAAAGGGGCACTTGTCAAAATAAAAGAGGCACATCTCAGATTTGAATGAGGCAAATTATCAGAGGTGAAGGGGGCACTTATCAAAAGTGAAAAGGGGCACTTATTGCAAAGGAAAATGGGAACTTGTCGAAGGAAAGGGGCACTTGTCAAAATAAATGGGACACTTATAAGAGGTGAAAAGGGGTAGGAACACTTCCACAAAACAATAGGGGCACTTTTAGTGTCAAAGA
Organism: Strongylocentrotus purpuratus; assembly: GCF_000002235.5. Lineage (NCBI taxonomy): Eukaryota > Metazoa > Echinodermata > Echinoidea > Camarodonta > Strongylocentrotidae > Strongylocentrotus > Strongylocentrotus purpuratus. The sequence goes on from NW_022145613.1 coordinate 30,330,423, forward strand.
TAAAGGGGCACTTTTCGTATGTAAAAAGGGGCACATTTCGAGTACTTGAAAAAGTGGGTGCACTGTGCCCCCTGCCCCCTCCCTGGTCCCCTGCATCCGTAGAGGTTTGCCTCTGATTTTGGCGCTCTCCAAAATAAAGATGGATGCCAGAAGCACATGTTGGAGGAAGAACAGGCCTTGATCTTCTGCACAATTGTCGACCAGCTGACGTATCATGGTACGCTCGTCATGCTCGTTATACTCGCCCTGCACTCTGCTCATGCTCATACGAAACTCGCCTGAAGTCCCCGTACTCGATCTAATCTCGCGTTGATATCGTAGGCAACTCGGCATGACTTGCAGTACGATCGTCGTGCTACTCCACTTTTGGAAACTCGAATAGCACTCGCGTATACTTGAAGGTGGCGAGTTGCAACGAGTAATGAAGAGTGCAGTGCAAGCTTGTTACGAGTAATTCGAGTATATTACGAGCGTAAGCAAGTTCACCTTGGGACCTCGAGTTACAACGAGTCAGTGAAAATTTTGAACATGTTCAAAATTCTGGAACTGCTCACGACTTCGAGGAGAGCCGTGGAATGTTGTAAAAAGTTACGCCGAACCATATCGAGGTGTCGCGCGTTATCCTGAGTTAAAAGAAGAGCTATTCGCGAGTATTGCGAGTGCCTCTTTGAGGCAACTCATCACAACTCGCCATAACTCGCCAATACAACTTGGCTAAGTGGGAGCCCTGCTTTACGCATTTACAAACACAAATCACAAGTTGACTTCGAAAACAACAAAAATAAAACATTTAACGGTAATTCTACAGATTCTGGCCATATCAGTAAAAGCTTCCAGAACATTCAAAATAAGACTAAAATAACTCAAAAGGATACTAAAAATGATCAAAAATACCCTCTTGATGCAAAATTACTAGGCCAAGGTCAACATTGAAGCTCGAATTTTAGGTGTTTATTCGGGACAATGCAATCCTTTTTCTATCCGTGTGTAAGTACGGCGACCGAGAAGTGGGCGTCACAGGTAGCTATACTATGGCGCTGTATGGGCACACTTGTGAACTAGCGCCTTCGTACTTAGCCTATACACACGGTTAGAAAAAAAGATTGCATAGTCCTGGAAAAAAACGCCTAAAATTCAACGAAATTACCTTCAATGTTGACCTTGGACTAGTTTTTCTGCAACAAGAAGGTATATTCGATCATTTTAGTATTTTTAGTTATTTTAGAGCATTTTTAGGATGTTCTGGAAGTTATTACTAATCTGGCAAGAATCTGTAGGTAGCATGCAGACTTGGATCATAATGTTCGTGACGTCTACACAACATGTAATGACGTCATGAAAATCACCCCTCGATTTTACTTGACGGCTGCCCATTTTCCAAGCCCTCCACTCCAAAGGTTTCAGATGCTATTAGTATTACTCCTCCCGTTGGCGATAACATCTCAAGAAGTTTGGATTGTTTTATTCAATTAATAACAAGCTCTCTGTAGATATATCATTTGTCTATTTCATTTTTGGCCTCGGGTGGGGTCTTTAATAGTAAACTACTCTGAAAGAAGCAGCAAAATCAGGAAAGCAGATTGGTGAAAGTTTCAACAAAATCGAATGAAAAAGAAAAAAAAGAAGCTATGAATTGTTCAAAGTTATAATCGCTGTAAGTTCAGGTTTATTGCCTTTTAAAATTAGCTGAATTGGTCACAAGATGACTAAAAATATAAATTTTCAAAATGTGCGACTGAGGGTCCTTTCCTTTTAGAGAACCTTTAGTAATATATACACACATATAATACCCACAATGGAGAAGACTCCTACAGGGGTAAAACTGTCATACATGTATGAGATATTTGTTTTACATAACAAACGGGAGAGTTGTCGATGAATACTGAACATATATTGTATGTCACAATCCAGTGACTTGCAAATTGTCAATGTGCGACTTCGCATAGATTTACTTGTCTCATATTTCAAACACTCATAACTTTCTTAATATTGGTCCGATATATTTCAAACTTTCGCCATTCTGTTGATCTTATTGTTCTGCTGTCATGGCAATATACTTGATAAAAAGGTTGGATTGCCCTTCCTGAAGAAGCTAATAGGATTCTGAAGTGAAAAGTTTCATTTTTTAATTCTCCCCCCGCCCCCTCTCTCTCCACCTGTCAACATCTCTCATCAGGTATGAAAGGCAGCAGTTGATGTAACCAAAGAGAGAGGATAGCTGTATGTTGCTTAAACCCTAGTGTGCAGAGGGCCTACCTCTGCCCATTTATAAGGTCGGCAAGATGGCCGACCGATCCAAAATGCAGATTCGGGTGCACGAGAAGATGCTCTTGCTGAAGTAAGTATAACACAATAATCAAACAATGTCAAAGTACGTTTAAACTTTTGGATAACACAGACCAGTATGAAAAATACTTTCCAATTTGCTTAATCTCCTTTAGGATCTTTCAGATATACATGTAAGTATCTAAGCAATCAAATTTCAAAGGATCTAATACAGACCAGTGTAAATAAAATGTTATAGAGCCAATGAACTGATTAGATTTGGGGGTCACGAGGTCAAAGGCCAAAGGTCACATGGTTCATTATGTATGCATAAATAGGTTGTGATCGCGTTATCTCAAGAACCAATTGATGGCTTCCCCCAAACTTAGGTAATTTATGTATCTTGCAGAGCCAATAAACTGATTGGATTTTTAGGTCACGAGGTAAAAGGTCACAGGGCTAATTATGTATGGAAAAATAGTTTGTGATTAAACTATCATTAGAACCGATGGAAGGATTACCATCAAACTCAAGACATGTATGTATTTTGCAGAGCTAATGAATTGATCAGATTTTAGGGTCATGAGGTCAAAGATCAAAGGGTCAACATGTGTATGAAAAATAGCTTGTAATCACAATATTCTGAGAACCTTTAAATGGATTACAATCAAACTTGATTTTTTAAAATTGCTTCTGTTTTGGTTTGTAAAATTGCTCCATGGGGGGCAGGCGCGGATCCAGAATTTCTTAGGGGAGGGGGCCCAACTTCGCTCATTGGGGGAGGGGGGGGGGGGGGTAGTGAGCACATTTTTTTTTTTTGATCCTCAAATTTTTTTCAATTTGCACCCCCCCCCCCCCTTGAGCGCCAGGGGGGGGGGGGGGCCCAACCCTCGAAGGTCCATCTTGTATTGTTATATTACCAGTGAGAGCGGTTGTCAGTTTACCAGAGCTCTTTTGGAGCTATTCGGAGCTAAATCGCTCACAGCTGCTGTGTATTCTTCTTCCGCTGATACAGACGTAATTTCTAATTATACTGTAGTTCCAAAGAGTACTAAAGTATATTTTAGTATAAGGCAAAACCCTGTTAATCAATTTGAACTAAACCGATTTGGTGTAACATTGTTAATTAAGTTGAACATCCAAGAATAGTTTCATTATATACATGTATATATCGATTGAAAGGTTATAATGTGCAGAATACAAATAAAAATTATTATTAACATATATGACCCCACTAACGCACACTAACTAATCAAAATTCGTCACTACACCCCACCTCATCTAAGGTCATTCAGAGGTCAAATTAAGCCTTTAATTCATGACATCACATATATCATGTGCAACTTTCTCGATCGCCGATCTATGCAGTGTTACAAAGCCTACTGGTTGTGTGCCTGCGTTCATAATCAAATCACAAGATGATGACAAGTGGAAGAATTTAGACTTGTATGTTTGTCATATTCTCTCTTCATCTGAGCATTAAATATTGCATAAATTATGATAAAGGTATGTTTTTAATTGTTTATGAAATTTGATTGTTTTTTGTATTTTCATATAGCCCCATGAATTCTCCAGCCTTGCTTACGCAACCAGAGGTAATTGTTCACGACTCATGTTTGTATCCTTTTGTACCCCGTACGTGGGTGAATATGCATAAATATCGATTTTCGCTCAGTGACGGACAGACCTTTTACGACGCAGGAGCACTCAGGGTTATACCGCCCTCGTTATAATAAGAGGTTTCGATTTCGGTGAACGCGTGCATTTAGTACGGAGGTATTGCAATGCAATCCCAATGCCCCGTCACACAAAACTTAACAGACGGGACTACACGACTAGCACAACTTTTCTCGACCAAGCCACAACATAGCTTTTAATCACATTTCAACACAAAGGCGGCGCTCCGGGGGGGGGGGGGCACAGTGCCCCACTTGTTCAAGTACCCCAAAAGTGCCCCTTTTTACATGGGAAAGTGCCCCTTTTAATGTGAAAAGTGCCCCTTTTGAAATAGGAAAAGTGCCCCTTTCCCTTTCCACCTCTGATAAGTGCCCCTTTTATTTTGACACGTACCTCTTTTCCTTTGACAAGTTCCCATTTTACTTTTCAATAAGTGCCAATTTTTCCCATTCCCATTAGTGCCTTTTTTAATCTCTAGTAGGTTCCTCCTTTCAGGTACGAGAAGCGCCCCTTTGCACTTTTGATAAGCGCCCCCTTCAACTCTGATAATTGCCCTATTCAAATCTAAGAGGTTCCCCTTTTGCATTGACAAGTTTCCATTTTCCTTTGTAAAAAGCGCCTCTTCCCCCTTTTAATAACTACCCCTTTTTAATTCGGATAAGCGCACCTCATATTTTCACATGTGCCCCTTTCCTTTTTAATAAGCATATTGCTCCGGTTGTCTCATTTTCGCCAGCACAAACGTAGGCTAGTTCGCGTATATAGCAGACGGCAATCGGCGGATCAGACGACACTTGATAGTGATTTTGTATGTGAGATTGCTTTGCTAAATATAAAATGCAAGAATCTTTTCCATATCTTTAAACTATCATTGATATCTGATAATTAAACAGTTAGTAAAATAAACCTACCAAACTACATAATACAATGAAATTCTTGACTGAAAGTAGGGGAGTTTGATGTGGTGCACAATTGCACCACTCTGTTAATAATCGAATAGTCCATGGTGTTCATGAATATTCATGTTTTTGCTTACCTCGGCAAAATGCTTGCCTATACTAAATGGAAAAATTACGGTGGGGTGTTGGATGAAATAGACATAATGAACAAATCAGAACTGATCTATGATAATTCATGCTTGTTATCCTCCGTGTGCTTGACTTATAACCTTATAATCGCGTGATAAATTGCGTCCAAAGCTCGACTTGTTGTACATTTGTTATCTAGGCAATGGCGAGCTTGCGACCTAATTTGAAGAAATTACGGTGGGTGAACTTTCAAAAGACAATGAGACATGAGGGTTCCAATGAAAGAGCTAGTGATAACGTACGTCGGGTGGATGTGCTTTTCGTTTAAACACAAAATGAATTTTTAACGATTTGGTGGGGGGGGGGGGTAAAAGTCCATAGGCTAACGTACATGTTAGGATACTGGATTCTGCCGATAGGGGGCGTTCTCAAAAGAGACTAAACGGAGCTATATGTGCTATTTTTAAAACAAAAAAATATGTGCCACTTTTCCTTATGATAAGTGCCCTAATTTAAAAAAGAGCCCCTTTCCTTCTCATAAATGCGCCTTTTCATCTATGAAAATAGTTTCTTTTCATACTTATAAGTGCCCCTTTTCATCTCTTGTAAATGGCCCTATTCAATTCTGAGAGATACTCGTTTTACTTTGACAAGTGCCCCTTCCCCTCCTGATAAGTGCTCTTTTCATCTCTTATAAATGCCCCTTTTATTTTGACACGTCCCCTTTTTCCTATCCGATAAATGCTCTTTTTCCTTCTTATAAGTGCCCCTTCCCCCTTCTCATAAAAACTCCCTTTCACCTCCGATGCTTCTAGGACAATTACCCCCTGGGCAATCATCCCTCCAGAAAACTACCCCAAGGACATTTACCCCCCCCCCCCCGCAAAATTACCCCCTGGAGAATTACCCCCGAAGACAATAACACCCAAGGACAATTAATTCCCCCCCGAAATTCCCCCCCCCCCGGAGGATTACCCCCCAAGGACAATTACCCCCTGCAAATTACCCACCGGAGAATTACCCCAGAGGACAACTACCTCCCGAGGCTAATTACCCCCGTACAATTACCCCCGAGGACGACTACCCCGAGGACAATTACCCTCGAGGACAACTTCTCTGAAGGATAACTACCCCCTCCCTCCCCGCGGACAGGTAGGATTCAATTGCAAAAGACGATCTGACACATTGAGAGATGGCTACAAGCCATACAATCCCATGCATGAACCCACATTCATTTAAATACTATAGCACGTTATCTTCCTCATTACCACACATTATCTTCCTCATTACCACACATTTCCCTTTAATTATAATTTATGCAATACCAGTGCGGTTGCTGTTTTCCACATAGCATGTAAGTTTGAGATAAGTGTCCAGCGCATCTCAAAATGCATGGAAATACATTTCTCTGGAACAGTTTTAAGTTTCAACTTTTTGTTAGTCGCGGTCATGAAAAGTGTCTCCTTTCCCAAATTCTTCATAGACTATTTATTTTACATCACTCTGGCACTCGTCAAGTGCTATGTACACACGTATGGGCACATTTGTTTATATACAGTGCGTCCCAGAAAAAACGAAAATGAACTTTCTTAAAACGTGAAAATGACTTTATGGTTTCCTTCCTTCAAATAGTTTTAATCACTCATGCGTAAAATATGCATCATGTGACAGGTGCGGATCCAGAATTTCTTAGAGTTGGGGGGGGGGGGGGCATTTTTTTTGTTTAGCTCCCGCAAATTTGAAAATCGCGCCGGCCGAAAATTCGCTCAGTGGGGGGGGGGGACACGTGCCCCCTGTGCCCCCTAGATTCTCCACTGTATGAGTAACATCAAATGAAAAAGGGGATCTAAGCTTTACAAATATGTGTTATTTATTAACCATAGTTGTGATAAAGTTATGACAAAACATCGATACTTCTTGGTTTCTTTTTTTGTGGGACGCCCTGTATATAACGTGAAAGAACCTTAATTTTGGATCATGGATTATGGCCCATTTCATAAATTCAAAGAAAAATACACGATCAGCTGATCAGAAAAATTACAGAGGATACATAAATTAAATCTTGCATCCTAATTTCAGTGTTGGGCCATTGTTAGGGGGACAGGTTGTAACGCGTAGGGGAACCAGGGCAAATTGGACCCAACAAATTGGAACAACCAGAACAGGATTACAAAGCATAGTAAAGCAAAACATTTGGTTTATACTTTTATCTTTAATAGGACTACCACTAACAAATGACGCTAACAATGTTTCTCAAATAATCAGTTTAATTAAATGCTATGAACTTTAATAAAATATATGAAATTTACTGGGTGCACCGGTAAATGTTTGATTATTCAATTTCTCGAAAACAGAAGTGTTTTACGGGCTAAATTTTTTAGTGCTTATAAAACATCCACACGTTCATCCAATGTATCGAAATTTAAAAAAATTACTATCAATCCAATTTTTGAAATTTTCCAAAACCTTGCATTACCTTTAAGTTTGCCATGTACTATAGGCTGTAGTTAATGAATTTCCTGGGATTAATTACATGTAGGTTGTAGTGAAATTTGAAATATTTCTTTTCGATTGTTGTAAACAGCAGTGAGCTACATGTATATTTGGGGGCAGATTGGGAGGGGGACGGGATAGTTGCGTCTTGAACCCTTTTTTTTTGCCCCAGAGATTTCTGGGTATGAGTCGGCACAAAAGTTACTTGATGACCCGATAAAGTAGGGCTGCGTCTATTGTCTATCTAAACGGAACTTACATTTAAATCTAATTTTGCTTGCCAGTTATTTTTTGGGTGAAACTGTAAGGTCAAAGAAGAGAAAAAAGAACCCCCTCTCTGATAACAATGTTACGAAGCATGTATAATCATGTATAAATATTTTGATGGGGTAATACACAATAGAACATAGGGACAAAGGAAGATATGGACAGGGGTCCATGAATACATAGTTGTGTAGACCGGTAGGTTAGACCCGAACAATCTAGCAGGCGAACATAGGTATAAATATACCTCGATGTCTTTGCATTTGCTGACTTCACTTCATCACTGATGGCTCGCAACAAATGGGTAAAAAAAAACATCCCACCCCCATTCCATCTGTTTTCCTTCCTCCTGCACCTCCAGCACATCTGTCGGAGCACCATCGATGATCTTAAGAAGCTCAGCTATTCCTTCCTCGATGAGAAGAGATGGATGGAAGCAATGGGATACCTCACCCAGGCCCTGTTCCTCTTCGATTACATCAAGAAGGCTGGATACCAGAAGAAGGATGACAGCCAGAGGGAGGAGGATACCCTCCTCCTTCGTGCAGCCTGTGGTCGCAAGCTGGTGGGTTAATGAATAAATTGTCTACAGGAATTGAAATATCTTTCACCCAGTCCCATGTGTATAAAGTCTGTTTTGCAAAAAGTCAATTATCGTTTGAATGTGGACACACATTTTGCCGAATGGGTATCTACTGTTACTTACAAAGCTCCTGCTTTGACAATGTTCATCTTAAGAAATCCCCTGGGACGAAAGACAGGTTTGCAAACTGTATTTTATTCAATTTAAAAAAAAACATTACACAAGGGATTTTAATTATTTTACGAGTAAGGAGAATGATGGAACTGTGCTTGGGTATATGTTTTTCATTGCAATCAAAAGGTTGTTGTGTCATTCCCAATCTGTTACATAATCTCTGCCAACAATGTGTAATACAGTGAAACTGCTATATAAAAACCGCTTGAAAGAAACAAGATAATTGGTCTTTATGTACAGATTCCTTTAATATGCAGGTTTCAATGAGAAATTGTTCTCAAGGTTTAAAAAAAAGTTTTTTTTATAGACACGTGGTCTTTCTATACCGCTGGTCGCTAAAACAGGTTCGACTGTATCAGAATCGATCTCTAGCATATGCTTACCTGGCTCATGTAAATGCATTTGATAGAGGTGAAGCTCCGTTCAGTATTTTAGCATTAATATAAAACCTTTACATGTACATTGTACACATGTGTGGCTGAACCTGAGGGTCATTAAACATCTGCTTTTGTCAGTTTGTTGGTATTGAAGTAATGGGAATTCCCCAGTGTCACTAGTTCATATACTTGTATTGTATTCCAAGAAGGGCCTTTCATATTACAGTATTATTACTAATGCATTCGTCCCACTACAAACCAAGGGAAAAGAGCTAAGAGTATATGAAGAATGATATTGAGAATCAACACAACAGTATATTTCAATTACAGTACTACCTGTTTTAATGACCACATTTTGGACACACCGGCCATTTGTCTATAAACACCATTACTTTTATTTTGTTTCTCTTGATCAATATTGCAATGCCAACGCATGTACTGTATTAAACGAACCTGTTCATAAAGACCTTACATGTATGTTGATTTAAAAAAAAAATCTTGTTCTCCTTGATTGGTCTTGACATCCCGGTGTTTGCCATGTTATGTTTTTAAGATTCAGTACAATAACTCCTCCCGTGTTTATCTTTTTTCATATTGAAGAGAGATTCATTTTCCATTCCGTTAATCACAGTGGAATATTATTACAAGCTTATCTGAGGCACATACAACATCAAAGAACAGTAGAGATGAGAACTAGGAAACTAAAGAAAATGGTAGAAATTGACTTTGATCAAATATTTTCACATTTCCTTTTGTCATTCAGGGTGCATATGACTTATCTTTCAAAGACGCTTCAAGAGGTAACTTTCATATTCTTTAGCATTTTCAATGAGGCATAATAATAATTATAGGTTCATTTATATGGTGCAGCTAGTACATGAATATATGCTACTGTGCTGAATACAAAGTATCATATTATTACCCCCCCCCCCCCCCAGTCCGGGGTCGGAGGGACCGCATTCGTGTTCCCAAAATCTCCGGTAAAGGGGTACTTTTTGAGCGACAATGTCCGGCCTGAGATCTTTTTAAAAAGGGGGTGTTATTCCAAGAATATCCTGAAGTCCAAATATTGATTTAAAAAAAAGTTTTACATTTCTTTACCATGATACTTGTTGATGTATAGGCTATTAGAGCATCGCTTATTATAGGCTGATTTAAAAAGAGAATATAATTTGTCTCTGAAATGGTCGCATTAAGTAAAAATGTGTTCTTGTATCTCTTGAGAATAGCTAAAGTCCTCTTAGCTCAAGGAAATATCATTTTCACTGCATGTCTTCCTATACTTAGAGCAACACGTTAGTGTTGTATATTTGAATGTAATTTGTAACAAACTATTTTGTTTCTATCAATGGTTCGTGGTCCAGTTTTGGAGAGTAGTATAGACAATCAGTATGCTCAGGTAATCAAAACCATAGCAAAGGGGGAGATGACGCTCAATGAACACCGGTGCTCTGGCATGTCGATTGATCTGCGTGGAAGGATGGAGAAAGTACGGCGAGAGATTGAGAGACTATCAACAAAACCTGTAAGTTGACAGATTGAGAATAAAAAGTAAAGTGTTTATTTGGGAATGATTTGAATTGAATTAAAAGTCGGTTTCTAAAAGGGTGTGAATTAAATGTTTGAATGCCAAGTAAAATATGTTAAATCCAGAAACTTTAAAGGGATAGTTGAGTTCTGTTGCAGAGGGCGCTACACAAATTTTTTTTGTTGTAAGATAATGAAAAACTGAGTGTCAAATTTGAAAGAACAAACAATTTAAATGACGAAATCATCTCTGTTTGATCTAAATCGATTCAGAGACGGCTGGAAAATCCATAAATATAGCGATTTCTAATATTTGTGTACCACCACAATTATTCGATAATTTGAAAAAAACGTTGAAAAAACGGAATAGCGCCTCATTTCAGCCAATGCCGATGTTGGCATTTTCGTGTAGGTTATATTACACACAACCAGGCGGCCCATGTATTGTTATTATTATTTAATGAATTGATTAACGGTCACCGTATTTTTTGGAAAGTGGATCTGAATTTAGTAGTATGATCGTATTGGCTAAATTTTTACACATTTTGGGGTCTAAAATTACCTTCATAGCAATTTTAGGTCCCAAAAGGGCACTAGAAATGTCATAAATAAGAATAAGAGCAATGGGCATGCATTTTGAAGGCATTTGTGGTCTGAAAACAGTACTCAACTATCCCTTTAAGTTTTCTCTACAGTTCCTGTGGGGTAAGATCCACATTGACCAATTGAGTGGACATCTGGAGACCATCCTAGGACCGAGGCCAGAAGCCAAGCCCAGGGCTGCTATTCCAGATACGCCTCGGGGACCACAGGCTGTGGACAAGGACTGGTTGCCGGACGGACTAGCCAAACAGCAGCAGCCACAGAAACCTCCGGTGAGTTCATATATGTTTTCAACATGTTATACTCTTGCCCCCCCCCCCCCACTCAGTGTTATTTAGGGTACGCTTATGCATATTCCCTCCTTTTGAAAACACCCCCTAAGTCCGGTGTGTAAAGTCAATACGGGCCGGATTTGTGTGTACTACGAGCCAGAATTTAGTGCGTGAAAAGTACCCCTTTACTGGACATTTTGGTAACACGCATGGTATCCCTCCGTTCACGGAGTGGAGGGGGGGGGGGGCGGACTCTTGCCCAATGACTTGCTGTGACTTGACGGTCTCTAATGTTTAGGAAGTATTCTTGTGAGAGAGATGTTACCTTTAAGAATATGATCCCTAGACTCAACACTCAACTGACTGTTTTATTGTGGGAGGGCATTTGTGGTTTTGTTGAATGATCAATAGGTATATTATGGCCCGGTCACACCAGACGTATAGCAGTAAGGTATGCCGACATTTGTGGGTTTTCACCAACATGCTAGTGCACGTTGACATAAGTTAGGGGTAGGTTTGGTATAAGTTGTATACCGTAAATCTCTGTGTATAAGGCGCACCTGTGTATAAGGCGCACCTGTGTATAAGGGGCAAAAAAAAAAAAAAAAGAAGAAAAAATCTGTACCTGTGTATAAGACGCCCCCCGACTTTCAATTTTTTTCGGCGGCAAAAAAGTGCGCCTTATACACGGAGATTTACGGTACGTTAAAAGCACGCTGGTATAAGTTAGTGATAGGTTACTAATAAGTTAGACATAGATATGTATACGTTCAATACGTTATGTATACGCCCAAATTATTCATGCTGCAGAATTTTCGATGTTTTGGGCGGTGAATGCCGTTGTTTTGACATTATTTCATGAATTTTAAAACGCTAGCTACAAGTTTCTCTAAAACGTCTGGTGTGACCGGGCCATTAACAGCATCCATGGGTAGGCATTTGGTTTTCAACTCATAGGTCTGAGAAAAAGCAAAATAGGGTGAAAGGTACGGTGGCTGATTTCCGCCAATTTTTTTTTTTTTTTTTTAACGGTTGTAAACGCCGTAGTTTAAAGATGAAGTTGAGTTCTGGTCATGCGATTGCATTGTGAAAGAAACGCTGTGGAACCGACCAGAAAAGGTTGATCATCTAGCATATAAGAATTTGTGTGTATTGCAAGGTTATGGAATCATCAAAATGATAAGAAATTTAGCCAAGTCTTGGTAAAGTTACAAACACTTGCACAGAAAGATGTATATGGGACTACACGAACACGTGGCGTAAAAAGCTTTGTACGATGTTACATGCATATTTAGAATATGAAGGCATTTGAAGAGCCATGCTTTTCAGGGAACTTGTCTTAACTGATGTTCTTCCACACCTGCATAATAAGAATGAGTAATGCTCACAAATTATTTTCCACCTTTTCCCAGAACTCAACCTTCTCTTTAAGGCGTTATAACGCCCTGTTACGGCGTTGAAACGCCCTAATACGGCGTTATATTGCCCTATGATTACGGCGTTATAACGCTTTAAAGTACGGCGTTAAAACGCCCTATTACGGCGTTATTGCGCCCTTATGCAGCATTATAATGCCCTAAACTACGGCGATATCACGCCCTAACATACGACGTTATGACGTCCTATTACAGCTTTATTACGCCCTAAATTACGGCGATATAACGCCCTAAATGATGGTATTATAACACCCTTTCCTTTACTTAAGGGTGTTTGTTCTATTATTTTTGGTTCCTAACTTCAGTCAACACCTCTACATCCATATATAATATATGTACAAATCTTTAAATTTTTCCTCGCTCACTTCACTCGCTCGCAAATTTCTTTTTCAGACCATCACAACCCGTATCAGGACAATTACCCCCTGGGCAATCAACCCCTGGAAAATTACCCACCGGAAAACTACCCCCGTAGGACGATTACCCCCCGGAAAATTACCCCCCAGAGAATTACCCCCCCCCCCCGAGGACAATTACCCCCCGGTAAATTCCCCCCGGAGAATTACCCCCAGAGGACAACTACCCCTCGGGGACAACTACCCCCGAGGACAATTACCCCTGAGGACAACTACCCCCCCCCCGAGGACAACTACCCCCTGAGGACAATTACTCCCCGAGGACAATTACCCCCCCATGTACACTACTGGGCATGGTGGCTTCGTGGTAATATTGCCCGCCTCATGAACGGGAGGTCGTGGGTTCGAACCCCGGCCGAGTCATAACAAAGACTTATAACAATGGGACCTTCTGCCTTCTAGCTAGGCGCTCAGCATATTAGATGGGAGAAGGGTAGTAATAACATATTATGTTATGCAGGGCCCGCTGGAAGAGCAGTTTCATAAACTAAAGTGGCTAACCTGGGTAAAAAAAACGTTTATATTATTATTATTATTATTATTATTACCCCCGAGGACATCTACCCTCCCCTCTTCGAGGACAACTCCACCCCCCCCGATGAAAATAACCCCAGGAGGACAACTACCCCCCAATGACAATCACCCCCCCCCCGAGGAATTTATGACACTGTGACGTTTATCGCAAGCTTCTCTCCAAATTGCTATTTACAGAAAATTGCATTAACCTTCATTTTCTTTGTTATTTATGAAGTTCATTTCAGTCGTTTCAAATTATTTAATTCGATATGCGGGGGGGGGGGGGGGGGGGGGGGGGGGGTAGAGGTTGCCCAATTCCCCTGTAGTTTTGCTACCGAGTAAAGAACAGAAATTACATTTCTTAGAAATTGATATCTATTTATTTCTGTTGTCATGCTGAGGTATAATATGTTTTCGTGTACGTTAAATTATTTTGAAATAGAAATTTTGTTTAAGTTATATGTACGGTGCCATTTCAAAAGAAAATAAATATCCGTTGGTAATTTATCTCATTTGAATTTGTAACTCAAGCACAGCGTTTTCAACCAGGGTGCCGCAAGAGAATGATTTGGAAAACGTTGATTTTGTAAAAAAAATCAGACTAATTACAGACTAATTTTTTACCAGTTTGAAAATGTCTTCTCATTTTTATTCTTAAATGTGCCCATACGTGAGTGCATAGCACTTGACGAGAGCCAGAGTCATGCAAAATTAATATTCTGTAAAGAATTTGGGATTAGGGAGAATTTTTTTATTTCTTAGGAGGGTACCGTGACTAACAAAAAGTTAAAATAACGCTGCTTCAGAGAAAAGTATTTCTATGCATTTTGAAAAGCGCTGGACAATTACCTAAAACTTACATCCTTCGTGGAAATTAGCAACCGCACTGGCGTTGCATAAATTATAATAAAAGGGAAATGTGTAGTAATGATGAAGACAACGTGCTAAAGTATTTAAAAGAATATGGGTTCATGCAGGGGTCTTATGGGCTCGTAGCCATCTCTCAATGTGTCAGATCGTCTTTTGCTATTGAATCCTGATTGTCCACGGGGGTAGTTGTCATCGGGGGGAATTGTCCTCGGGGGGTAATTATCACCGGGGGGTAGTTGTCCTCGGGGGGTAATTGTTCTCGGGGGGTAATTATCATCGGGGATAGTTCCCCCGTGGGGGAATTCTCCGGGGGGTAATTTTTCGGGAGGTAATTGTCCTTGGGGGGGTAGTTGTCCTCGGGGGTTGATTCTCCGGGGGATAATTGTCCTTTGGAGGTAGTTTTCCGGGGGGTAATTTTCCAGGGGGTGATTGCCCAGAGGGTAATTGTCCTAAAACCGTTAAGAACTAAAAATAATAAAACACACTAAAGTATTGGATAGGGCGTTATATCGCCGTAATTTAGGGCGTTATATCGCCGTAATTAAGGGCGTTATATCGCCGCAATTAAGGGCGTTATATTGCCGTAATTTAGGGCGTTATATTGCCGTAATTTAGGGCGTTATAACGCCGTGAAGAAAGAAAAAAAAATTGGCGGAAATCAGCCACCGAAGAAAGGAGCCTTCAATTGAAATTGAATTTATGTCTGCTACTGTATCTTCAGGTCATGTAAGCAGCTAGCCATCTCTCTTAAACTTCTAATCACGCCTGCTTAAGAATAATAATATTCATACAGGTATATATAACCCATCATGTGGGCTACTACGTAGGGTTGTTAAATCCGAGTACATGATTGTAGTTAAAATTTAAGCAGTAAACTATAAATTAGTGTTGGTTAAAGCCACTAGAAGCATTACCACAAAATCCCTTTTATACTTATAGTGCCATTTCAGGTCAGCTGTAGCATTATGGTCCTGTAACTCTCTGCACCGTTCTCACATCGAGTCCTCTGTCGGCGAAGCAGAAATTTGATTTTAGGTTACGAACTGTTGGCAAGTTGACCATAAAATGGTGCTGTGGAATAAGCAGTACGCTATGGCAGAACGTTCGTCAGTTCAGTACCGCTTTCAAAAATAAATAAAGTAACATGTACAGGCTTATTTTTTCCTTTCAGAAAGGAAAGAAGAAGGGGCGATCTTGGAGACCGAATAGAGTTAGGAGGGACGTGGAGGTCACTTATTCTGAGCAGGATGATGATGAAACCGACTCGGAGATGAATACCGGTGGTTCTACAAGTTCATCCCCGGGTGGTACGCCCGAGAGAGGTAAACACTTTAGTTTGCTTATTGATAAGGAAGCTCTTTAGCTTATTATTTATTTATTGTATTTATTTATTTAAATTGGTTTTCATTCATTAAAAACATTCGCCGCCTGTTAGCCGAATTGCATTTTTTGTTACAAAGTATACATCAGTGACAAAGTAAAATTACACTTAAAATATATGCATAATAACATTACGGTGGTAAAATTGCAATTCGTTTTGTACATATAATATATAATTGTGCTTCTTCGACACCTGCTCCGGTTACAATTACTCCGCTGCAATTCAGTACATTAATCAACCTCCTAATCCCAACCCTGGACGAGAAACCTACACCGCACCGGTACCAACCCCAACACCAAGTACAAACCACAAACCCAGCTTAAAACCCAATAAGAAATTCAACTCCAACCCCACATCCCTGATAAAATAAAACCTGGAGCAACCGCCGCCAGAGCATGTGTCGGGTTGCCATAGTTGATGGCAGATTGCTTGGTACATTATACAGAAATCTGAATATTATTAACATATTTGCAATAAAATTATGTATGGAACCTATAAAATATAAATGAATAGAAATAAATTTGTTTGAAATTCGAAAGAATTAAATGTTATGAGTGGAAATTGCATAGCCAGATGTGTAGTGTTTTTTCTTCAATAAGATAAACAGAGTCAACGACAGAAACCAAAAACCAGGAATTATAAAATCAAATAGATGCTACAATTAATTAAATGAAATTATACTTTGAAGGTAAAAATGCAGAAAATGTTGACTTTTTACCTATCTAGTAAAAGGTAGAGTAGTGCATAAAACATTGGTTAAAGGTTGTCACGGTAATGATCGATATTATGTGCATCAACAAAAAAAAAAATATTTGGATTGTTAAAAAGTCAAACAGGATTTTGTACAATTAAATATGATTTAGTGAACAAAGTAAGATTCAATAGTAACATTATTCAAAAAAGCGTTCATATGTCACCCTTATATTTAAGAAGATATATCAGAGAAATAGAGAGGGAGATGAAGGAAAGTGAGAAATAGAAAGGGAGAGAGAGAGGAGAAAGAGAGGAGAGAGAGAGAGAGAGAGAAGAGAGAGAGAGAGTGAGTGAGAGAATAGCAAAACAGAGAGAGCCACGGAGAGCAGAAAATAAGGGTATCGAGAGGCTGAAAGTGGTGGAGAACAATGTGTTCGTCGAAGGTGAAACTGCAGATTTTTTAGAATGGGAGTCCCCACATGTTTGGGGGAAGCCAATGTCCCAGGCTCGAGCAGCCTCTTTGCAAATTTGAGGCACAGACATATTCTGCGGTCGCTCAGAGAGGACACTTTACACAGTTGAAGAGCATTTTGATACGAGACAAGCCGGAGTTCCAAACGGGTGCACAATATTCCAGCACTGGTCTAATGTATGAACAATAAATGAGCACTAGATCATTTAAGGGCAATAGAAATTTAGTGAGAATTCTCAGCATATGCAGCCTCATGTTTGCCTTCTTAACAATTTCATTGACATGAGAAGTCCATTTCAGATCTTGTTGGATGTGAACCCTAGTAATTTGACACAATCTACTCGACTAATGTCATATCCATCTATTTGGATAACAGGCGGAGGGGTGGTCCTCACATACAAGTTACTGTCATCGCAAAACATTTTTGTTGTGGTTCAGTTTCATGTTGTTGTCTACAGTCCATTTGTGTAGGTCGCTGACGCTTGACTGGATATTAGGAGGCGATGGGGATTTCCTGCATTCTAGCGTTCGTTGTTAGGTCATCCACATATTTCCAGTAAGACGACGGGTCTCCCGGCATGCCTAGTTGATGATTGCCAGGAAAATCATAGGCCAGAGTCTCGTCCCTTGTGGAGCCCCTGCAGAAACTTCCAGCCAATCAGAGAGCGCCGTTCGATATTTCACGCTCTGTTTTCGTTTGGTTAGCAAGTTCGCAATCCATGCTACATCACTCGGACGAAAGTTCATCTGGAGCAGTTTGAGGACAGCTATATTGTGGTCTATCCTATCGAACGCTTTACTGAAGTCCGTTGTCAGCATTGTAGTGATGATTTTGGGCTTGTCAACATTGCTGTGAATCATTTGTGGGAGATTAATCAAATAATGAGAAGTAGATATAGCCCTCATGTTCCCGAGTTGTGCTGGGTCTATGGTGTTCTCCATGTCGCTGAAAATCCACTTAGCAATGAACTTTTCAGCTATCTTGGCAAAATGATCAGTCAAAGATACTGGTCTGAGGTTTTTGATAGATGCTTGAGATGTCTTAGGAATGGATACAACATGCGCTCTCTTCCAACGCTCTGGTACAAGGGCCTGACTAAAAGATGTGTTTAGAATATCAGTCAGCGGGCAGCAAATACCTTGAAAAGTCTAGCCGAAATGCCGTCCGGACCAGAAGCTCTCTGTTATTTGATGGCTTTCAAATCGCGATAGACTTCCCATGGCTGAACTTGGGGAAGTGGTTGGTCAGCCGGTAGATGTTGTTGATCTTATTCGTTGCTGCTTCGAAGGCAGTAGGAGAAGTGCCTTCGATGCGAATAAGTAAGGACCTCGTCTGGCCAGCTGTCATGGTCTTTATACCATGGCGCTGGGTTGGCTATTTTCAGTTATGCCACAAGTATTAGAAATCGTTATATTTTTGGATATTTCAGCCGTCTCTAAACCGATTTTGATCAAACAAAGTTGATTTTGTCATTTAAATTGTATGTCCTTTCAAATTTGACACTCAGTTTTTCATTACCTCACAACAATTTATTTTGTGTAGCGCCCTCTGCAACAGAACTCGACTATCCCTTTAAAGTTGACATTGTAAGCAAATAATGTCAATTAATTTGATACCTATGGCAAGCATATAAGTTGTTCTTTATAAGTTGTTCATTTACATAGTATATCACAACAATATTCTGGCTACTCGATATCCTCAATTGAAATGTCGAAAAATAGCCTCCTCTCTTTGCATAGAAAATCAGTCACGGAGCTGGTCCATTATTTGTGACGGGAAAGAGTATATTCACGTACCCGGATGTTCCATAGAAAAGCATCTACAGAGAGATACGATTTTGTGCTTATTTCGTTTCAAAGGCTGAAAAGTCTAATAAATCAAAATTATATGTACAATTCTTTACCTTCCCCTAATACTTCATATTATTAATATCAATTCCCTTTAAAAAAAAAAAGAATTATGACATATACATGCCAATGATGTGCTATTAGTCGATATTTTCACCATATAATTTTGTTTGTGTGTTGAAATCACCGGGAAATCAATTTGGTGAGATTGTGCGTGTGCTTGCTAGCTAGCTCGGTATGTAACGTAGATCCGGTCGTTTGGCTTTATACTTCTCGCGTTTGGTCTGTTCTATAGCTTGCTTTATACACGTACGGTACATATATACTATAGCAATTGATAATGGCTAGTGAGTTTGACCAGAACGATCTTTTTATAGATTTTGAAGAGTTTATGGAGGAAGATGACGAAAGTGATGAAGGTGAAAGGGGCGAGAGTGCACACGAGGACGATCTTCCAAATTCTGACACCGGTAGTCACTGAGGAGCAAGCCTTTATTAGTTTTTTTTCCTATGGTCACATCTCAGGGCGGCGACCGACCGATTAGTAGCCTGCTTGGTCGCCTCTAGAATTTTGGAGAAGTCGAGCAGGCTATAGAGCCCCAGCGATGCCTGGGCGGTGCCCTGTCGATTTCCCGTCGGCCGCCGGTCGAATTTAGGTCAAAACTGGGCGAAAATTGGGTAGCTTCTCCCATATTGCTCCGGTTGTCTCATTTTCGCTCGTTGAACGTATATAGCAGAGGGCAATCGGCGGATTAGACGACACTTGGTAGTGAATTTGTATGTGAGATTGCTTTGCTAAATATAAAATACAAGAACATTTTGCATATCTTTAAACTATCTTTGATATCTGATTATTAAACAGTTATTAAAATAAACCCACCAAACTACATAAGACGATGAAATACTTGACTTAAAGTAGGGGAGTTTGATGTGGTGCACAATTGCACCCCTCTGTAAATAATCGAATGGCGATCATGAATATTCATGTTATTGCTTACCTCGGCAAAATGCTTGCCTATACTAAATGGAAAATTACCGGGGGGGGCTGAAATGGACATAATGAACCGATCAGAACCGATTTACGATAATTCATGCTTGTTATACTTCGTGTGCTTGACCTATAACCTTACAATCGCGTGTCAAATTGCGTCCAAAGTTCGACTTGTTTCACATGTGTTCATATGGAAACGTTTGCTTGTATTTGTGTCATAAAAGAAGTTTACCAGAAGACTACACGTGTTACTCCTCACACGGCTTGATGTGTGCAGGGGTCACAGGCCACTGGCTTCATCGGGCAGGTAGTTCCATTATGTGAATGGGTAAATTAACTATTACAAAATGAGGGGACACATTACATTGTACAATAGGGACACACACTGTTTTTATTGTGCAGAACATACTCTTTTATTGACTTACTTATTGCATGAAACTATAAAACCAAAATGCATGTTGTATTCTAACAATTGGAGTACAAAGAATAATAACAGGTGAATGAAATGCATAAACACCACAAACATCTGGGGAGGAAGCATTCATAAATTTGAATACATATAGTTGATAAACGACTCCGATGAAACTATAAAACCAAAATGAAATTTGCGTTCTGGCAATTGGAGTACAAAGAATGATAGCAGGTGAATGAAATTCTTCAACAGCAACACAAACACCTGGGAAGCTAGGAAGCATCCATAAATTTGAATAATTTAGTTGATAAACGACTCCGCATGTGGACGTTTGTTGGAGCAGAGAAAGCAGTGGATTCTTAACAACACGAACCCATTTAACAGAATGTAGGAACGTAAATTTTGGCGCGGTTGGAAAATGCATCTTTCTACCCTGCGACTTTAATGGTACGATCCAGTAAATTAAAACAGTAAAATGGCTCTTATTTTAAAATTACTCATTAAATAAATCCCACAACTTCAGTGATATCAGAAAAAATATGTTATGTCTTACTAATAATAAAAAAAATGATGTATAAACATTGTGAAAGTGTCGCATTTTACGATAAAAGACACCGATTTAGCGAAGATGACGTCATTAGTGCGCTTGCATCAGGAATTCAAAGTCAAAAGGTCAATTCAGACGCTGATAACTTATTGGTCGAGCCTTTTTGTTTCCTTTATTCCGACAAAATTATACAATCAATCAAAACAAGTTAAATACCAGAAGAAAGCTAACAATTAGTATTTTCATTAACCGCTTGCCCAAAGTCGCTTGACCACAGTGAAACGAGTGAGAGCTTGCGAGAGCGGCCAAAGTGTGATTGAAACTCGCTATTTGCTCTTCTCCAACGCAAAAAGAGACGACATTGTGCTGGATAAATGTATTTTTTCCGACAAAAGTACAGAAAATTTGCATATGGTCTTTTTATACTTTATGAAATGTTACCCGAGTGACTGCCGGGCGCCCCAATGCTGGAAAGAAACGCACATTTTAGAAAACTTCACTTTTTCAGGGAAAATGCTTATTTGTTCTATGCACGCAAGTCAGATTGAGCGGATGATACAACGTTTCCATATGTATAGGCAATGGCGAGCTAGCGACCTATTTTGACCAAATTACGGTGGGTGAACTTTCATAATAAAATGGGACATGAGGGTTCCAATGAAGGAGCTAGTGTCAACGTACGTCGGGGTGGATGTACTTTTCGTTTAAACAAAAAATGAATTTTTAACAATTTTTGGGGTGAAAGTCAGTAGGCTAACATGTTAGGCTGCTGGACTCTGACAATAGGGGGCGTTGTCCAATTCGGAGCCATATGGGGTGGCGTCACGGCAGTGACCGATCGATGACCCACCGACCACCGGCTGATTTTAAAGAAATTGCCAGGCGGCCGGCCGGTAATCGGCGGGGCTCCAAAATACGCTCGGTGCCCTGGTGTTCCCCGCCCAGGCACCGACCTAATCGAGCATTCGCCGTCGAGCGATTTAGGTCAAAAATCGAAGCCGCTAGGTCAAAGGCTGCAGAGAGACCGATTTTGGACTCGCCGCCCAGTGACCGACAGCGCGCGACCGGGCGGCGCGCTGCTTGCTTGACAGCCTTTGACCTAGCGGCTTCGATTTACGACCTAAATCGCTCGATGGTAAACGCTCAATTTGGTCGGTGCCCGGGAGGCGAGCCGCTCGGGCACCGAACGTACTTTGGGCGGCGATTGAAAGTGAGCAGGCGCCGCCCGAATTTTAGCTTTGCGCTAAAACTTCAGCAGCGACTGAGCGATACCCTAAAAACAACGCGAGCGCCGCGAGCGGCCCGCCGCTCGGTGCCCGGCGAAATTGGCTCAAAACTCGCCGCCCGGCCGCCGAGCAGGCTACTTTAAGGTGTTGTGACCATAGCTTTACCTGCCGATTCCGCTCGTTTCACGAACGTTCGTGCAAGAGCCGCATCACTCCACTCGCGGATGAACATCGTTCAATCACTCATCATAGACGTCATCAGCTATTATAGAGGAAGCGCGCTTGATCTCGTTCAATTTGTTGATATATTAAAGGTAATACAAAGTTGGCTGGATAGTGATTATTTACAATTTTTGATATATTTGGATGCCCTTGTGGATGCATTATTAGTACCAGAAAAAATAGCCCCTAAAACATTTCTGCTTTTGAGAAAAATTGAATATAAAAATTTACCCGATGCTCCCGGTAAATTTTGATAAATTTCAAATAGCGCCTACGGCCGTACAATGTTAGTAGGTATAGCACACCACAAATAAGTACAACAAACACATGTTATTTGATGATTGCAAATGATCAAACTTTATGAAAGCTTCAAAAAACAAAAAACAGAATTGAAATCGGTCAATGCGTTGTAATTTTATACCATTTTTTTTTATATCGCAAAATTACCGAAAAAACCTGCCAGAAATGGTCAAATTGGCAAAAATGGCAAAATTCGACAAAGTTGACAACTTAATTCATCACTTTCTTGGACACAAATAATAATTAAATTATCAGACACTAAAATATCATCTTTGTGGTAAAAAATACAAAAAACAAATTCATATATCTATTACCGTTTTGAAAACAGAAGCAAACAAAATAAGTCATTTTTTTGCCATTTTTGCGAATCTGCAGATATGAAAAAGTTGTGAAAATAACTAAGTCCGCCTAATGAATATGCGTTTATGTAATCAAATCAAAACCGAACATGATACATCAATGAAACCTATGTATATCAGACAGGTATGGAAATATATTTTTTTTTTGAAAAAAAATAATAAATATTATGAATATTCATCAAATATGCAAATTAGGTCATTTCAGCTAATTATATATATATATATGAAA